>NC_081412.1:537574461-537889845 GCF_030272615.1 Cryptomeria japonica | reverse complement strand
TTTGATTGTAGGATTTGAGGATCGGATGTGACAGTCAAATTGCTAAATGTTTGGTGATGAATATCATGTACCATAATTGTATTAAGCATGTTGATGTTTAGCATCACTTTTTACAAGATATGGTTGATAATGGAAAGGCCTTGATAGAAAAAATTTGACACTTCAGAAAATGTTGCAAATTCTCTTACAAAGTTAGTGATCGCAAAACAATTCTCTTAGTGTAGGAAAGCCATGGGCTTTGATCTTGATTTATTTATCTCTTGGATGTAATTGCAATGTATAATTTAAAGTGGTAGAATGTTAGGATAAGGTGACATTAACCTTGCAATCCTAAGACATTCATATGTCTCCATGTTCCTTGTAAAGTGTTTCCTAGGACATGTGAGAAAATATTAAACATTTGTACTTTATGGCTATTTGTAATTGCATTTTTAATAGGTTAACATGAAGAGGTGATGTTTAAATTATAATGGATAAAACACACTCCTTCCCACATCCATTTTTAGACATGAAAGTTCATGCATAAGGAGACCAAGTTTGGGAGGAGAAAAGGTGTCCATTTGGAGATCTGGATAGTCACCAAGAGTTACAGAGCACTTGAAATGTCTAAAGTCTAAGTGGCTTTGTTTTGGCACCCATGGGGAGACACTTGAATAATTATTTATTATTTTAGACACTTGAAGAATTATTTATTATTTTATGTGTATTGGCTACTCATTCTCTAAGGCATGGGTTTTTGCAAGTGGTTTTAGCCCCTTGTTTTGGGAAAATGGCAATGATTTTCCTCTCCCATTTGGCTATAAATTGGAGCCACGATATAATTATTTCATCATAGTTTCTTTGAGGTTTCCAAGTAGTTCCAGGATCATTTGGAGAAATAAAGTGAAGTGTATTATTTTTTTAGTCTCTCTTTTGTAGATTAATAATATACTTGACTTCATTCTCTGGTAGAGTTGTTTTGCAAAAGGGTTTCTCCATGTAAATCTGGTATCTATGTTGAAAGGTGCAATCACATGTTCATTTAAAATTTAGTAATCTTTTTATATTTGTAATCACACAAGAAAGTTAATATTACAAGCCTTTTTATCCTTGTTTCTCAATAGGGGATAGATTGAAATGTAGTTTGGTTTAGCTAGCTACCTATCCTTTATGCATGTTGGAGCTCAAAATCACTGGTTGGATGATCCCTAAGGGTATGTCAATCCCTATAATCAGGATCAGCAACTGATTTTGGCCAACTAGTGGAATGACCAATTTGGTCTATCTTCCCTTCACTTTTGGCTCTGCCAAACCAAGGCGGGTGTACCTTATTACCAACTTTCCTTTCTATCTACTACACTTAGCTAATAATACTTAGGCTGATCTTATTTCAGTATTCTTATCTAGAGAAACTCTCAAATGGCATGAAAATAAGAATGACTTTCCCTTATATCTTCTACTCCTATTTTGCGAAATTGAAACTGAAATTAAATCTGATTTTATACTTTGTGAAATTAGGATAAAATTATATTTTAGAATGCAATGTTGGACATGAAATATAGACCAATGCCTTTCTCTTAATTGGGCATAGGGTCATATGAGGCTTCATTTCTTTCTGTCTCCTTACTAGACAGTTTTACTAAACTATCAACTGTTATTCTTCCTACACCAATTAATCTTATTATGACAGTCACTATATGGAAAATTTAATCAAGATCACACAGTAACTTATCCAAGAATGTATACCTTCTTGTTCACAAAAATGAAAATAACAAGACAGCAACAGTATATAGAAAGAACTTTAAATGTAGCCTTCAATCTTCATAGTATCAAAATAGCAAGAGTTTCAAAAGTAACCCACAATAATCTGAATGCAACATATAAGCAGAAAGATAACTAATTTTATATTGTTGGCATCAGAATTGCATAGAAACGGTAGTAAAATGCTTAATGTCTTAAACTGAAAGTCTTCTCCATATCATGTCCCTGCTCCCTATATCACATTGAAATGATCTTCCTCTTATAAAGATAGATCCAACACATATAAAACAATATGTCTTTTTGTAAAAACATTTAATTAGTTACATAATGTAACTAATCAAAACAAGAACTTAATGATTTAAAAGAAACAAATTGATAGCCCCCAGGTGATCTATGTATTCCTACTCCTTGTAAGATGAAGTGTCTCATCACGTACTCCTTCCTATAGAGCTTGTCCAAGATGATCTTTATATTTTCCTGAAGGTGATCCTCATCATTGATTGCCTCCAATGCCCATAGGTGCTCCTGTGACAATAATTCTTTCCATTGTTCTCGAGGCATTGGCATTCCATCGTGGTTGCCTAGCAGAGAAGGGAGACTCTCAGTGTCCTCTGTGTCTAACCGCCTCATATCATCTTCCAATTCATCCTTGTATTACATTTGTTTAGACCATAATTTCCTAACATTTTTTGGCATCTTGGAAGATTCAGGGTCCTGCACCTTATCAACTATCTCCTTAACGCGTTTTGTCAGTCTAGTATCTTCACGTAATGCCCTGAAAGTTCCTACATAAGATTTCCAATAGTTATTGGTATGCTTCATCATTTCACCAAACCTGTAGGTAAATAGTCCTTCCATCATTTCATAAATGTTCCTTTTTCTTTGCTTCTCTTTCTTTTCCAGTTTGCTTTGTAATTTTTCAGCTTGATATCTCCAGTAATTGGTATCATGGAGGGCTTCAGCAATTTGTTGCTCATCTTCATATGAGAACTCCTCTATGTTGGGAATTGATCTCAATTGTTCTTCTAACTGCTGGATTCATTCTTCGGTTGTCTCATACTTTGATTTGTAGGCAATCATTTCTTTCACAACATGTCTCATTCTAGCTTTTGTAAATTCTGCCACATTAACATTAAGATCAGCTATCTCCAAGGGATATGTTTCTCCCATCCTTTGGACCATAAGATGTCGAAACATTTTGTCAGTATCAACTTGAATGGGCACTTTATTTATGGGGTAAAAAGCCTGTTGCAGTAACACCTTCTTATCTGTATCAAACCCTGAGCCTAAGTATATTCTATCAATGCCCTGTAATGGCAACTTCATCTAAGAGCTGTGATTTCTCATGAAGCTATCAAAAAGAAGAGCAGAATTCATATCACATCTAGGTACAATGAGTACACCATCTTCTTGTAAGAGTTGCCTCTCTTTTAATGGAGTCATCGTGGCAATTTCATTGTCAATATCCTTTTCCAATTTCTCAAGTAGTATGTTTTCATTTTCACAAGTTACATTACCAACCTATTGCCTGACCAATTTCCCTCAATATCTATACAAAAATGCTTTAAACTCCTCTGAATGAATGAACTCATCAACAGAGATGAACTTCTCATTTGCAAGTGACCTTGTGTCCACATCATCTGGTCGAGTTTCCCTTCCTCCTAACTCTTGATGCGAGTCATTTTCTCGGTCATCCTCTGTATCACTGAGTATCATAGGAGTAGGTTGGGGGGGGGGGGGGCGAATTAGCAATGGGCATCATAATTTGTATGCCTCTTCCTATAGGCCTTCTTGAGTCTCTCTTATAATACTTGGTGGGACACCTTCAATTAATTCATTTAAATGAATAATCTTCATAATTGCACGGGCAATGGGATCTTGAATTTCTGAATATGCATTTGACATTGGCAAATTTTGGCCCTTTCTCCATTCATCATCCCTAATGATTTTTTTCATAAGCCTCTAGCTCCTCAGTGGCCTATGCTTCAACCAGGTTTTGGATAAAATCTTCCTCCTCAAGTGGAACATGTTCATATGGGCGTAGTTTCTATGATTGTTTTGCAGAATTAATAAAACCTTCAGGATCAAAATTGACACTTGGTACATCTCGTCTTAGGCCAGTTTATCTTTAATGCACTCATATCCCTTTGTAGAAGAAATGGTAAAACTTCCAAACCACAAAAATCCAAGCAATAGGGACTACTTCCCATATTTCTCCAAATGAAATTAATTAGCCTCCGTCAACTGCCTCATGATTTCTAGGTACGCAATCCTATTTGGTATTGTTTTAGGAAGTAGCAAGGGAGCCCCCTCAAACCCATATATTTGGATCTTAGTGTAGCTCTTCAAAGCATACCAATCTCCCCAATTATGGCTGACTAATTGTAGATCATCATTATCTTTTGGCCTAAGGAACTTTTGTATCTCCGTAGTTAAAGTGTAGTTGCAAGGGTAGCCAAGGAGTTGACACAGAGGTTTGACAAAATGTTCTTCAAAGCACAAATATTGGGACCACTAGCATCTCTGATCCCATATTGCTGTCCACATTTGTACTGGTTTCCTTATACCTTCCCTGTCATATTCATTTACTTTTAGACTGTTATTCCACATATCCATCATTTGACCAGCATACAACAACATATGCATTAGCACAAAATAGTATCTGAAATGAATCTCACTAGAATCGGTTTTTACCCTCTCCAAGCCATGGTTGATTTGGTCCACCAATAAGGTCACATAATCAAATGGTCGAGCATCATGTGTGATAACTTAATGATGAACGAATAGTACCAAACCGGTACTGAGAGGGGGGGGTGAATCAGTACAAGCAAAAACTCAGCCTCAACCCAGTTTGTCAACTAACACTTATGCACTAACAGACAAACAGCAGCACCGGTCCTTCAACAGAGTTCAACCGGCAAAACCCAGTGTAACTAAGACAAGCAAAGACCGGTTGACACTTATATTCTCATATAATCTAACTCTTCATTCCCATTTCACTCTAATGCATGGACAGGAAATCTACCATCAAAGATGTACATATTACAGCAAGATCAACATGCATCACCACTTAATCAGAAAACAATCATAACATCACACATGACACACATATTTTTCACGTGGAAACCCAACTGGGAAAAACCACGGTGGGGATGAATACCCACAAGCTTGTTTTTGAACTCTTTGGAAGTCCGCTCTGTTAGGAGCCTTGTCTGGTTAAAGACAGATACAATAGGTTCTGTTAGGAACCGATCCTATTAGGGATCACCTGGTTAAGGGATGGCTACAATACTCAGTTAAGGGTACCTTGTTAGAGGATTTCAAGAACTCAATAGCTAAAGGATATCAATGACTTGGTAGCTTCAAGTTACCTTGTTAGAGGATTTTCAACAAGCCGGTTAAGGCTACCTTGTTAGGGGATTTTACAACTGTTGAAGTGGTTAAAGATCAACAGGTATATCAATGACCTGATAATAGCACTCAATGCCAATGCAGATCCGCTTAAGCTCCTCTTCACCTTCTGCACTTACACTCTACAAATATGACTTCTCTCCTCTGGTCTGGCAAGAATTACGTATCTCTTCTCTTATACACACACACACAACTTTTGCCAACAAACTCTGAAAGAATCACAACATCGACCTTATAGGACAACAGACAGGTCGGTAGCATAAACCCTAAACCCTAGACCTGTTAGGTTAAGGAATTCAAACGGTTCAATCTTGACCGTTGATCATACTGTATTGAATGCAACAGTCTTGTTCCAATCTTAAGACATTCTCCATCGTTCTTTTTTCACCGATTTCATGGCGGCTGATAACCCATCACACGTTATCACCGTTTACAGACTTCGCACATTCCCGAGGTAGATAGGAACACTCTTCTTTATGCAAGATCCTTCATGCACACAAGGCTTACATGGCAGCACTATTTGTTCTTCATTATCATGCTAACTTCATCACATGAAGATCACCAATTGAGTCACACAGGCTTAAGATACTCCAACCAGAAATCCTGAAGTGGAAACTACCTACCAACCGGTAGTCATACAATGCTTCCATGTGTCGGTTCCCATGACTACATGTCGGTTCACCCTGACATGTCGGTTCTCTCTTCATATCACATATTGACATCAATGACAACATATAATATCATTATGTCCTCATACCGATTCACATAATGCCAACAATGTGTTTGTACATCAGCAGTCAATATCATTGGTACTACTTCCATTAGAACACTCACTTCAATTCCCATAATTTGGCATACAGAATAATAAGTGTATTTAGAATATTCCTAAAATAAGTCAACATCATACGGAGGCTCTTCATTCTTTTCAAACATTCTAAGATTATCCCCGTCATTGGGCCTATACATAGGCAACCTCCATCGTTGATAGATCTCTTTGAGCCTGGAAAACTCATTGGCTAAGAGGGTTTAATCAATATGCTCATCAAGGGTAATATCTAGGTCAAACAATCTCGACATGTAATCCCTAGTTATTGACAACAATGGATGTCCAGTGGCATCATAGATTGACTTGTCTTCGGGCCTATAATTCTTTGCCAATTCTATCATCAATCCACACTCATAAAGACATTTGCCACAACCAATTTTCTTATGTTGAATGCCCATGGTTTACATATTGGCTCTGGCCTACTCCTATTTCGGTAATCATACAAAAACAACTCATAACCTCTCATGGGTGTCTAGACATCACCTAGGTCTTCATGTTTGTCTCCTAACAATTTCAATTGGGTCTCTAAATTTTGGACCAGAATCGAGAAATTGGTCCATTAAGTCTTGGTTCAAGTGTCGCCACTCGTTCTTCTATTTTTTAGGTTTCTTGGATGTGACTTCCATTTCAATTAGTACTAGATAATTGAAATTGAAAGAATTTTTTATGAGACCAGGCACTTACTTGTAATGAAGTCACTGAAACTGATTTCTCTTAACTCCTTGTTCTAACTGCTCTAGCTTTTGTTGCCCAAATTTCTCCTCAATGATATGATGAATGCAAAATCTGCTCTTTAACTATGTGAATCGTCGCTTCGGAATACAGTTGCAAAATGGTCATTTATTGCTTTAAATTCAAATTCGTGTGACAAGCTATCAACTTGGTGCATATTAATGTTAGTGAATTATGAGCTTTATTATTCTGTTGCTTAGATTTTTCTGTGTATGTATTCTTGTCAACAAAACCCTTCTTGTCTTCTTCGTCATTTTTACCTTTGTCAAACCCCACAATTTTATTGGTGTAGCATTCTCCCATTTCTCTGACGTTTCGGCATAGATATTAGCTTCGTCCTAGTGATCATATCTCTTTACCGATGTGTTTAGCTATACTGAAAATGATATTTTCAGTAATACTTATGTAGATAAAGCAAAGTGTGCTACTTCATAGCTTTGTAGATTTGAATCGCTACACCGAAACCTTAATATTTCGGCAAAATGTATGTATGGTTTCTTCAATATTTATATTTTGGTGGAGGATGTGATTTCGGTGTAGTGCTTACAACTCTTGTTGAATGGTATAATTACACCAAAAACACACTTTCGATAAGACAACATTAAGGTTTGTCGATACTTTTTCTTTTTTATGTAACATATTGCTTTGGTAAAGTAACCCTGTATTTGAGAGACTTCAAGTATGTTTCCAAAAAACATTTGGTGAAAAGAGAAGACACCTTATTCATTTGTATAACCTGCGTGACTTAGCCTGATATACCTTCTTTTCGTTATAGAATATGACACAAGGAGAAGTATTTTTTAGATAAGGTCATGGTTTTTATCTTCTTCCAAAGCCATATGTTAGGCTCAATCCTTATCAGGGCCACATTTATCCCCACATATAGCATCCATATTTATGTAGCAAACATGTTCTATAATTGACATGTATCTAACTGCTTTGTCATTTATGTCTTTCATTAATGAACTTGTAACAATAATGATCAAATAAAAGCCATTCTTCTCAAGCCAATGTTTGTAGACAGCTTGGAAAATACTGAGTGGAACTCTAAAGGAGATTTCCTATTCTAGCTAAATACAAAAGCTTGATAAGTTTAAAACCAGGAGGAAACACTAAATCTTGTCATAAATTAAGGTTCCAACAATGCCCTTGTGTTGAAAACATAAAACGTATTTTATGGGAGTGCACCTTTGTTAAGAAACAATGGGTTATTTTTTTATAATATTTCTAACCATTTTTTGTCATGAATTAAACTAGAAATAGCTATTTTTGGTTTTGGCATGCATAATAATTTGATTGTTGATTCTATTAGACAAGTCACTTTAATCAAATTTAAAAACTTAGATGTAATTTTGTATATTTTGACAACTAATATGCTATGGCTTTACTATGACATCTTTCTTCGGTTAACTACTCTTTTTCATAGCTCTGAGTTTTATGCAAAAAGAATGTCGATGCCATATATAGGCTTTAGCTAATCAAGAGAACATTATTTAGTTTCAAATGATGAACATTTTTTATCAATATCAAAGAATTTATCAATCTATGAAATGATTTCTATATTTCTCTCAATCATTATTTGGTTGTATTGTACATTTGACAGTCCTATTTTTCCTTTAGCTACCTACTAGAGCTTCATTCTTGTAATTGCATCGATTCAAAATAAAAGGAATGCAGCTCCAAATGTTGTTAATTATAATAGTACAATAGTTACTAACTCCTAGCCCATAGTGATTATCATATGTGAAGTGTATAGCAATGATGTATGCCCTCAAAGACTTTAGAAATTTACAATAACATAGCTATAAAATGACACTTGTATACAACAAACATGTAGTGGACTTTGAACTAGGCGGCCACCTTAACAAAAAAGGGATAAAATATCAAATTGTATGATTGAAGGAATGTTTCAAATATTGAGGTTGATGTATAATATCACACAATAGACTCCTCTCAATATTAAAAAATAATTTAAATTTTAATAAAAATGGTTATGGTCCAAAGTATTGGTCAGGGATTCGGAATATGCTTGTTCAAATTTGTTTGATAAGCTAGACAAAGTACAATAGAAAATAATGAATAGTGGTAGGATTTAGACTTCTCTATTTGCAACAATGTAGATGGTACTATGGATATTAACATGGTACAACCCACACTTAGATGATATGGTTGGGAAAAAAGCTTTCGATTGGTACAAAACAATTAAAAAAAGTAATAGAATTTGGTAACAATAGCGTGACAATGATATAAAATTGAAACCCTATAACAAACATTCTAGAAAAATATTGATTTTTTGGCATGTTTATAAAATATTGAAACATTTCACATGATATGCAATTATAGTAGTATTATACTAAGATATTCTAGAAGTGATACTAAAGTTCTATAGTGATGTTCAATAAGTATTTTTTAGCAACGATACTAAAAATGTCCAAAATCCTTTTTAACCATTTGAAACTAGAAATGAACTTCAAGATTTTAGTGTTGTGGGAATCCTTAAATGAAATTAATCTACATGAATCAAAGAGTTTTCATCCTCTAACCCAACAAAGATAATCTAGAGATTTTTTGTCCTCTCAGTCCTTTCATTAAGAGGGTTTTCATCTTCAAACAAAAAATATGAACATGAGTGCTTGAACTTCAAGAAAAGAGTTTCATATAAAATGACAATGGATGAATTCTTCTAAGTCCAATTGCTTTCATAATCACATTTTTACTAATTCTACCTTCTTCTAAAAGTGTCTTCAAGCCCTTTTGAAAATAGCCATACATTTGATCTTCTTTCCTAATGACACTTTATTTCATTGACCTTCTCTAGATAATAATATATATAAGTTGTCATTTTATAATGTTGCAATAATGAAAGGAAGTTAAGGTAGTGAAACAATTTCCTACACTAACCTTGAGAGAAGGGTTATGCAAAAAAATTCAAATCTTTACAACAATCACAAAAACTTAACAAGAATAAACATAAATAGCATGCATTACATGGGAAAAACCCTTTCAGTCCCACTCTCCAAAAGTTTCCCAATATATAAATCATAAATCAACAATAGAATATAATATACTTGTAGAATAAGCTTCTCATAGGAGTATCACCAACAAGGGATCCGAAGGTAACTCTATACAAATTGATGATCAACCACAGGAGCCAAGAATCATCTGCAAGAAAAACACCTATCACACAAAATAGATCAAGCAAAGATTGTATTCTTTATAATTGTTGAATATCCGGGCAATTGAGAAGGGGGGGTGAATCAATTGATTACTTAAAATATTTACTTTTATATTTTCCACATCCAGATCCAAACCAACAGAATTAACTAAGACAAATATAACATGAAAATAGAAACATACAACAGATCACACAACGAACACCAGATATGACGTGGAAAACCCAAGAAGGAAAAAACCACGAAGAATGTTAGTTCTCAATATAAACATCGGTTAAGGTGATTTTTACAAAGCATGGCTCGCTTCTAGAATGCTCATTGTAGGTGGGCTCACTGCCTAGAAAAAGGCTCACTACTGAAGAGAGAAAGAAAGAAAGAAAGAATCCACCACTGAAACACAATCTGCAAAACCGGACTACTTCTGGTGTCTCAACACCAACACACTCTCACTTATCACCAACAGTCAGATATTTCCTTTTCAATCTCGCATATCTTCAAAACAATGTCATACTTTTTCCATATCTAACTCAATCAGATCATCCTTATATATATATATATATATATATATATATATATATATACTGTCTTTCGAGAAGCATAATCTTCCAAGTCGTCCAAGACAGAGATCTAAAATAGGTCAACACTAAACATTTTGATGGTGGGAAGGAATGAGAAGTAGACCATACCACAACATACATCAATGGTCAGATCAACATGTTACAATCATTACAAATTCCAGACCCAAAAACATGATACACATGCTACACCTTAAGTCATTGCACATCCTCAAATTTTGGACTTAATCTGGACTGAAATACCATTACCCAAAACAACAAGAATAAGAATGGGACCTTGATGCGCATGAATATCAACTATCAACACCATATCTGATAACCAAAGATATCTGGATCACAATCAACACATCTGATCTACCAACACATCTTCTAAAGCACCAAATATTTTTTAAACACATATTTCGGATCAATAATACCAAGAACATCAGAGACATCAATGTCAACCAATATGTTGACATCAGTGACAACCACTCAACAACATCACCTTCATATCTGCAACAATCTACAACAATCTCCCCCTTTCTCATTGATGGCAGCACCCATAACAACAAACACAAAACAATCTCTGCATAACTCTGCAATAATTCAGCAGCTAAAACAACAGAAACTCTCAAGATCTCTCCCCATTTGACAACAATGACAAAGGCGAGCATAACTCCCCCTATGAAACTTACTAGGATTTCTCCCCCTAAGAGAAAGCACCCAAGCATTAATCTAAATAAAACAAATATGCAATTTGCTCACTAGACCAATGTAGAGCCAAATGCACATTAGTTCAAACTAGAAAGGGGTAATACCCCTAATAATTGTTGGAGATACTCAAAAGTATCTTTACACAATGCCTTCATAAAGATATTTGTAATATGCTCCTTTGTAGGTACATACTCAAGCTTTACTTAATTATCCAACATCTTTTCCCTCAAGAAGTGATACCAAATGGATATATGCTTTGTTATGGAACGTTGTACCAGATTCTTAGAAATGTTTATTGCACTAGTGTTATCACACATAATAGAGAGAGGTTCATTTAATATCCCACCAATATCCTTCAAAGTCTGCTTCATCCATAAAATATGTGTGCAACATGAAGATGTTGCAATATATTATACTTCAGTTGTAGATAAAGAGATAGAATCTTGCTTCATACTTGACCAAGCCACTAACCAAGAGCTGAGAAAGAATGCTCCACCGCTTGTACTTTTCTTGTCATCACCACTTTCAGCCCAATCTGCATTAGTATAAGCTATCAAAGTAAAATTTTAACTTCTAGGGTACCAAAAACCAAACTCCTATATTCCTTTTAGATATTTGAAAATTCTTTTTACCTCCACAGTATAAGACTCTTTCAATTCTTGTTGAAATCTAGTTTCTAAACAAACTACATACATGATATCCGATCTACTAGCAGTCAAATATAACAGTCCTCCAATTATTGATATGTACTGACTCACAACTGCTTTAGGGGACTTATCATATTTTGTCAATTTGCATTTGGTGGTTATAAGTGTACACATCGGTTTGGAGCTTTCTAACCCAGACTTCTCCAGCAATTCCTTAATGTATTTGGAATGAGAAATGAAAATTCCTTTATCATTCTGATTTACTTGCAAGCCAAGAAAGAAATCCAACTCACTGATTATAGACATCTCAAATTCTGTATGCATTCCATTAGCAAATTTTCTACATATACCTTCATTTCCTCCAAAAATTATATCATCAAAATAGACTACAACAATTAAGATTTTACCTGAATCAGTTTTGAAGTATAAATTGTTGTCAGCTGAACCCTTCTGAAATCCTTGATCAATCAAGTACTTATCTAGCTTTCCATAACAAGCTCTAGGGGATTTTTTCAATCCATACATGGCCTTTTTCAATCAGAAAATAATGTTTGGATCCTCTTTCAACTTAAATCCTTCTGGTTGTTCAATGTAAACCTCTTCTTTCAACTCTCCATTCATAAATGTTGATTTCGCATCCATCTGATAGACTTTGAAATCCTTTAAAGCTGCAAAAGACAAAAACTTCTTGATTGCTTCCATCCGAGAAACTGAGGCATATGTCTCCTCAAAATCAATACCTTCAATCTTAGTATAACCCTTGCAAATCGACCTTTCTTTGTTTCTCACAACTTTTCCATATTCATCCAACTTGTTACGAAATACCCACTTAGTTCCAATCACATTCTAATTTACCGGTCTGTTAACTAATTTCCATGTCTGATTCTTCTCAATCTGATCTAGCTCTTCTTTCATTGCCTTCATCCAATTTTGATCTTTGCAAGCTTCTTCTACAGATTTTGATTCAATCTCTTAAAGTAAACATAACAAGACTTGTTCTTGAGTTGTTTTGCTTCTTGTAATGATGTCTTTGTTCCTGTCTCCAATAATCTAATCCATTGAATGATTCTTCTGAACATATCTTGGTGTCTTAGATGTAGATGTCGGAGCTTCTTGAGATTCCTTTTCTTCTTCTCCTTCTTTGATCTTTTCTTCCCTTTTTCTGTCATTTGGTTCATCAACCTCAATTCCTACCAATTTATTAGATTCTTTAGAAGTATCTTCATCAACTTTCACATTTGCACTTTCAACAATTTTGTTTAGTCTTTTGTTGTAACACCAATATACCTTGCTCCTAGTAGAGTATCCTAGAAAAATGTCTTCATCAGCTCTGTTGTCAAATTTTCTGAGATTATCCTCATCTCTTTGGTTGTAGCACTTGCTTCCAAATACCTTGAAATATTTTACTGTCGAAGTTCTACCATGTCTTAGTTCATAAGATGTCTTTCCATATATTTTCTAGTATAGAATATTGTTAAGATGTAGACTGTAGTATGTATCGCTTCTCTCCAATAGACTTCTGGGATTTCTTCTCCTTTGATCATTTTCCTAGCTACCTCTTGAATTATTCAGTTCATTCTTTCCACTACACCATTCAGTTGAGGTGTTCTTGGGGCAGACATTTGTCTTCTAATACCATGTTTCTCACAAAAGTTGTTAAACTCATCAGAAGTAAATTCTCCTCCTCTATCAGACCTCAAACACTTAATCTTTCTCTCAACTTTATTTTCAACTTTAGCCTTAAACATTTTGAATTTCTCTAATGATAGTTTTGATACTTAATGTTAAGTACAGATGCCAAGCTAATAAGATGAGAGGGGAGGGTGAATCATACAAACTTAATCTTCCATAAAAACAACAGATTCAACCTCGGTAACATATACTTCAGTAATATAACCAAAACTATTAAACATGCAAACTCAAAATCATATAAACATCATAACACTCATAACACCAGATTTAACGTGGAAACCCAAATAGGGAAAAACCACTGTGGGATTTCGGACCTACTAAGAAATATACTCTTCCAGAGTATGCTCGGTTAAAAGCAAATCCTGTTAAAGATTACAAACACATTGCTAGATGTGACCCGGTTAAGGGATTTCCCTCGGATCTATTAAGATCTTCACCTTGTTAGAAGTGACCTTGTTAAAGGATTTCAAACACTCAAACAGAATGTCACCTTGCTAGAGGGTTTTACAAATAAGATTGTTAAGTCCACTCGGTTAAGAGATTTTCTATCACTTCACAAAATAACAGTAATAAAAATACATCTGCAACTTCGCATCTAAAAATGCTAAAGCAGATTCTTATTTGCTCAATATAATAGGACTTATCTTGTCCATTTGTTGGGCTCTATACTCTGTAATTCAAACAGGTCTTCAAGCTTCAGTGCTCGGTAATCACTATGTAGCATCCCTGTGCATACACTTGCCTGCATACATTGTTTATCAACAGTTCCTTATTTATAAACAACTTGCCAACCGCTTAATCTCCTTGATCACATTTCCCATGATCAATCATAGCCATCAGATCTTCAAACTTGACCAGGTTCAATGTATCCTTCGATCTGAAAACGTTTTACCCCACCTTGGAACTTGCATACATTTCTTGGAACTTGTGTTAGGGTATTGCAGTTCAATCTGAGCTATAGATCTTCCTGCCAATTTTCCTTTACCATAGATTCTTAACAAACTTCATTCACGGCATACCAATCATTTAATCATAACCATCTCATCAGCTTCCTTCATTAAATAATGCTTTTATTCATTCAATGCATTCTGTTATTACTCGGTTGCAACTCGGTAAATACTAAACTTCACTCGGTAGACATACCGCCTTCATTAACCGATAGCGATAACCTTAGGGTTTACCGACTAGGTTCCTTAGGGTTTATCGACTAGGTTCTTTGCTCGGTAACATAGTATAGTATTAACCTTACAATCAATAACATATGTATGATATCAAAACAATCTAAACATCATGATCTCATCATTGTCTAACTCGGTAATAGTTTCCCATTGAATAACTTATTCCTCCCCTTATTCATCACATTCTTTTTGTGTCTTTTATCGACATCTTTATACTCAGTAAATCATACTTCTTAAGATATGGCAACATCATACTGAATTAGAAAATCAATTTCTTGACATCAATGACAAAATAATAATATTAAGATAGTAAACATCCTTTAGCAGTTATATCCATAATCATCAACAACCTTCTCAATATCCTAATTGAAATGCCAACAATCTCCCTTGTCTGGTATAATGCCAACAATCTCCCCCTTTGGCATTGATGGCAAAACCAATTGATATGACCTAATTGATTTGGATTGCTGTGAGATTCTGAAATGCTGAAATGCTCTCCCCCATACATTAGTCTTCTCCCCCTTTCTTTTGTCTTCTCCCCCTTTGACAACAATGCGAAAAAGTAAAGAACTAAAACATGATTTCTTCCTGTATGAAGTGATTTCCTGCTGTTATGTGTCAACTTAGTCTCGGTCAAAGCATTTTGACTTCAATACCTGTTGCCTGTATTTGTTTTCTGCACACCTTTAGAAAACATCCTAAAGTGTGTAAATCAGCATCAATCCACACATAATATTATGTAGATTCATCGAATTGATGCTTTCATCGAACTCGGTCAGTGAGTAGAAGATAGGGGTAGGACCCCTAACTTACTTCTGAGATACTCAAAAGTGTCCCTTGGTAGTGACTTGGTAAAGATATCTGTTATTTGTTCCTTTGTGCTAACATACTCCAACACCACTTTCCTCTCTTGAGCTTCTTCTCTAAGATAATGATATTTGATAGAGATGTGCTTTGTCTTAGACTGCATAATAGGATTCTTTGAAATGTTTATGGCACTAGTATTGTCATAGAATATAGTTACTCGCTCGGTAACTTGCTCATTTATACCTTCCAACAGTTGTTTGATCTATGTTATGTTGGTACAATTCAATGTTGCAGCAACGTATTCAACTTCTGTTGTTGACTATAAAACACATCCTTGTTTCTTGCTAAGCCAACTCACTAGTCTTTCTCCTAAAAAGAAAGCTCCTCCACTTGTGTTTTTTATGTCATCAATGTTGTCTGCCCATTTTTATGTCATCAATGTTGCCTGCCCAATCAGCATCAGTATAAACTTTTAAATCAAAGTCATTTCTTTTCTGATATACTAAGCCATAATCCTCAGTGCCTTTCAAGTATCTAAAAATTCTCTTGATTGTTGTCATGTGTGTTTCCTTAGGATCTGCAGAGAATCTTGCAACTATACCTACTGCATGTGCTATATCTAGCCTACTGTGAACAACATATTGTAGCTTTCCAATCATGGACCAGTAAAGTGTCTCATCAACAGATGCAAATTCATCATTCTTTGATAGTTTATAGTTGGTAGTCATAGGAGTACTTACTAGTTTTGAATCCTATATTCCAAATTTCTTCAAGATTTCCTTTATGTACTTGGATTGAGTAATGAAAATCTCATCTTTCATTTGCAGTATCTGTAAACCTATAAAATTCTTTATCTCACCGATCAATGACATCTCAAATTCTTTGCTCATTTCATTTCCAAAATTCTTGGATAGAGAATCATTTCCACAAAAGATAATATCATCAACAAATATGGTTGAGATCAGTATTCCATTTTCATCATTCTTCATGTACATGTTACTGTTTTCACTTGTTCTTATAAAACCAATCTTGATTAAATAAGAGTGCAATCTTTCATACCATGCTCTAGGTGCTTGTTTCAAACCATATAAAGCTTTGTTCAATTTACATACCTAATCTTTATTCTTGTCTTTAACAAATCCTTCAGGTTGTTCAATAAAAACTTCTTCTTCTAATATACCATTCAGAAATGCAGATTTGACATCCATTTGATATACCTTGAAATTCTTGTAAGCAGCATATGCCAACAATGTTCTTACTCCTTCAAGTCTTGCCACAGCTGCAAAATTCTCACTATAATCAATTCCTTCTTCTTGGGCATAACCTTTGCAAACTAGTTTTGCTTTATTTCGAATGACCTCACCTTTTTCATTTAGCTTGTTTCTAAAAATCAACTTTGTACCAATTACATTATTGTCCTTTGGTCTTGGGACCAGTGTCCATGTGTCATTCTTCTTGATTTGATCAATCTCTTCTGTCATAGCATTTATCCAATATTCACTGTTAAATGCCTCTTTCACTATCCTCGGTTCAAATTCAGATATCAAACATGTGTTCTGTCTCAGTTTGTTCCTTGTCATCACTGGATCATCCTTATCTCCTATAATCTGACTTGGTGCATGGTGTCTTCTGACATACTTGGCTAATACAGGCTTGGTAGGCTCTCTATGATCTTCTTCATCACTCGGTAACTGGATATTCTCTTCATTTTCTTCAACAGTCTTCTCAGTAAGACTTGTCGATTGAACATAGACAAATTCATCATAATCTTCTGGTTCTTTGGAGTTTCCTTCATCATTTCTTTCTGTAAATTCAACAATTTTTACATTTGCACTTTCTACTATTTTGTTAGATGATTTGATCAGACATTTAAATGTTTTACTTCTAGAAGAATAACCAAGAAATGTTCCTTCTTTACTTTTCTGATCAAACTTGTCATTTCTATCATCTTTGTGTACATAGCATCTACTTCCAAAGATTTTAAAATAACTTACATTAGGTTTCTTGTCATACCAGATCTCATATGGTGTCTTCAAAGTTCCTTTCTTCAGTTGTACTCGGTTCAGGGTATAAAGTGTTGTGCTTATTGCTTATCTCCAAAATGTTTGTGGCACTTTCTTTTCAATCATCAGGGTTCTGGCACAATCCACAATAGATCTGTTTCTTCTCTCAGCTGTCCCATTTTGTTGTGGACTTCTCGATGCAGAGACTTGTCTTTTTATACCATGATCATTGTAGAATAAGTTGAACTCATCAGATGTGAACTCTCCTCCTCTATCTGATCTAAGACATTTTAGTTGTCTACCTGTTTCACTTTCAACTCTTTCCTTGTACCATTTAAACATTTGAAAAGCTTCTGATTTTTCCTTTAAAAACATAACTGACATCATTCTTGAATAATCATCCACAAATAATATGAAATATTTATCACCATAATAACTTTGAACTTTCATAAGACCACAAAACTCAGTGTGCACAAGATCTAAAATTCCCTTAGAAGTATAGGACTTACTTGTAAAGCTTGATCTTGTCATCTTACCCATCTGGCATCCTCGGAACATAGCATTCTCAGGTTTTTCAAGACTCGGTAGACCTCTTACTCGGTGCTTCTTGCTTATTTTGATCAGATTATCAAAATTTACATGACAAAATCTTTTATGCCATAACCTGGTATCATCTATCTTTGCATACAGACACTTGTTCCGAGTTGAGTCAAGGTGAAATGTGTTACCTTTTGTTTGTGTCCCGGTAGCAACTAGCTTTCCATGCTTGTCATGAACTTTGACAATTCATTTCTGAAATTCTATTCAGTATCCTGTATTGTTTAGTTGTGCTACACTCAACAAATTGTATTTCAAACCTTCAACCCAATAAACATCATTGCATCTTGCATTGTCAAGAAGTGTTATAGATCCTTTACCTATTACCGGACATGGTGCATCATTACCAAATCTTACATAGCCTCCATCATAATCTTCTAACATAACAAACTTGTGTTTATCACCTGTTATGTGATGTGAGCATCCACTATCTATGATCCAAGAATCATTAGTATTTATGTGAGATATTAGGGCTTTTTCTTCATACCTTTCTTCATCTGATCCATCTTTGATAGCCACATAAACTACTTCCTCTGTATCAGTTTCATTTGATTTATCATCATTTGATTCCTCATCGGCTATTAGGCATGACTTTCTATCTCTTCTTCTGAAGTTTCGGTGTTCTCTGTAATGATTATCTTTTTGTCTGTCATCTCGGTAATCTCTTTTTAGTAGATTCTTTGTCAGGACAGTTAGAAGCCATATGTCCTATCTTATCACAATTGAAACATTTCAAAGGTAGTTTTCCTTTATACTTACCTTTGCCTCTCGGTAACCTTCTGGCTAATAGTGCTTCAAACTCTTCTTGCTTTCTGATTTCCTCATACAGTTTGTGTACTTCTTCCATGTTCTTGCAAAATCTTTCACTTGCTCCACTGTGATCCCCTTTAGTGTACTTACTCATTCTATCATTGTAATCATCATCATATTCACCAATATGAAAAGAACTAAATGCAAATTCAACTTTATTTACCGAAGACCCACTGTTATCAAAGTTACTTAACTCAAATGCATGTAGCTTACCAATAGTAGCATCTAAAGAAACTAGCATATTGGGTACAGACCTTAATTCATTGATTATAGAGACTCGGATTGCATAAGCTGGTAGAAGGGTTCTTAACAACTTACTTGTTATATCCTTTTCTTCAATAGTTCCACCTGCTCCTTTGATTTGATTGACAATCTCCTTTAGTCTTGTATTGTACTGGGATATGTTCTCACCTTCATTCATCCTCATAGATTCAAGTTGTCCTCTTAGACTATCCACTTTTGCTCTTTGAACATGTTCATCACTGTCATACACAAATATGAGCTTGTATCACATTGCCTTTGCATCATTGCAGCCTTCTAGATCATTAAACTCTAAGTCGGTCAATACAGATGTTATTTCAATCATTGCTTGGATATGTTCTTGCTTTGCTTTTATCTCTTCCATTGTCAATGGATAGGTGCTCGGTGTAATGAAATCATTCTCCAGATAATATACAGCATATTCTCCAACTCCTGATAGGTGTAGCTTCATCCTTTTCTGCCGTGTAGAGAAACTTGACTTGTTCAGCTTTGGTGCATCCCTCTTATACATCTTTGGATCTTTGCCTCAAGTTCCTTTAAACTTTTTCTTCCGGAGTCCAAAGCTCTGATACCAATTGATAGTTTTGATACTTAATGTTAAGTACAGATGCCAAGCTAATAAGATGAGAGGGGGGGGGGTGAATCATACAAACTTAATCTTCCATAAAAACAACAGATTCAACCTCAGTAACATATACTTCAGTAATATAACCAAAACTGTTAAACATGCAAACTCAAAAGCATATAAACATCATAACACTCATAACACCATATTTAACATGGAAACCCAAATAGGGAAAAACCACTGTGGGATTTCGGACCCACTAAGAAATATACTCTTCTAGAGTATGCTCAGTTAAAAGGAAATCCTGTTAAAGATTACAAACACATTGTTAGATGTGACCCGATTAAGGGATTTCCCTCAGATCTGTTAGGATCTTCACCTTGTTTGAAGTGACCTTGTTAAAGTATTTCAAACACTCAATCAGAATGTCACCTTGCTAGAGGGTTTTACAAATAAGACTGTTAAGTCCACTCGGTTAAGAGATTTTCTGTCACTTCACAAAATAACAATAATAAAAATATATTTGCAAATTCACATCTAAAAATGCTAAAGCAGATTCTTATTTGCTCAATACAATAGGACTTATCTTGTCCATCTGTTGGGCTCTATACTCTATTATTCAAACAGGTCTTCAAGCTTATGTGCTTGGTAATCACTATGTAGCATCCTTGTGCATACACTTGCCCACATACATTATTTCTCAAGAGTTCTTTATTTATAAACTTGCCAACCACTTAATCTCCTTGATCACATTTCCCATGATCAATCATAGCCATCAGATCTTCAAACTTGACCAGGTTCAATGTATCCTTCGATCTAAAAATGTTTTACCCTGCCTTGGAACTTGCATACATTTCTTGGAACTTGTGCTAGGGTATTGCGGTTCAATCTGAGCTGTAGATCTTCCTGTCGATTTTCCTTTACCATAGATTCTTAACAAACTTCATTCACGGCATACCAATCATTTAATCATAACCAGCTCATCAACTTCCTTCATTAAATAATGCTTTTATTCATTCAATGCATTCTGTTATTACTCGGTTGCAACTCGGTAAATACTAAACTTCACTCGGTAGACATACCGCCTTCATTAACCGATAGCGATAACCTTAGGGTTTACCGACTAGGTTCCTTAGGGTTTACCGACTAGTTTCTTTGCTCGATAACATAGTATAGTATTAACCTTACAATCAATAACATATGTATGATATAAAAACAATCTAAACATCATGATCTCATCATTGTCTAACTCGGTAATAGTTGCCCATTGAATAACTTATTCCTCCCCTTATTCATCACATTCTTTTTGTGTCTTTTACCGACATCTTTATACTCATCAAATCATACTTCTTAAGATATGGCAACATCATACTGAATTAGAAAATCAATTTCTTGACATCAATGAAAAAATAATAATATTAAGATAGTAATCATCCTTTAGCAGTTATATCCATAATCATCAACAACCTTCTCAATATCCTAATTGAAATGCCAACAATCTCCCTTGTCTGTTATAATGCCAACATCTAATGCTTTTGACTTTTATCTTAAAAATACAACCCATGACATTCTAGAATAATCATCAATCAATACTATGAAATACTTCTCACCTTGTATGCTCCTTGTTCTGGAAGGACCGCATAGGTCAGTATGCACTAAATCAAACAATATGGTGGACGAATGCTCCTTTCCTCTATAAGTTCCTTTCATCTTCTTTCCAACGTGACATTCTCTACAAATGTTGTTATTTGATTTAGTTATCCTTGGTAAATCTCTCACTACACTTGATGAATTGATCTTCACTAAGTTGTCAAAATTTATATAACACCTTCCCCGCTGCCAAAGCCAATTGTCATTGATCTGAGACAACAAACAATGCTTTGTAGCTCCTTCTATCAAATACATGATTTTGCCAGTCCTTTTCCCTACTGCAATAACATTTATGGATCGTTTACAGATCTCACAACCATCATCCTGAAAGACAACATTGTAACCATTTCCGCACATCTATCCAACACTGAAGACATTGTGATGCAAACCCTTCACATAGTAAACATTGTTAGTATTATGTTTTCCATCAAAAGAGATAGAACCAATTTCCACAATTTGTGTTGTCTGGTCATCTTCGAACCTAACAAAACCACAATCATACTAAGCAAGTTTCACAAATTTACTTTTGTCACCAGTCATATGATGTGAACATGCACCATCAATCAGTCATTCAATTTTCTCTTCTAGCAGGCAAAGCAGTAGCAATAGCCTTAGGAATATCAACCTTAGGTATATCACTTTTTACTAAGAACAAACAATCACCATCTTCCTAATCTAATTCATCATCTAAAATGTCAACATCATCTTTGACATAATAGGCTCTCTTATTAAATTTTCCTTTACCTTCTCTAGATTTTTATCTTGAATTCTTTTCTGGACACCTAGTAGCAATATGACCAATATTTCCACATCTAAAACATTTAAGAGGTAACATACCTTTGTACTTGTCGATGCCTTTCTTCAATCTCCTTACAAAGTTTGCTTTTATTTCATCTGGACTTTCATCTTCGAGATCTTCCTCAAAGGCTTTAAATCCAGACTCAGTCTTAACTTTGTCTTTTCCAAACTTCCTTATCCCAAATGTTGATAAAGTATCATAAAGTTTCTCTCTAGTGAACCTCTTCAGATCATAGGTTTCTTCAATAGCTAAGATCTTGTCACTATAACTTTATGATAGGGACATCAAGATCTTCTCAATTATATCTTCATCTGTCAAGGTGTCGCCAAGTTCTTTGATCTCATTTACCGCACAATCAAACTTTTGAAAATATATAGTTATGTCCTCTCCTTCCATTTTTAAATTCTCATATCTACGCTTAATTGTTAGATTCTTTGATAATTTGACTATGCCATTTCCTTTGTAGATATCTCTCAACTTTTCTCAAACCTCATAAGAAGTATTTAAGGAAATAACGTTTGTCAATTAAGTCTTAGACAAAGCACTAAAGATAGCGTACCTGGGCTTTTCATTCTCTTTGTAAGCTTAAATCCCATCTAGAGTGGTAAGACCATTTGTCAAGTGAATATACTTAGTTTCCACTGCTCTCCAAGTGTTATATCCCATAGATATCAGGTAACCTCTCATCTCCACTTTCTAAAAACTGTAATTTGATCCATCAAATATAGGAATAGTCAATTTATGTGACATCAGATCAGAGTGTACCTCAAGTGGTTAAGCTCTTCTGCAATGAACCAAAGATTTGATACCAGTTGTTGAATATACGGGCAACTGAGAGGAGGGGTGAATCGGTTGATTACATAAAATATTTACTTTTATTCTTTCCACATTTGGATTCAAACCAACAAAATTAACTAAGACAAATATAACATGAAAACAGAAACATACAACAGATCACACAATGAACACCAAATATGACTTGGAAAACCCAAGAAGGGAAAAACCACGGAGAATGTTAGTTCTCAACATAAACACCAGTTAAGGTGACATCGGTTAAGGTAATTTTTGAAAAGGGTGGCTCACTGCCAGAATGCTCACTGCCCAGAAAAAGGCTTACTACTGAAGAGAAAGAAAGAAAGAAAGAAATAATCCACCACTATAACACAATCTACAAAATCGGACTGCTTCTGGTGTTTCAACACCAACACACTCACAAATCACCAATAGTCAGATCTTTCCTTTCTAGTCTCTCATATCTTCAAAACAATGTCACACCTTTTTCATATCTAACTCAATCAGATCATCCTTATATATATATATATATATATATATATATATATATATATATATATATATATATATATATATATATATATATATATATATATATATATATATATATATATTGTCTTTCGAGAAGCATATGCTTCCAAGTCAATCAAGACAGAGATCTAAACATTTTGGTGGTGCGAAGGGATAAGAAGTAGACCATACCATGACACACATCAATGGTCAAATCAACATGTTACAATCTTTACAAATTTCGGACCCAAAAACATGATACACACGCTACACCTTAAGTCATTGCACATCCTCGAATTCTGGACTTAGTCCGAACACAAATACCATTACCCAAAACAACAAGAATTGGAATGGGACCTCGATATGCATGAATACCAATGATCAACACCATATCTGATAACCAGAGATATCTGGATCACAATCAATACATCTGATCTTCCAACACATCTTACGGAGCAGCAAAGATTTTGGGATCACAATTAGGATCAATAATACCAAGAACATCAGAGACATCAATGTTAATCAATATGTTGACATCAATGACAACAACTCAACAACATCACCATCATATCCGCAACAATAACAACCAATGAATTTGGTATTATTGCACAAGAAATGGTTGGAGATACAATATTGGAGGTACAATTACAATGAATGAATGAATCCTTATAAAGGATGAATGAAACCCTAATGCTAAAATTTAAACAACTAAAGCAATGCAAAGAAGGAGCTAAATTAATCTCAACTACATCTAGAACTAAAACTAGAAAAGCAAATTCTTCATAATAAAAAGCACCTAATTTTAGCTTAAGTGAAAAATAAATTAAAGGACCTAATTAACAAATAATTAGATAATTGTCTTAAAAATACTCCAAACCCCCTCCTTAAGATCGACTTAGGGATAAGCTAAAGAGCTCATGATGAACACCAAATGCATGCATGAATGAGTTTCGACAATGAGGCTTGATCAGGTACTCATGTACAAATCGATGCAAAGCAATAAAACTCACACCAATGAAGTCTCTCTAAACGAAGAAAAGGAGAAAAACCACATGGAAAAAAAACCTCTCCAAAAGAAACAGATGCAATTAAATGAAAAAGGTACTACATATGAATAAGATGAAGGACTCCAAGTAGCCCCCAAGTATGAAGAGATTATGTGTCCCCCCCCCCCCCCCACCTCCCCAATCATAAGAGAGAAGCCCCAATATCGAAGATAAAGGCTCAAGGAAAAATATTGAAGATGATCCCAGAGTGGTAAACGATCAATCTCCCCTTAGGAAGAAACAAATTCACTGGTCAAGACTAAAGCAACTCCATGCAAGGAGATGCAAGGAATAATCTAAGAATGTGTTCCATGCAAGACTGTACAACTACCCACATGTCTTAATTATGATGTGTTAGATCAATTGAAGCAAATCCAAACAAATATAAAGATACCTAATGAACAACCTCTAAAGGCACTGAAGATTGGTCGATAGGAATGCTCAAACTACCATCAAGGAGGAAGTAAATATCCTCAAATATGTCCATATTGTCTACAATGTGTGACTCAACAAATAACCCTACAATATATGGTAAGAAGTCATCCCACAAAGTTGAAATTGGAAAGGACCAATCAACCTGTTGAACTGAATCAATAGGGGCTACGCATGAGCCAATACTGATTTGATTAGGAACAACAATTTAAGATGGTGTCTCAATATGAGGAGTGAGAATTGAGAGACAAGTCTCAAATCCATATTGACATGAAACACTAGTGATATACTCCAACATCTCTAATGTACCACTATCATAGGGTATATGATCTGCTCATGCAAAGGGAATGACACAATTTGCTACAAGATCCTTTGAAAATAGAGAGAGATGAGGGTCTCCATAGATCTCCCAAAGGTGAGTCCAAAGTGTGTGGAGATATTCAAATCAAAGCACACATAGTGTCAAGATCAACACTAGAACCAATCACTCCTAAAACATGATCATTAATGATCCTCCAATAATTTTTACCCCTCTTTGAATCTAGTTGAGGTACGAGTCCATATAGATAGGGCAAAAAATCAAGCCACCAAGATGTGTCAAGATGCCCTTTCGCCAAGACTCATAATTGCCCTTTGTTAGACTAATAACAAAAGGATGTACCAAAAAAACCCATGATACCTCCTCAAATAAAATATCAACCCCAAGAATCTCAAAATATGTTAAGCACATCAAATAGAACCCTCTCCATAAAAAGATGATCCCAACTGCAAAAACATTCAAGTTATTGACCAGATAGTGAAAACTTAAAAAATATCAATAAAATGTACCTCAAGCACAATCTGGAAAAATTGACTAAAATTTTGAATAAAGAAATCTGGGAGATTTTTTATGATATGCAGAAGTTGAAAAACGGAGTCCATTTGCTCAAGTTATGGCCCCAAAAACACAAAACTAAAGGCTGGCTTTGAAGGCTTGATACAAAAAATTGGCATAAAATATAATCAAACCACTTGCAGAATTAGATCGATGTCAAAATTCGCTTTCTTTTTTACTCTGTATGATGAAGTTATGGGCAAAAAACCTAATACTAATTTTCCTGGTTTGGAACGCTTGAAGGGTTCCCAGAAATGATTTTTTTTCAAAAATAGGAACTTTTTTAAAATAGTAAGTTTCCAAAAATAAAAACTTTTTGAAAATAGAAATTTTTTGAAAATAAAAAGTTTTTGAAAATGGAAACTTGTCGAAAACAAAAAATTTCCAAAAACAAAAACTTTTCGAAAATGGAAACTTTCTAAAAAAAATTGCAAAGAATTCCCTCATCTTCAATTTCAACAAATTGATAGGAGATTTTAGTGTTCTAGGGCCTCCTAAGTATGATGGTGACCTCTAATCCAATCCAAAGTGCCCTGGTTTTTTAGCTACCCCTAGAGTTTGCCTCAATTTTCATGCCCCCATCCAATTTGATCCAAAAAAATTAATTGTTTGAATTTTGATGAAATGACAATCAATCTTACAGTTTTTCAATGCTACAGACATAATGGCAACCTCCGTTTGAGCCCAAAGTGCACAACAAATTCACCTTGGGTTGGATCCCTCAAGAATGTGGATAGGAACTTGACATAAAAACTTTGATACCATGTAGAAGTTGATGATCAACCACAGGAGCCAAGAATCATTTGCAAGAAAAACACCAATCACATAAAAGAGATCAAATAAATATTATATCTTCTATAACAACCAGATAATTATGTATTATTGCACAAACAATTATTGGAGATACAGTATTGGAGGTACAATTACAATGAATGAATGAATCCTTATAAAGGATGAATGAAACCATAGGTGCAAACTCTAATGCTAAAATTAAGACAAGTAAAGCAATGCAAAGTAGGAGCTAAATTAAGCTCAACTACATCTAGAACTAAAACTAGAAAAGAAAACTCTAGATAATTAAAAGCACTTGAGTTTAGCTTAAGTGAAAAATCAATTAAATGACCTAACTAATAAATAATTAGATGGTTGTCTTAAAAATACTTCAAAAAACTCAACATCTATAAGACTCTTACACAAAACCTACATCTCACACACCTATATATAGGAGATAAAATACATGAAACCGTCAAATGGTATTACAAAACCATGAGTTAAAGCCACCCAAAAAGTGATGCCCAACTTATCTCCAATCCAAGATGCCTTATGATGTGTCAAAACACTCACCATCACGTGTAGCTCCCCTTTACAGCTCATTTATGTCTCCAACACGTTTTTATATTCCCCATTTTGGGAGACTCAACTTTTGAAGGTCGTAACATTTGATCTAGAGCTTGATTAACAAATTTTTTGAAGCACTGGAAAGCTTGTGAAGTGATCTATCAAGCTATAACCGCCTACACCAATTTATTACCACTTTTGGGCCCAAAAAATGCCTCCACTGCTTTCAAAATTGACTTTGAAACTTTCATTTGAAAATTACAAATGGAAACTTTTAATACCTTTGAATCCAAACATGATCTAGCAACAAAAATTTACTTGCATGCTTATTTAGCCAATCCATAGATTTGGAGAAACTTTTGGACCAAGTCATGCTCAAATATAAACTTACTATAAATAGTAACAATAGTATAATTGCAAGGTTGAGACAACATTTTCCTAACATAAGTGATTAGGACAACTTAAGTGAATATTTTTAAATTATTGTCATTAACATTCCCTTTATCCGACATGAAATAAAATAATAGGCTTCCTACATAAAATAAAATAATAGGCTAAGGAAATCCTAATTTTGTTCTCCTACAAAACAAGGCATGAAAGAATATTAAATTTTGTAATAAATCACCCATCCTAATATCATAAGATACTTATCTCATATTCCCCTACAATTGTATCTACTTGTCAAAAGTGTCTGGCAATGATAGAATTTGAGTTTGGGGTTACTAGAACCAATGAATTGGACTTATCCTTGACACGTGTTTAAATCAAGGGTTATAACATGTTGAAGCATGTCAAGTTGACAGCTAGATATTCTATTCAACAACAAATTATGATCAAATTACATTTGAGTCAAAAAAGATTATTAGAATTAGATTTAACATAGCATAAGCAAGCATCTTTCAAAGTGGTTAGGTTGTTGAGCCTAAATGAAGCCAACATGTATTATTTCTAGAACAAAGAGAAATTATTCATTGGGAGCATGGAAAAAGTGAGAAACTAGTAGCTAATTTGTGTATGTGAAAGTAGTGGTGTGCATACTAATTTTGAATGTAGCATACAACAAGGCTTGAAGGTTTCAACTTGGCATGGATTAGGATCTCCTACATAGAGAGCCAACGGTCTTGTTAGCGAGAGAAGTGGGGGACCTCTGCACCCCAGATATTCTCTATGTATTACATTTATACCTCAAACTCAATAGTAGGAGAGAAAGAAGAGGTTAACTATAACGTGAAATCAAAAAATATATTGCTAGAGTCAATGACTAGTCCATAATGTAGTACAAAACTTGTTGATGTATTTCAGTATATTAATGTGCTTTATATTATATTCTCACCATTCCATTACATGTCTTATACATCATATATTCATCTATATTCTTTCTATTCTATCCTTCTACTATGTTCTTCTTCTCTCTTTCTATCATTCTATATTGTACTATTATTATATTCTATTCTATATTATACATAGATTATCATATTGGGATGTTTCACTTACAAAATACATCTCTTCCTTAAGGTTTCTTATTGGCCTAGAGCTCTACAACCCTTATGCAATGATTTAAGATACAATTTTCTACTATGTACATTTGTTTTTCCATTTTACCTACCAACATCATCCTTTCTTTCAAAACTGTCTTTTCCTTAAGAGATTAAATGGAAATACTTAATTTTTAGGAGATTGATGGTAATACTTGAGTCTTGCTCCATTGGCGTAGCATTGTAGATATTTTCCATCAAGTGCTTGAAGTTTTACTACTCCTAAGTGTACATTATCATCAATATAGTGTAGGTCTGCCATCTTGCTTTTAATTTGCCTTTTTTGAATTTATTGTTGTAGAGTAGGACATGTCATCCTTGAAAAAAAATTGTCATATTTTTAAGTCATGCAAATCTTTTTGTCATCTTCTCTCAAAATCTTGGTGATAGACTACTAATAGTTTATTCTCATTTAATTTCTCTAAATCTTCAACTCTTTGTTTTAGAGATTCATTGTTCGTCAATTTGAGGGTGAGGGTAGTATGAAAGTTCAATACTATAAATTTAAAAGGTAAACTAGTGTTGATCCCATAAGACAATTTAAATAAACTTTGTAACCTTTTTTTGGTATTCTAATATGCCCATATTACTACATGTACTTTTGTGTCCCAATTTGTCCTATTACTATGGCCCATTTTCTTCAACTTGTAGTTACTATAATTTTTTAAGTTCCTCACTTGCCCCATTAGCCCAATGATGATAGGGTGCGCTTCTATTATGAATTATCATAAAATTGTTGAGTAATTCAAATATTACTAAATTGACAAAGTGTTTACCTTGATCACTAGTCGTACTTAGTGGCCACCAAAATCTAGTGATAATATTTTCATATATGAATTTGGCAACATTTTTTTCTATCAATCCTTGATGGGTTATTCTTTAGCCCATTTGGTAAGATATTTCACACTAGTTATGATCATTCTCATTTTGGATAGTTTAGCTAGTGGGTCGATTGGTCAAATGAATTCTATAGCCCCTTTTTCCAATGTTGTATGTGCTAAGACTAGATGTAAGTGCATCTCATCCCTTTTAGTGAGTCTTTGTACTCTTTGATAGATATCACATTGTTAACATGCTTCTTTGCATCTTTATGCAAGGTAGGTCATAGTAGGCCTTTTAACTTTACTTTCTTGGTAGTGTCATCTCCTAAATTGTGGCCATGAAATATGAGTTGATGTGATTCCATTAGTATATCCTTTCTTTCATGTTGGTAAATGACTCATCAAATGATATCATCTCTCCCTATCTTATAGAGTTCCCCTTCTATTATTGTGAAGGGAAGAGATTTCTATAATAAGAATTATTTATCTTGTGGTGACATGTTAGTTGCATATTGACCTATAGAAAGTATTGTAGCTACGTCATGAAGTTCTTGGGGTACCACATTTATCCTGAACAAGCTTATTCAAGAATATCCTTTGCATGCTCATTGAGTTATTCTCCCATGTTGATTCTACAAAGGTAATTATTCTAACAATTCCAAAGCCCCCTGAGGTGCTTAATGAACTGATCACCTGGTGGGAGAGTAAGAAGGCAGAGATGGTAATTAGATAATGAAAATTTCATGGGAGAATTTTTTAGACAAAGACGGCTTCCACAAATGTTTTACAACCAAAAGCTGCAAGATTTTCAAGACCTCAAACGAGCGGAGATGCCAGTCAATAAATACTGGGAAAATTTCACCAAGTTAATCAAGTACATGCCTCTTGTGCATCAAGAGGAGAACTATCATGTTTGTAATGGGACTCAACCATAGGATAGGAGGGGGAATAGTTGTGCTTGCACCCAAAACCATGGACGATGCATATGAAAAAGGCAATTAGACAGGAGAAAAAGGTAAAAAGGGATGACACCTATCAAGATAAGAACCGTAAAAAAGTTCAACTGGAATCAATCCTTTCTGAACTTTAAGAAGAAGAGTTTTAAAGGGAACAAACCGACAGAGAAAGGTTCGATAATAATAAGTGGAAGGAGGGAGATCGCGTCAACAAGGGTTCCAAGAAGCAAGGACTACCTAGCATGTGTTTCACCTGTGGGGGAGACCATTATTCCAACCAGTTCCCTATAAAAGCCTAGGGTGGCCAACAGCAACGAAACCCATTGCTACCCAGCATACAACATTTCAACAAAGGATCCATGTAGTGGTAGACAACAAACAAGAAAAATACCAAGTTACACCAATTGAAGTGATAAGTACACTATACGATAACTCCATCACGGTGGTGATAGATACTGGTGCTACATAATGCTTTAGTTCACCTAAACTTCTAAGCAAGTTTTCCAAAAGAACTATTTATATGGCTAATACTTGGATTCTAGAGTATGCCAACCAAACGAGAGCTCAAGTAGAGCAATGTTTGTTCGAAGCTAGGGTTGAGCTATTAGGGTTCAAAACTGAAGTAAGCCTTTATGTGGCTCTCTTAGGGTCTTACAACATAATTTTAGGAATGAATTAGGTGAAGGAACATAAGCCAGTAGTGGAATGCTTTGCCAAGAAGGTAGAATGCAATGATGATTTAGGGAACCGGGTATGTTTCCAAGGAATCTAGCACAAAATCAGACTATGGAAAACTTTTGCCATACAAGTAAAACGATGTGAAAGAAAAGGTTGTCAGATGTTTGTTGTTAAGATGGAAGAGATTTAGGAGCTTACGGAGACTATATACGGAGAGGATATGATGGAGTATGAGGCAACAAATTCTAGTGGTGAAAGGTCATCAAAAGATGACCAGAAAGAAGAGACCTTCATGAAAAAATACCCTTATCTATATAATTATTAGGATGGTTTTTTGGAGGAGTTGCCTAGACTACCTCCTAAGATGGTGTTTGACTTTTCCATAGAACTACTGCCAGGAGTTGAACCAATATCCAAGGTTCCTACCGGATGACAACAGTGGGGTTGATGGAGTTGAAATCACAATTGCAAGAACTCATTGAGAAGGGATTAATTTGACTAAGTGTGTCACCATGGGGAGCCCCTATGATTTTTGTTAAGAAGAAAGATGGACACTATGTCTATGTATAGATTATTGGATGCTAAATAAGCTCACCATCAGGAATAAGTACCCACTACCTAGAATAGATGACTTATTTGATCAGATGAGAGGGGTTGCAGTGTTCTCCAAGATAGATTTGTAGTTAGGTTATCATCAATTGTGGCTGAAGGAGGAAGATATTCATAAAACAACATTCATAACAAGATATGGACAATATGAGTTCATAGTATTACCCTTCGATCTAACCAATGCACCAGCAACATTCATAAATTTAATGAACAATGTGTTTAAAGATTGTTTGGACAAAATTGTGTTAGTAATTATGGACAGCATACTAATTTACTCAAAGAATAAGGAGGAACACCTTAACACTTACAAATAGTCCTTCAGCCTTTACGTGAGCATAAACTGTATGGAAAGTTATCCAAATGCACCTTCTTCCAAAAAGAGGTACAATACTTAGGACACATAATTTCTACAGAAGGAATAGTGGTGGACCTGACAAAAAAAAAAGCTATAATAGAATGGCTAGTACTAAGAAACGTACAAGAAGGAGCTTCATGGGTTTAGTTGGGTATTACAGGAAGTTCGTGATGATTTTTTCTAGAATAGCACATCCAATCACCACCCTCCAACGAAAAGGAAAGAGATTTGAGTGGACAAATAAGTGCCAGAAGGCGTTCGAATACCTAAAGGAGAAACTAACTTTGGCACCTATTTTGAAGGTATCGGATCTCAAAGGTCAATCTGTGGTAGTTACAAACGCATGAAGTGAGGGTTTAGGAGGGGTCATGCTAAATGATCAACTAATCACCTACGAGTCTAGGAAGTTAAAGAATTACAAGAAGAATTGTGCATTGCACGATCTGGAGTTAGCAACTATTGTGCACGCTCTACAAATGTGGCAGGATTATCTTATGGGGAAGCCATTCGAACTTCGGTCCAACCATCAAGGGCTAAAATATATATTTACTCAACCTAACTTGAACGCTCGATAGAGAAGATAGATGGAGTTAATTTTTGACTTTGAAATCAACTATATCAAGGGAAAGGAGAATAGGGTAGCATATGCATTAAGTCATTGGAGACATTTGTTAACTATGGCAACTGTGCCTACGAATCTCAGAACTCGAGTACTACAAAAATTACAAGGTGATGAATTCTACAATCAAGTACGAGGGGCTTACGAAGTAATTTACAAGACCCCCAATATGAAGGGTACAACATTGAGTCAAATGATTTGCTAAGGTACCAAGAGAGGATATGCATACCCTACCTTTTGGAGTTAAGGAAATTGATATGGAAAGAGGTACATACGGTACCCTACTCAGGACATCCCAGTATGACAAAGATGTTAGAAGATGTTAAACCCTTATATTTCTAAAAATAAATGAAGAACGCAGTGAGATTTGTGGTAGGTTGCTTTGACTGTCAAAAAATGAAAATAGAACATCAACATCCAACAAGACTACTGCAAACCCACACCATACCAAATTAGAAGTGGAAAATTATCAGTATGGATTTCATGCAAGGTCTACCCATTACAAGAAATAGACATAGTGCCATCCTAGTGGTAGTTGACATACTTACCAAGGTAGCACATTTCATACCTAGGAATCTAACTGATGGAGCATGTATAATTGCTCATAAATTTGTTTAGGAAATTTTTTGACTGCATGGAATACTCGAGAAAATTATCTTTGACAGAGATGCCAGAATGACGTCCAAATTTGGGCAGGCATTGTTTGCAATGTTGGGAACATAATTAAACATTAATTCAGCATACCATCTAGAAACAGATGACCAAACAAAGAGGATGAATCAAGTTTTGGAAGACCTCTTAAGGATGTATTGCATGGATCAGCAATGTAAATGGGAATAATACCTTCCTCTAGTATAATTTTCTTATAACAACTCATATCAATCCACCATAAAAATGGCACCTTTTGAAGCATTATATGGAAGAAAATGCAAAACCCCCATCAGTTGGGATAGGATAGAGGACAAAATAACCCTCGATCCGTAAATGCTTAAGAAAATAAAAGGTTAGTTGAAACTGATCAAGCAAAGGTTAGTAGAGGCTAATGACCTGCACAATAGTTACGTCGATGCAAAATGAACTCCCAGACAATTTGCAATAGGGGAGAAGGTCCTCTTCAAGGTTAAACCACAGAAAAGTTCCATCAAGTTTGGAAAGACTTCCAAATTAGCCCCAAGATATGTGGGAACATTTGAAAGCCTAGAAGTCATTAACCTAGTAGCTTACAAACTTGCTCTACCACAAGTTCTCACTCGATTGCATAATGTTTTTCATGTTTCATATCTTAAGAAGTATGTGGCAAATTTTGAGCACATGATTGACTGGGATTCCTTGCAAGTGTAGGATCCAAGAATGGTTATGATTGAACCACTCAGAATACTTAAGGTGCATAAGTTGCGCCTACGTAACTGCAAGGTTATGCAATGCAAGGTCCAGTGGGACCAGTATGAAGAAGAAACACCACTTAGAAGGATTATGAAGAGATACATCACAAGTTTGCTCATCTTTTTAAAAACCATTGAACTTTTACAATGAGAAATAATGAACTTTCTTATATGTTGGAAATTTTGATTTATGTTTAATAATCATCGAGGACGATGATTCACAAGGGGGGAATATGTTACATCTCGAGTAAGTGCAAGAAATTGTGTAATGCCCCGCCAGGAAACCCCGAAGGGATTAAGCCAAAACACAAGAATAGAGTGCAATAAATTTTTTTTTTAAGGTTACAACACATAAGATGCAACAAGATATCAAAGATTCAGATTACATAGCGGAAGACATCAACTAACACCTAAAGAGTTTCCCAACGAGATTACTTAAATTTCACAATTCACTTAACTCACACAATTAATCCAATAAGCTAACTACCTTAATAACGAGATAATTCTTAATCGGATAACTTCTTTCAAAAGATGGAAATATAAATCACAAGCAAAGATTCATCATTAAGATCCATTCATAATCTTCATTCAAGCTTTTCATTTAAAATTACAAACCATACATCTAATATTCTAATACACTAGGATTCCATCATAACATAAGAGATCCTTCCAAGCATATTTAAATTCCTTAACAACAACTGAGTATAATTCATTACTCTAAGTTACATTCATTCATATTCCAACTTATTGCATTTCAAAAGACGATAGCATACTAGCATCTACGATAAATCTCATCTAAACCACTTACGCATTCTATCAACATGGCATTCAAGAAAGAACTGAATATAAGCATTTATAGTTAATTCCAATTATCCACTTAACCATTCTAACATAAGTTAATCATACATGATAAAGCTGAATAAAGGAAACATAAGAGAATACATCACATAACACCATAATGATCTCGGAGTTCACCCCTAAAGGGCTACATCTCCGGGTCTGCTCAACTGCAAGACCCCTCTGATAAATAATAAAGTTAAGAATACAAGAGGTTACACTATACAATCCAGCCATCAAGGCGATACATAAACAATATACAAACGACCGCATCGGTCAATTAATACATAAACGATCCTTGAAAAGAACAGGATCCAGCTGAACATAATCAAAGCTAAAAACATAAGTCCAGAAGAGCATCCACAAGACTGAGCCATCACCACCCAAGGTCTATCACGAAACCGATACTCACAAGGGCAGAGACGAAAGGACGACCCACAAAGGTACTCCTAACAGGACAAAACGACAACACACTAGCGAACGTAGGGACAAGTGTCATCACACAACCTGGTATGGATACCATGGCAAGTCTTCATAGGTCCCGGCCCCATACACTGGGTCACCCTGGCAACCTAATCTGAGCTTCCGGCCCATCCAAGCCTCATGTGGACCCACACATCCTCTCGTGAAGACAAGGAAGGTGGTTTGCCATTTCAGGCCTTCTCACAGCATGTCGAATCTATGATAGTACTCGTCCCATGTGTGAGGCACATTTATCTTACTTAGAGGTTACATTCTAATCTACTGTTAGGTTATCACTTATTAGACTCACTTTCGACGGGTTACCCAGCAGCCACTTTGGGCGCGGCCCCCAATCGAAAGCCACTTTCCCATACGACACTAGACTATACTCAGACGAACTCAAAACCAATGAATACACATGGTCAGACGAACGGAGTTCAAGAAGAGAGAACAATCATCTGGTCAAACACGACTCAAAGATGGTCACTTACTAACGGTACTCTAACTAGAGACCTGACCAACAACGGTCAACCACAAATCATCATTCGACTCACACAAAGAGGATATGACCAACTACGACAACACCACAAAACAACAGCCAACTCGGAACCGAGGACTGAAACAGGTACCCCAAGTCAATCCGTACGACAGGGTCCTACTAAACAAAGAAAAACATGCCATTTCATAATTAAAGGCGAATACAGAAATTAAACTTGCAAGGCAATAATCAGAACGACAATATTTTCTCAAATTGATTTAATCATTAAAATCGATCAAGTTTTCTACAAGATCTAATTCAGATTACAGTTATCTACCTTGTCAAGGGATAAGTTGTTCTTGGTTTTCTAACTCTTGAAGGTTCAAGCATCGAACAGACATATAAAGCCATAAAGAGTTTTTAAACCAATTCATATTAATTAAACTCAGACAACCATTAATCAAATAAATAAGATATTTAATCTCCAACAAACATCATTAACATACTGGTCTAAAACCGACCTCTACAGTTTCGTATTATTTCTCAAGCCCAGATGCATTATACGGATTACGGAAATAAAAATGTAAAAAGGAAATCCAAATGAGGATAATCATTATCAAAAGCATATCGTTAAATTTCTAATGCCCAACGATAAATACTTCACTACTTTTCAATTACTCAAATGATATGTTCTACAATAATTTTTAACAACATCAATTAGTAATTACATCGTATTTCAACGATCTTCCAATAACATGTTATTCTCTATCTTGTTTTTAAACAATACTACCTTAATTAGCCAAATGCTCTAATCGGCTAGAAGGTAAGATCTAGATTTATTAATCCAAGATCAATCAGAATATAATCAATGATATTTAGTTGCGAAAATTCACAGTTTTAAAACTTAATTAAAAGGAGGCATCAGTCACGAAATGAAGTTGAATAATGCTTAATCTATAAACTCCGTTATAAAATTAATCAATACCAATTTAACATTAATCATTTTTATGCCCCTTAATCATAATTACGCAACTAATTAAAGCTTAATATTAAAATAATATTTAAAAATATTATATGCATCTTTATTTTTTTTTGATACAAAAAAAAATGCATTAAAAAAAACATCTTAAAACAAATTTAAAAAGGAACGCATTTTAATGAGGCGAGGGCGGGCCGTGCCCTAACCCTAGCGCCGAGGGAGCTCGCAGGCGGCGCTCACGGTGGTGCCCGCAGGTGCTGCGGCGCCCTGCGGCCACCGCCGTGAGCCGCAGGCACTGCGGATTGCAAGCAAAGGAAAGGGGGCGAGCGGGGGAGGGGAGGAGGAGCGGGTGGAGCTCCGCTCCCCGCCCTCCAACCCCAAACCAGGGTTTAAAACAAACACGCCCAGCTCGGACTCGAACAAAAAAACGCACAGCGCTAAAAAAAAATATAAACACAGTTCGAAAATAATATATATTTTCTTTATTTTTTAAATACACAGTTCGAAATTCTCTTATCCTTTTTTTTTGAAACAACAACGAAATTTGTTTATAAATTTCGGTTTATAATAAAATCCGTTTCAATGAAATTCGTTCTGGGTTTCCTAAATTCTTTGATGGTATTCATTTCCTCCATACACAATGGGATTCAAACCACCCAAAAGGAAACATTGAGGGATAACCACAATCTCAAACAAAATTACCAGCCAATACAAAATGGACAATCAAATTGATTTTTTTTTTTTCAATAACAATTTCATTCCTTTCAACCAGAACAGTAAATTCTTCTGGCAACAAGAAAACAATTCAGAATCCTACCTTTATACGCAATCCTGGAATAGCTGAAGGAGAGCCCACCTGTCAGATCCAGCAAAATTCCTTCCCAAAACCCCCAAAATTTCTTTCCAACCAAAATCTTCTCCAAAAATGTCCCTCCTCCAAATTTTCCCCAAATTTTGGGTTATATGGAAGAGTTGACCAAAAATTCTATTTTTGGAATTTAAAATTTTTATTTAAAAATAAGTCACAAAATTTAATTCTTTTCTAGCTAGCAACAAATTAACTGGCTTTATCAATTCAAAAATCGATTTCTTCCTTTAATCAAATTTAGCCGATCTAATCAAAAGCCAACAGAATACAATTAACTCTATTGCGATAAAATACAAAACTTTCCTTTTCAACAGCATATACAAAATGCGTTTAATATTCCAAATCAGTCATTAAATCGAATTTACTCCCAGTTTAAAATAAGCAATTCATATCAACGAAAATCGCATAACGAGATCCCGATTACTTTAGCCCATTAATCTTCAATGCGCAAACGCACAAATAATCTAAATAATTACTAAGGACTAATTAATCCATTTAACCATGCACACCAAGCATGCAAACCGAGAAGGTCAACCAAACAGACGACTCGCAAATCCAAACAAAAAGGGATAACCGACGACGACTGGCGATGCTCACCTGAGCACGACTAAGGCCGACTAGGGTCTTACGACCACCTAATCCAACTCTAAGGATTAAAAAGGTACAATCAAACCTGCACATCCAGGTGAAGACGAACCTCGCACTCATGCGGCGTTGTACCTGAAATTTCCTGCAACCAAGAGTCATACATGCATACATATATAAACTTAATGAAAGCGTCAGCTCAATATTAATACCACGAATTAGGTACACAAAACAACTTGCATACAACTAGTGTGAAACCACATCAATAGCTATGCGTTAAATCAACATCTGACTATAATCATTATATTATGATAAACTAATCAAGATTAACCAAGGTTAGAAATAGATTAGGGCAGGGGTACTACAAATTGAGTCCACTTAGTGTGGAAGTTTTACACTTAGGAAAAATGGCAAATCGTGTGGAGTGAATGGAAAACGAAATGGGATCCAGTTATGGTTTAGGGTCCCAAGCCAAAATTTGAAACAGAATCTCATTTCGCGTCGGGATCCCGAGCCTAAATCAAGGAAACGGGGTCCCATTTCAAAAACTAAACGAGATCCTATTTCTTTTTTTTAATATTAAAAATAACATACATATACATGAAATATAACATTCAAGTATAACTCATATTTGCCTTTGCCTTATACTTTAAGTTATATTTCATGTATATATTGGTAGGATGTTTGAGAGTGGTTTTAGATCTCTAGGAGTTATAATGCAAATTCTAGATTTTAAAAAATCTTATAAATTTTCAAACAGTCAAATTTCAATAATCAGTAGGCTCTTATCAGCATTTTATAGTTCTCTTTATCTTCCTTGAGCTCTAGAATCATCTCTCTCCATAGAACTCTTCCTCTATCCCCTCTCTACCTCTATATCTCACTCTTTTCTCTCTCTATCCCGAAATCTAGACCTATCTCTATATCTCTCTCTCACATCCCTAACTCTCTACTCTTTGTCTCCTATCTCTCTACACACCTCCCCTCACTCCCTACCTACCTCTATTTCTCTGCATATATACCTTTCTCTCTCTCTACATATCTTTCTCGCCCTCCCTACCAACTTACTTCTCTCTCTCTCTCTCTCTCTCTCTCTCTCTCTCTCTCTCTCTCTCTCTCTCTCTCTCTCTCTCTCTCTCTCTCTCCCAAAATCTAGACCTATCACTACCTCTCTCACACATCCTTAACTCTCTACTCTCTATCTCATCTCTCTCTCTCTACGCATCCCCTCACTCCCTACCTACCTCTATTTCTCTACATATACCTATCTATCTCTCTATATATACCTTTCTCTCCTTCCCTACCAACATCTCTCTCTCTCTCTCTCTCTCTCTCTCTCTCTCTCTCTCTCTCTCTCTCTCTACTTTTATCTCCCTTCTATCCTCTCTCTACTTCTCTATCTCACTTTGTCCCCCCTCTCCCAAAATCTAGACCTATGTCTAGATACCTCTCTCTCACATCCTTAACTCTCTACTCAACCTATCTCCTCTCTCTCTCTACACACCTCCCCTCACTCCCTACCTAGCTATATTTGTCTATATATACCTCTCTATCTCTCTCTAAATGTACCTTCTCTCTCTCCCTACCAACTTATCTTTCTCTGCATATGTCATTAAAGGTCCTACTAAGGAGTCTTATGTCATCATAGGTCCTCTTAAGGGGTGTAATGTCATAATAAGCCCTCTTAAGGGGTCTTATGACATAATAGGACCTATTATGTTATGTCATAGTAGGTCCTATTATGTGATAATCAGTTCTATTATGTCATAATAGGTCATATTATGTCATAATGCTTATTATGCTTTGTTCTGGTTAATCAATGACATTGTTTATTCTTCTATGAATGAAATTTCTATAAGAAGGAAAATGATTTATGAAGTTATTTAAATTAGCATCATATTATGAATTTGACAAAACGGTTAAGATGTGACTAACTGAATTTTCTTGTGACCAAGAGTTTGCAGGAACCTCAACACCCTGAAGAGGGAGGGAGAGTATCACCAAGGAGAGGGTCACAGGTATTTGAAAAGAACATTGCCAATGAGTCCTAGGTCCAATTAATCAGATGTATACTTTGAGCATCTCGGCCTTGGTACAGTAAGGTCCATACCACCTCATTGTTGATGTTGACCTAGAGTCATCTTGTCACCCTAGTACCATCGAGTATCCTTGGTCTGAATATATTTTCTTGTTAATGAGTGATCTTGTTATTTGTCTCTTTTTACTGATGTGTGTGTGTGTGTGTGTGTGTGTGTGTGTGTATATATATATATATATATATATATATATATATATAATTTGTCTCTTTTTATTGATTGGTATATATGGGTGTGTGTGTGTTTGTATTCCTTATGTGTGTGTGTGTATATCTATGTGTATATGTATATACATATACGTATGTATATATATACATATATGTATATTGTTGCGTTCGTAGGATTTTTATCAATTGATGTGTTGAGGAACATATTCATACCCTCACACATACGTTGATAACCTACATATATGGATATTAATAGATCCACTTATGTTTTGTTGTGTGATAGTATGCGAAGTATTGCATTATTGATTAAGCCTTTTATTTTGGAGACCGCCAACAATAAGTCGAGGTAACCCATCTTGGTGGCGAAGGCCTTCTTGTGTAACTCTTGAACATTTTATTTTGGGTGTCATTGCTTAATCATCAAGATCACATGGCTTAAACACAAATCGTTATTTATGTTGCAATCAAACCAAGGTTCGAGCTTGTTGTTTCAGTGTTATGAGACATCTTTGTTGTAGCTCTACAATTGGTAAAAACTTTTATGTTTCCGTGCTTGTTGGGATTAAGAGGTTTGGGGAAAGCAGCAGTATGGAATCGCTACTGTGCGTGGAATTTTGCTTGGAAACTCTATTGCATTGAACGTTATCCAAGCCGATTGCTTCAAGCTCGGAGAAAGTCTTGGTATTCTCTATTGATTCATAGGCAAGAGAAACATTCCTTTGTCTCTATTTTCTTGTTTATCTAAGGTTCATTCTTTAGACTATATTCAGTGCTCACATCATATTGTATGGCAATGAGCGCTTGATGAGGCAAAGTTGTAAATGAGTTTGAGCTTGTAGCTATATTCAATTTGTATGATATTGTTAAAGCATCGAATAATGATGTTGTAATCACAAGGATCTTTATCTGCAATACCAATTAATGGTATTATTGTAAAGTGAACTGCATGCTCATTATTTGATCTTTGAAGTATGTGAAGTTGTTATTTCTTTGTTGGTATTTGATTAAGGCAATTTGTATTCTTGATTAGTTATGTTCTTTTATATCATTATTAATGTAGATCAAGGCTGACTGTGTCCTTGGGTTAGCTTTTTCCTAATATTTCTTAGTTGTTGTTTGTGGTTGGAAGCCAAAACTTTGTTTTGGAATAAGTAACCATGAGTGGCCTAAAATAATTGTCAAAACTGGATCCTAGTATGACAAATTCAGCACCCTAACTAAGAAAGAACTTATGTTAGTCTCTCCATGATTGTTATAAACCATTACCCCTTTTTAATTTGTTACCAAAGGTCAGTTAGACCCTTGAGTAAGTTGCAAGTATGCAACGCTTCCTTTAATAGGCCGAGTAAGGGTGGTGAACATGGACAGCACTCTACGTGCTTATTATGAAACCTTGGCCAAGGTGGCGCAACAATCAGCATGCATTTGTCAATTCACAAGAGTCAGATACACCACTAGCCAAAGTGTCAGGCAAGTTAGGGGGTACCTATAGTGTATGACTGAATAGTCAGTGTAGATTCTAAACACCAAGCTCAAAGGCTCATCGGCATTTGTTCTATCCTCTATTTGCTTCCCTCATGAAGGTTCAAACCCTTCTAGTAGGAAGTGGCGCAGGAGACTTGTGTTTGCGGTTTGACAGAAAAGCCCTTGATGATGCTCTCCCTCTTTGTATTGTAATGGGTTAAGCATCTATCCATCGGAAAGTTCTTTACTTTGTAAACTCTTAAACTCTTCTCTCTCTCTTTACTTACAATATGAAGTTGTTAGATGTTAGTTAATGTTTCCTTTCTACTGAAATGATTAGTTAGTTGAAGTTAAGTTAGTTATTAACGGTTTCAATTTTAGCTAAACATGAAAGAAATGAATTTATATTTCTAGAATTAGTAAAAAGTTAATATATTTTTCCATTTTAGAATGTTGAGTTGTTACAGAGTGTCAAAGATGTTACAAAGGTGTTAACAGATTATGTGGAGCTCAATGTGAGGTTGAATTAGCATGTAATTGTATAGCCACAACTATAATAATATATGTGTGAGCATTTGAATTTCGGTAGTACAATGTCAAGTTGTAAGATCAATTGGTTTATGACTATAATGTCATCTTGCATTCATTCTTAGTGCTGAAGGTGATCCGGAAGAATGATCCAAAAGTTTCTGAGGATTGTTACTCAAACAGTGTGTTTATATTGGTAGATTGTCATGCTCTGCATTCTACCCATCTTGATCTGTAGTTTGAAAGGAGATTATACCTACACTTGGTCTATCAAATTCCAAAGTGTCTAGAGTTTACCTTTTGTAGTCATAGAGTTGGAAGTGACAGAGTGGTCATTGTACTAGTTAATCAAATGAGTTGTTTCAATGTGTTGGGCTAGAAGTTTGTAATAAGTGCTCCCCAGAGGTAGCATGTGGATGACCATTGGGTCCAAATAAGGCCACATTAGGGAAACACATCGCGTGTTCTTTCTTCTAGAGTAGCATGTGGGATATTGAACCTAGCCTATTACATGTTTTGTTAATGATTATATTTGTGGCCGACTTGCATATGCAATAATCTTTATTTAAGGCCCACATGTGAATTTAATTATAATTGTAATGCATATATATAGTGATCTAGGATGGAGGTGTGATGTCCCCTTGAGAAATTGATCAAAAAATAAAAGTGGGGTCAATTTTACGACAAGATGAGAAGGCTAAGTCGATTGGCTAAGATGGCAAAAATAGGGAGAATTGGCTAGAAAGGGTGAAGCGATGAGCTATGGCAAGTTTGGTGGGCTTCAAAGATCTAGATTAGGTCAACAAGGGGGCTATAAATAGAAAGAGGGGGGGGGGGGGCATGCACCTTATTTGCACTTTCACATTTATGTATCCATTTCTCATTCTCAAAGCTCATTTTGCTAATATCAAGATGTCAAGCTTCCCACACACTAATCATTGTACAAAGCAAGTTTGGGTACACCTGCAAACTACAGACCACCGATAGGATTTCAATCCCACATTATCAATTAAGTATTTATGATATAAAAAAACTAAGCTTTTTTTTCTATACATTTGCGCAATTGAACTTTCAATTTGTGCAATTGTTTTCTTTTGATGCGCCTTTGTTTTCAGCACTTTTGTTTTTTATTTTGCTACACTTTATTGTTTTGCATGTGTAATTACGCATGTGAATTATATCAACACAATTGTTCAAGGCTCTTGTGACTCTTAACAAGAAACATGATATCCATGAACTAATAACATCCTAGGAATTACTTAGAGAAAGCCATTCAAAACCACTATAATTCCAATGAGCAATGAAGACACCATCTCCACCAATTCAAACCCAAGAACACCATCATACAAACAAACATGTGCATGATCTTTGCTAAGGTTAGGAATCACAATTTATAGCCTTGCAATCTCTATTAACAATTCATGTGTACTTTATAGAAACAACAACCCAAGAACAAATTTTTTGAAGCTCCACCTAAAGTTATGTGAGACTGGCACTCGAAAAATTTTGGGGAGCAAAGGGCAATGTCTTAGCTCTAAAGACTCATAAGCACTCTTAACTAGACCAAAATCCAATAACAAGTGTGTTATTCAGAGTTGACCAAGCTCTGTCTAGGCAATATCTTTCAAGCCTAGAATATCTTGCAAGGTGTGACCAGCTTGTATGCGCTCAATAGGTTTAGGGAGCTCACAAACACAAAGGTTAAGCACTTTGGCATGGCAAACCTTTTACTCATCAGATTTGGCCTAGGCAGCCATAGCAACAACAAGAGGCGGTTTTTGAGCCCCCTTAACCACTTGGACCCACGAATTTTCCTCTTCCACTTTCTTTTTAATAGACTCTTGATGAGTTATTGTTTCTTCTTTGAGGTGTTCATGTTGAATGAACTCTGATTGTTTATTTTAATTTATGGGAACAATCTTCAGAGACGCTGAAAATGAGGAGTGGTGGATGAAAAAGTGTGAAATTTCTCGAGCACAGAGATACAAGCCTATAAATCAGTAAAATGACAGTGTCCTTCTCTTGTAGTTGTTGTTGAATTGAAATAAGTCAGCATTTCTTCCTTGAGGTGTTCATGCTAAATGAACTTTGATTGTTTATTTTGATTAAGGGGAACAATCTCTAGAGATGCTGAATTTGAGGAGTTGTGGATAAAGAAGTGTGATATTTCTCAAGCACAAAGATGCAAGCCTATAAATCAGTAAAATGACAGTGTCCTCTTATAGTAGTTGAATTGAAATAAGTTTCCAAAATTCAAAACCTAATTCCTAAATTTAATAGATTCTGTTGGAAAGCTTCCTGTACTGAATTTTTGGTGTCCTTGCAATCCAATTTTTAACTCCAAGAATTTCCATGATGATCAAAAACCCTCAGCAATTATTCCACATATAAAATAAGTGTAGCAGACATGCACAAACCTGAAATTTCACATCCTATTGGCTCTCTTAAAACTTCATGGTCCACTTGTTTCTTTGCAATTATGTGATTTATCTCTACTTTGCTTGTGATATGATATCAACTATTCTCTGCATTCACACGCTTCTGAATTGCATGCATCCTCTAATTTTTTAGTCATTGATGTTGGTTCTTCTCTCATAAGCTTTGCAAATATTCTAAATTTTTGCAGGGTCTTTAAAACTATATACCCATAAAATCAAGAAATGTAGAGTTTTCGGCAATCTGAATACACGACATTTTAAGCAATCTGAGCTTTACAAAAACAATAGTCTCCTTGTCCCGTTGGTCTCTATCTCATGGCCACTGTCATGTTCATAAAGTTAATTGTGCTTTGCCTTTCCCAGTTAACCTTTGTTGTTTTATTTATTGCAGCCAACCATGCCTGTTGTGTGTACAGTCAGCCGTGAGAGAAATAATGTTGTTGAATCCTGATAGAAATTTGCTTTTGAGAAGTCTTGGTTCCTACGGCTAAAAAATGTTTGGCTACTAATGCAACAAGCTTTTATGATTTGCTGAAGCACGAGACCAAATTTTTAAGATGATCTTTCAATTTCTGAAGCCTGGGATGATGATGCAAAGAAACCACTTCTATGATTTCATGTGTTCATCACATGCCCAAGCAAAAAAATATACACCCCAAAGTCAAAAAGGTCTCTGATTACTTTGATTATTTGATATGAAGCAATTCAAGGTGTTATTCCTACTTGTAAAAATAGAAAGGGGATAACAGCCAGAAAAATAAATTTTGAAGGAAGTTTAGGTATGTTGATGGTGAAAGCAAATGGCTAGATTTAGAGATGAAACAAGCATGATAAAACATGCTAAAAGCACGCCTTTTTAAACAAAGAGCTGATAAAATTTGTTCATTAAATAAAAATTACAAATCAAGAGGTGTTTACAATATTTTTGGATTAAGGCAAAAACAGGTTTTGAAGGGGCCCTGAAACCCTTTACATAGAAGATTCTAAAAGGCTTAGAATCGAAGCATTAGATAGTCCAAAACAAAACAGGCTGCAAAAGATAGGACAATTCATTGAGCAGCCAAGAAACCAGCAAACACCCAAACGGGCAGACAAAAAACAGCAAAAAACCAGAACACAAAACACCAGAAACACAAAAAAGACAACACAATTACATGAGGCTCTTGAGGGTCTCAGCGACCTCAACCTCTAGCAGGCTCATTTTGTCAGGAGCCATTCTCATCTCTTTGTAATCCGCGCTCTGAGTCGCAACTGTTTTCTTTATGTTGCCCCGGGCTGCGTACAAGGGCCTTGCTTAGCTTGAGTCTTCTCATTATCATCACCAATATTGATCGGAACTTTCTCTTGTTGCCCATTGTCAAGATTCTTCACCATAGCTTTCATGGTTTCCACCGTCTGCTTGACAATCTTGTGACTGTTGGTCATAATTGTGATGAGAGTGGCTTGAATTCTCTTATAGTTCTCTTCCACATGGGTGAGCCTATCCTCAAATCTTTTTTGCATTTGATCAATGCCCTCCACTGCTCTGTTGATACAATCCACCACAGATTTCTTTTCATCTTCTGTCCATTGCTCGTTACCTTTCTGATTATCTTGAGCAAAGACCACAGAAATAGCTTCCATCTTGCTACCCAAGGCCCTTTGGTTGAGTCTGACCTCTTTAAGCTCATGAAAGAGCCACTTAAACATGTTGTAAGTATCAATGGTGTGGTCCCTGTCCATACCCAGAACATCTTCATAGTCGTCCCTCTTATCATTCAGCTTCACACTCTTCGCATGAAGGTCCTTGATGGTATTCTGCAGAGGCGACGAAGGGGGCTTCTCAAAGTTCTGGTTGTCAGGCTTCATGTTACCCCCATTACCACCCGTTGAGCCCTTAGAATTAGCCTTGTTGCTACTGGACACGGGGTAATCTTTGCCAGTCGAGGTGGACAAAGAAGAAACAACCAGTTGCTTCTGCACATTCTTACCCTTACCCAAAGAAGATTTGGCCTTCAGGGACAACTTAGATTTGGCTTTTTTATGAGGGGGAGGAGAATCCGCCTCAAAGTCTGATTTGGACTCCTCACCTCCCGACTCCCCAGCACTAGTATCATCCTCAGAAGATGTAGGGATAAAATCAAACAGGATAGGGGGGCACGAAAATGGGAGTCAATAAGCACCAGAAGCCCTTCATGGAGGATGGGGAACTTAACAGGGTTCTTTTTATGATCCCTAAAATTAGCCATCAAGGTAGACATCAGATAAAAAGGAAGGGACATCTTGACACCATGAGGGAAGTGGTTCAGAAGCACAAAGTGATGTCCATAAACCCTAGTGAAATGATCATCAAGAGTGAAATATTCCATAATTACCTTGAGGAGTTTCGCCCAGAATTCTTTGATGACAGAGATGTCGTAGTAGCTTGGTGTTTTCTTCACCATCTTGTCCCTCTCCTCGTCATTTTTAGGGATCTTTTGCACCGCCATCTCTGAGTAGTTTTTGTCCCTGTAATATTTCATTCCATCAGTCGAAAGGCCAATGACCTGTGCAATCCAGCTCTCATCGATAAGCACCTTGCACCCATGCAGAGTGATAGTGCCATCTTTCCAATGCTTCTCGAAATAGGTCGTCAAATCCTTATTTCTCCCCTTTAACCTCTCAATATAGGGGGTGACACCCCTTTTCTCCAAGAGCCTCCATAATTTCTTATCCTTCTTGAGCTGCACAGCTTGGAGGTTCAATTCTCTTCCTAGCCCCACCCATTCTTCTCTTCACTCTATGACTAAAGAAACTCACGACTTTTGGACTGAGAAAAGCCCAAATGAAGCCAATATCGACCCACAAAGCATGAGAATTAAATCTGCAATAATGACATTGATCTCTAAAAACACATGCCATATGCGGGAAGGGGTCAATCTTTCTAGATACATATCTAGTAATGATGGCAAGAGTACTCATAAATTTAGTTGCCTCAACTTCTATCATTAAGAGCAAGCATATAGAGTTCAGTGTCCAATTCATCCTCATTGGTCTAGCTCACTTGACTCTTAACTTCTCACCCCCTTATTAGCTAAGTAGTCGGCCACATAGTTGGACTCCCTAAAACATGGGATATGAAGCATTGATCAAATGAGTTAATAATTTCCCTAGCCTTGTTAATCCAAACTTTGACATTCCAAGAGGGCTTCGATATACCTTTACGATAGTTAATATTATTTTTGGAATCACACTCCACCCACACAAGCTTGTAGTTATGTTTTCTAGCTAAATTGAGTCCTTGATATGCTCCTATGGCTTCAGCAGTGTGGTTAGTTTGAATTCCCAAGGGGAGCGCCACCATTGAAACAAGATTGCCATTATGATCTCGCAACACTGCCCCACATCCTGTCGGCCCTGGGTTACCTTTGGTCGCCCCATCAAATTAATTTTGGCCCAACCTTGGCTAGTTCTATTTTTAGAATTGGGCTTTTAAGTCAAGGAACCATCAATTTGAAATTTCCAAGCCCTTGCAACCCTAGACTCATAGTCACTGCAAGAACTCGATCTAGGACAAAGAGTAGAGAGATTATCATTAATGGTCCGGTTATTTTTTCTGAAGACAATATCCGATTGGAGATATGCTTCCCTGAAAATACAATTATTTCGCTCCTTCCATATACCCCGCGCCACATGGGGAAACACAAAGGACCACAAAGTCTGTAATGTGTGCTTCTTAGTAGGCGTCTTCCAATGAAAAACGAACTCTTTAACCGAACTAGGGAAAACCCAGCATAAATCCCATCACTGGAGCACTTGACTCCATATGTCAGCCGCAAAAGAGCAATGCAAGAAGAGATTATCAAAAGACTCAACTTCCTTCAAGCAAAGATAGCACTTGTTAGGTATAGAGAAACCCCTTTTACAGAGATTATCCGTGGTCAGGATTTTGTTCAGGAAGAGGAGCCAAAAGAACATATTGATTTTAGGAATCAAATTTTTAATCCAAATTTTGGACCACCAGGAAACGGGAAGATCCAAATGATACGCAGCCGAACCAACTGAAAATTTACAATCTGAAGAAGACCGCCAAATTAGCTCATCTTCAGAATTAACATTCTCCAAAGTAAAAGAATTCAAGGTAGATTGCAACGATCCTAGGGTAGGGCTAATAATAGAAAGATCCACCCAATTACCACCGTCCCAGTAGTCAAGCACCTTCAGCCCAAAGGAAGCAATACAAGCATCTCTAAAAGCTCCAATCACAGGGTCAGAGGCCAGCGGAGTTTTACCAATCCAGCAATCGTCCCAAAAGAGGATGCTCCGACCATTCCCCAGCTTCCAATAGGTCCCACTAAGAGCAACATCCATGACCTTAATGATATTATTCCAAAGATGAGAACCCACAAGGAGATGAGGAGATTTAAGGAAATCCTGAAAAATTCTGAATATTAGAAAGGTACTTATTATGCCACAGGGTGTTCCATTGCCACTTGCATCCATAAGTTCTCCAAACTTGTTTAGCAAGGAGAGCAAAATTAAAATATTTGATGCTCCTAAGCCCCAATCCACCTTGTTTCCTAGGTCTACAGACATTCTCCCACGCCACCGAAGGGATTCTATTTCGATCCTCCACACCCGACCACATAAATCTTTTTTGAATTTTCTCAATCACCTCAACATACTTTGAAGGAATCTTGAATAGACTAAGGGCATACACGGGTAGATTCTGAAGAGTGGACTTTAAAAGTTGGACTTTCCCAGTTTGACTTAAAAGTGCACCCTTCCACCCAGCCAACTTCCTATGGAAACGATCAATCAAAGAAAGCCAAAAAGAATCAGGCAGTTTAGCCCCCAAAGGAAGACCCAGATATGTGGAGGGGAGCACACCAACCGAGCATCTAAGAATGTCAGCAATCTTCTTTTGTCTCGCCTCAAGAGTGTTGAAGAAAAAAAAGAACTTTTAGCTCTATTAACCATCTACCCCAAAGCTCTTTCATAAAGATTTAAAGTTGACTTTAAAACTTTGGCTTCCCCGACAAACGAACTCCCCATCAGAATAGTATCATCAACAAATTGTTGATGAGAGCATATCAAACTAGCTGAAGAAGGTTTCAATCATGAAAATGTCTCCAAACGTCTCCTTATTCCATTTTCTAACCTTCTCCTTCACAATTCTAATATTTTTGACCATATAAAACATGGTTGTACCATCAATTTTAACATCCCACCAATCCTTCACAGCTATGCAAACTAGGATGAGAAAGCCACATCTTTTCAAACCTAAACGAGAACCTTCTTCTACCTCCTTTAGGTTCAACAATAAAACTTACAAGAGAATGGTCAAATCCAACTCTGGACATAGCTTTTAAGGAGCAAAAATAAAGATGCAACCAATTTGTAGAAATAAGGGAACGATCCAATCTAACTTGAATAAGCTCATCCCCCACCCTTCTATTAGTCCAGGTATATGTAGCTCCTCTGAGATCTAGATCAATGAGACACTGGTCATTAATGAAGTCAGTCAGGTCTTGTTTACCATCCATCTAGATTTGGGACCCTCCAAACTTTTCAAATTCTTGAAGAGGAGTATTAAAAACCCCCATGATAAGCCAAGGAGTATTAGTGTGGTTTCTTGGGAAAGAAGAAAGACTCGCCAAAATCTCCTTCTAGATACCTTATTATTTGGTGCATAGATATTAGATAAAATCCAAGAAAACCATCTCTAGTGTGCTTAAACAAAGTGGCAACATGGTTACCGTCATCACAAAGAGGGATACCTTGAATAAAATGAGAATTCCATAAGGTAACTATACATTCAACTATTCCACAATATGTCTCTCCCGCACCCCAACGGCTCTCCCGCCTCCTGCATTTCAAATGTGCCTGCTACTGCGTGGACCGGCAAAGGCTCTTCGCTCCCCTCTGCACTGGGTCGTGCTTCTGCCCGGGCTGGGGTTGCTGCTGCTGCTCCATGCTCCTCCTCAGAACTGGTGCCTCGGTCTGTTGTTGGGTGGGTCACTGGTGGTTCCCACAACGATGGTGAGTTTCCCCCACTCGTGGCTGCTACTTCCGATGCTGGTGTCATGGCGGATCTGTCTGCTACACTGGGTGATTTTGCTGCTGCAGAAGGTCTTCCTACGGCTTTGGGTACTAATGTTGGGGGTTTGGATGCCAAGATCCCTGTTGGTGGTTTTGTCCCTCCCAAACCTGGTGTATCTAATCCAGTTCTGGATTTGGATAACTTGGCGACTGTTGTTGGGGCTAGTGACGACCTTCCTGCGGGTGAGACTGCTATGCCCAGACCCTTTGCTGGGATGCGTAGCTTTGCCCATGTGGCTAAATCTGCTGCCCAGCCTTCTAGGGGGGTTCATCCTCTTCCTTGTGCCAAGACCTCCCTTGTTGTGGTCTATGGCCGTGAGGTTATGGAGAATGTTGACTTCTATCAACACAGCGCTTTGGTCTGCAAATTTACTGGGTTTTGGCCTTCCCTCCCGAACCTTCATCACTGGGTGAGTGATTCTTGGAAGCCCCATATTTCTTATGGCATTGAGCTTTTCCCTTGTGCTAAGGGGCTTTTTGTTGCTTCATTTGCCTCTACTCATGATCGTGATTTGATTTTGGGTAAGCTCTGGTCTTGGGAGGATCACTCTCTCTCCCTTAAGCCCTGGACTCCTTCCTTCAACCCCCTTACAGAATCTCTCTCTGTTCGTCCGGTTTGGGTCCGCCTCCCCAATCTCCCCCTCCATTTCTGGGAACCTTCTTGTTTTGAGGCCATCGATAACTCCATCGGCAGCTTCTTGAAGGTTGATGATGCCACGTTCTCCATGGGTCATTCTACCTTTGCTCGCCTATTAATTGATGTTGACTTATCGCTGGCCCTCCCTAGGGATGTGGTTCTTATGGTTGGGGACAGGCCTTGGACTCAACCGCTGGATTATGAGGGCATCTTGTTTCGCTGTCGAAGGTGTTTCTCAACGGGTCACCTTGCTTCTGACTGTTCTCTCTCTCACCGCAAAGGTGCTGCTACTTGGTGGAAAGATGCTGCGGAGGACCACTTGACAATTAATGCTTCAGATTATGTTTCGGTTGATTCATCCCATGATGAGGTGCCCCTTGCAGCTGATGAAGCCCTGGTTGATGTTACTGTTGGTGCGGCTCCTTCCGCCCCCTTGGATCCTCCTCCTGTTGCTCCTGCTTCTCACTTTCACTCTGCTCCTAGCGTTCCTTCTCTTGTTGCTGCTCCGCTGCAACAACCTGTTGCCGCTCTGCAACAGCAGTCTGGCAGTGACCCTGCAAGGTTTTCCCTGCCTGTTTCTTCTACGAAAGTTCCTACTGATAGTGTTGCCTGGACGGTGGTTTGTCGTAGGTGGAAAGGAAATTCTAACCACCTTTCCCAAGCCCTCCTTTCTCAAGAGTCGGGGTTTTCTCCCCCCTCTTGATTTGGTTTGGGTGTTGATGGTTTAACTAGTTGGTTTAGCCGGTCCGACTTTGTCCTTTTGGGGTTTGCACCCCTTCTTGGTCTTTTTTGATAGCCTTTGGCTTTGTAATGGGTCAACGCCCTTCTTAACGTTGCGTTGTTTCAAAAACAATTAGCAATAGTTAATGCTAATCGTTAAGGGATTGAGGTCTCTTTGTATTGGGTCAGCGCCCTTGTTAACGCTGCTTTTTTTATCAAAAACACTACTACCTTGAAAATCACAAAACTTGAAAAACTTAGGTTTTTCAACCCTTTCCTTAGGCAACTAAGTTTCCTAAATAAGAAGAATATTCGGCCTGTGATCCCTAGCAAAATTCCTCACTATATCTTGTTTATGGCAACTATTAAGCCCCCCTTATATTCCATGAAAGAATTTTCATTTCTTACCAGGAGAATTAAATAGACTTTCATGGATCGTCTTTTGCGACCCATCAACAATGTTATGCAAGCATTCATGTTATCTTTCCCATCTGTTAGATCTTCACCCTACACTTCGAGGAGGCCCACAATCCGCTTTTGGCCTATTGTGAGTAGAAACACCAGATCCAACCTTTTGATGTGTTTTTTTCTTCTTCTTTTCCACTTTTGTGTAGGACATGTCTTCATCAAACTCAATCTCTCCAAGGCTAATATTCTCTTTGTCATCTCTACCCAGCTCATCCTTGGGAGATTGCACAGTTTCTGGAATGATAATGTTCTGGTCCAAGGCTAAAAGGGTACCATTGGAGATCTAGGAGGGATAGAGCTCAGGAGTTGAAGTGTTCCAAAATCCCAAATCCAAGCCTACAAAAGAAGAACCCAGAACCGAAGAGGATTGACGATCCTTAAAGGTGTCGAAGGGGCCATTCTCAGCAGCCTCAAAATCCAACCTTCTGTTACTTGGGGAGAAATATCGAGACCCAACAACATTAGATATGATCAACTCTCCATCCTCAATATCATCCCTCTTATCCTTTGCATCATTATCAACCTTATTAGGACTTCTGCCCCTAATATTGTTATCAATCTTTTCCTGGTCAGGAACATCCTCCTTAAGAGCGATCTCAACCTAATCCTTCTCTTTTGATTCATCCCTCAAACTATTAACATGCATTTCCTGCTCGGGAACCTCCTCTTGAGGGTCAATCACATCATGGTCCTTTTCTTTGGAATCACCCTTCTCCCCTTCTTGTTGTTCCTTCGCATAAACAGAGGAGACTTCAACCACCTTGTTCACATCCGGATTTCCCTGTCCCTCAACAACCTTAGGCTTAGGCTTCCAAACCCTAGGGCCATTAGTTATGGAAACATCTTTCTTGTTGTTCTAAGGGCATTTCTTCACCCAATGACCTGCCTTTTTGCACATAAAGCAAACAAACGGTAGCGATTCATATTCAATTGCCTGGAAAAGCAACCCCAACTTGGAAACTAGCTCAACCGAGGTGGGAAGGTCCATGGATCAACTGATCCCCACACAAATGCAAGCATAAACCATTATTTTCCTACCCAGAGTCATAGGATCAATCGAGAGGAGTTCACTAAATCCTTCAGCAATACCCTTAGAGATATCCTCATGCCAATATTCCAGAGGAAGTCCTGGAAGCCTAACCCACACCAGCACAGCCTCGAAGAAAGCATCAGACATATCCATATTGGAAGTCCACTTTTTTAAGGTAAGAGAAGACCTTCCGAGGACCCACACACCCCCACAAATAATTGTTGGGATATCCTCAGCACAAGAGAAAGCAAAGGAGAAAAAACCCCTCAAGAGAGCAGAAACTTCAACCTGTCCTTTCAACTTCCATCTTTTGCTAACAAAAACCCTAACCGAATCGAAATTAGCTCTCGGTCCAAAAAACTTACCAACAAAGGATAGCTCCATCAAAGCGATGTTATGGTCAATCACTTGATCCAGAATTGAAAGAGCTAACTTCCCGCTGTCCCTATCAAATATAACAGATACAGGAGGGAAGGAAGACTTTCCAGTCGATTTGACCCAAAACAAGGAAGACCATCGATTACCCACGACACTCGTGAGAAAAGCATGCTCCGTAGCACCCGTGATCAAATGATCTGACCGAGGAACCCGTGAATCAGCTTTATCGCAGGGATGCTTTGCGGAAAAAGCCACCTTCGGGGCCCCATCTCCCAGGTCCACTTGAAACCCCATTTTGGGGTCCCCACCATCTTCAGAAGCAGCCTCCCCCAGCTTGTCTAAATCACCAATTGGTTTAGGGGCGCCAGCTGCCGGTTGACCCTGGGGAGAACTAGCGTCAGCAGAGAAACCCGTTGAAACCCTCTTGCCACCATCCTGAAACCCTTGCTCCATCCTCGTAGTGTATCCTGAGGTGTTTACAATATTGTTATCAAAAGTGCTTGGGAAAAAATATGGTACTCAAAATAGCATGGGTATTTCCTGTACAAAATTACATGCAACGTGACAGTTCTCCCTGATTTCCTTCAGCAACTCGCATCGTCATTCATTTTGAGATAATTTTCAATCATAAAAATCTTAGAGCTCTACACCAATGATAAGTTGGCTATAGCACTCAGAGCTAGGTCAATGTGCAGATGTTACAATTACCTTGATCCAAATTGTATATATGAAAAGCTTGGTGATTAATATGGATGAATTTGGTATCTACTCAAAAACAGTAGCAAAAAGAGAAGGGAAAAACATGACGCAAAATGGGAACAAGAAGCTTATTTCTCTGTTGATAATAGATGATGATTGATACATGAATGTATTTATAGTATACCACTTACATAAACCATAAGCTGCCCAAAACATGGTCCAAAATGAAACCTCCTGTTACACAATGAACACAAACATGGTTAATTAGCCCCATACTTACCAAATTCATCCAAATTTGGTTCAAATCCAACGGGACCCAGATTTTTCAAACCAGTCAGATTTGTCCGATTTGGTCCAAACATTTTAAATTCGTATAAAAGATTTACTAATTTCTTTTTTAAATTCTCAATTTTCAGATTTTTTTGACCTACGGAATAAATCAAATTTTCCAAACCTTGTAACTAGGATTAGCTATACAAAGTACAAACTATTATGCAACAAGTGAGAAAGGCACAGCTCCTGACACTAATTCATAAGTCCAATTTTGCTCTTGATCCTTATCAATTCCCCCAACATAATAAGCATTACTCCAGTGCATACAATTGAGAGGAAAGAAGCCCAATTGCAAAAGAAACCCTGCTCCAATGTTGTCGCAACTGTTAATGTGAAATTATAGACCAAATACTCTGTACCATTAAAGTTTGTTTCAGATGAACACATTATGCTCTTGCTTGGAAGCAGGACCTAGGATAGCTGACAAAAACTTAAAGTCCATAAATAATACAGCAATTGATGAAGATGTCATAAAAACATTGATCAAAATTCATAAGCTGGCTACCAAAGGAAAAAAATTATAGTTCTTAACTAGTGGAAGGACATAAAGTTGAAGAATTTCCACAAAAGCCAAAGTGATTGGCAAAGATGCCATAAAGAAAAAGGTTGAGCAAGAGCTTGAAAACAACAGGTCAAATAAGTTCCACAGATAAAAGCAATTTAGCAATTTATAAGCTAACTATGACCTTTGAAAAGGAAAGTAAGGGGCTTCAAAAGTTTAGTCCATACAAATAATGCACCTCTTGAAACGATGGTCTTATAAGTTTAGATACTAACCATGTAAAACTTTCCTACAAGCCATCTGACGTGGATGTCTCCTTGTTTAATGTCCCCTTTTGGGATTTACTTAGATTTTTGCCCTAAATAACAATTCCAACAATATAACTTATTTACAAAGAGTATTCTATATATAAATTACATAATGGCAAGTAAACTTGGAGCAAATTATAATCAATTAACATTAAGCATTATGTTCGTAAACAATCCCTATTGAAACAAAGTGTCCTAAATACATTGGATCCATTTCAACAGCCAGCCATATTAAAGCTTTAATGGGAAAGTATGATAGGACGCCAAGAGACTGCCCTCCTCAAATAAGCCCAAGAGTGTGGAACAACCTTCCAAGTCAATTCGACCCCCTGGCCCACAAGCAAACCAACTTGGGGTGGTCTACTTAATTGAGGGGACCGGTACTGCTGCATCTTCCTATCACACGTTTCACATCAATCCTTGATATGATTGCTTGCTGAAATCAATTAAATGTTTAGTACTAAGTTTTAATGTATCGGTAAATTAATGCAATAAATGAATTAAACTTCTTACCAGATTTATAAACAAACAAATCAATAACATATAAATCCATATGGCATACCAATTACTTTCCAAATATTATAGATATCTGCACTTTCTCAATTAATCTTCCAAGGATCAGAATTCTCATTTGATTGATCAATTGATGATGCCCTATCTCAAAGTAAATCTCCTACTTTTTATATCTTCAATTGGTGGGGTCATACCCTTTCACTTGGAAGATATGTATCCTTGCAAAGTGAATCACTGCCCTTCTTTAGATTGCTACCTTTCATTTATCTCAAACATTTCTGCCTCCTAGAGGAAATCGTTGATCCTCCTTAACATTAGATAACTATTTGTTGATTGTATTCTTTAAGGGGTATGACTGGAGTTTATGGTGAAGCGTCCCTTGATGCTTACTGCTGTTCTTCATCACCCAATGCTTGCTTAAACTCTTATTTGTTAAGACACGCACCTTTGGAGAATTGTTGTCCAGAAACTACCCTCCTCTTTGGTATTTTCTTTGCTGGGGTTAATGATTTAAAGGCTGCGATCTGAACCTATACGGCTGGGCATGACACCTTGCTCCATCCCTCTATGTGCTTGCTGAGGAAGCTTTTGGCTACCTTTTGGCCACCAAGGCTTCATAGGGGTTAATGAAGGACATATCCCTTCACTCCATGACTCAGCAGCTTATCAATGGGCATTTTGCAAAAGATTCTTTTCTCACACTTGCTGAGAACCAAGAGTCTTTTCAGGAGGCCATGGCTTGCCTTACACCATTTGCAAGGCCTCCGGGTCGAGCCTTCAATGGAGCAAGACTGAATGCTAATGACAAAGTCCCTCCCCATTCACTAAGTGGCTGAAGGAGTGCAATTGGAAGTGGCTTGACAAAGGGAACATGTTCAAATTCCTTGGCATTCCTTTTGCCTTTGATGGTTCGTCCACCACTCTTTGGCAATATATCTTGCAAAGAATTATGAAGAAAATATCTTTCTAATCACCTAGTGTCTTTCCTTGGCAAGAAAATTCTGGATGTGCGCCAAAAGGTTGACAGCTACTCATGTTTACTACTCTTGTTGAGCCCCTTCTAAGGCTACATATGATATACTTGCCAAGCTTCTGCAAGATTTCATTTGGGCAAATACAAAGCAACTCAAAGGTTTTCAAAGGGTGGCATGAGACATTTGTTGCCTTCCACAAGATAAAGTACACATAGGAATCATTAATGTTTACATGAAAAGAATTGTGCTTTGTGCCAAGTAGGTTGTTCATGTCAGTGAAGGCTCTAAAACCTAGAAAATTCTTCTCAATCACTGTATTGCCTCTGGCTTGCCTTACAGCAAGGGATTGACCTTCACACTCTTCTCATCATGAATGCTCTTATCAAGATCAAGGGCTCTTTTGTGGGTCAAAGCATCTGAAAGGCCTTCTAAGCAATTAAGCCCCATCTCAAATGACCCAGTGATGGTTTCAGAACTACAGCAATAATTTACGGTGGTCACCTACCATCAATATCTCTAGTTTGCCTTCAGCTAGAACTCCTGGAATAAAAGTGGTACGTAATTTCATCAAACACTTTGTCCACTAAACTACAAATCACCAATATTGGCGATTGTTCTACATAGAATTGTAAATTTCCTCTTGGAAGGAAGTTAGATTGTACAGCTAAAAACATGTAAGAAAATTGAACAAACACACTCAATTTAACCTAGAAAACCTCTATTAATGGAGGAACCAACTGGTAGGTGTCAATAGCATAACTACCTGAATTCTATTACTTAAAATAAAAACAAAGAGAGGATTACAACTTCAGAGCTGTTCTTGATCTCTGTCAAGTCTCTTCTGAACTGAAACTGAGCTTTTCCTTTCTATTGGATGCATATGCCATATACACTTATTTCAAACCTCCTAGAGCCTTGCAAATGAGTCTTTCACCTATATGAAATTATTTGAAAGTCCTCCTATGCACTAGAAGCTTCCTCTAGAAATTTGGAGGATCAAAAGTCACGATTGTTCATTTCTCCTGTCATTATTTGTGTCGTGGTGAAATCACTGCTCCCAACAGTTAAAACCAACCAACAAATACAAGACTGACCCAATAGTGTCAAAACTCAAAACTACTGCTAAATTGACAAAACATCCAAATGGTTCAAAAACTGCAATTGCTGATATGGAAACTGACTCCTAATGACAATTGGCAGTTTTGACTATCATAATACACTGAATATTTACAATTAAAAATGTTGAAAAAACTTCCAATACCCATTCTTGGAATATTTTAGATTCTTTATGATCATTTAAAAAACTTTCAATTCTCATTCTTGGCATCTTTTGGATTCTTTATGATTATTTTTTTTAAAACTTTCAATTCTCATTCTTAGCATCTTTTTTGGATTATTTATGATCATTGAGAGGATTTTGGTCCCATAAAAGCTCAATCTAACACAAGGTGACAAAAAAATTCCCTTCTTTTTGTTTGGAATATCACAAGTCTTGCTTGATCATTTTTACTTGAGTCCCACTTGCCTAGACTCTTGGACTCCCCTTCTAGTTTCCCTATGATTCTGCTCCAGAAGCAAATCCTCCAAAAGGATCACTTGTTTTTCATAGACCAAGTCTTCCAACAAAGGTAGCACTAGATCTCCTCCTTCATCCAACATGGATGGGAGGTATTTGCAATTGATCACAGAATAGAATCTCACTAAAGGAGGTGGATCCAATCTAAATGCATTCTCTCCAACTGCCTACAAGCTGATGAATGGCCCCATCCCTAACAGTTTGTTCTTGGTTAGTCCTTGTCACTGCTATATTCCTAAGGACAGTGATAGGGAGGCTACCTAGTTTGCCATCAATCAGGTTTCTTTGATGGTTTGCTTCTATCCCTTTCCGGGTTCCAAGTCTACCCCTCTAGACTCCTAAGGGCTTCCCTACCATTTGTTTGCTCACCACACTCGATACAAGCTCATAAAGAAGCTTGTTCTCCATGCTCCTAGATTCTATCACTATGAGTTGCAGAGGTGTAGGACTACCCTTGATTACTCGCAGTCTGTAAAGTCATCTTCCTGTCTGATTTTGCAATCAGACTTCTACACCAGTCCTCCCCTGCACTTACTCCTTTACGGTTACTGAAACCTAGCCGGACTTCTTCCAAGCTTACCTAGGCTCAGTATGCAGAAATGGCGATTGCCATTTCCTCGTTTCCTCATACTGCTACTCTACTCTTACTGTGCATTTTCAGCTCTTCCTGAAGAACTCCAATGGCCGTGTGGATCCCACGGTGGAGGTTCAAGACAAAGCCATATTTACACTGTGAATTCAAAACAAAAAAATGAACAACAAAAAGGAAGCTTTAATTACAAAACTGTAATGAAACTTAACAAAACAAGACAGTACAACACTCAGCGATAGAAAACCAAAAAACAGACTTGTATGTATTTCTCTTGTGTTTCCTGTAGTATCCAACCAATCCAACGCCTTACAATTAGTCTTTTATAGCTCATCCATCCGTCGTGAAACACAAACGGTTACAAACTGGAGAAAACAGTTTTATAACGGGTCATCAGCGTAGCCTCAGAACCTGGCTTCTGATGCCCGTTGGTGACTTACAAAGTTCGCACTTTTCCATCGGGTGATCGAGGTAACCAAAACACACCTTCGCTGATGGCCGATAACCATGTCCACCACTCGCACTTTTCCCATTGAGCGTCGGGATAGCAAGAAATCCCTTTGTCCGATGGCCGATGCTTTCCTCCGCTTCCTAAGCGTTTCCATCGGGTCATCGGGAAGACAACCAAACAGCTATCCCGATCATCCGATCTTGCTTGATCTCTCTTTTTCCGCTCTGCCACATGGCACCCCCTGATTGGCTCTGGGGTCCCTGCCCTGCCACCTTAACATAGCCTCACTAACCGCCCGGAATGAAGCTCTTCGTTGTCGTTGGGTCCCACCATGGTCGCCAAGTCACGAGGAATAAACTTCGTGCATCTCGCCATAGCAGTATAGCGACAATCGTCCGATCATCCCAGATTTGCTCACTCGTTAACTTGCCTGAGCTTCTCTCTTGGCGGGCCCCACCTTGGTCGCCAAGTCGCGGGAGATAAACTTCGTGCATCTTGCCACAGCGGTATAGCGACAATCGTGCGATCATCCCGAACTCGCTCACCTGTTAACCGATCACAAGAAGAAGGTTCCATCGGGTCATCGGTGTAATGTGAAACTAATCTTGCCGGTCTCCGATACTCTATCCAGCGAACGCGCTCCAAACCACTGCTTTCTCATCGGGACATCGGGGTAACATGAAAATACTCCCGTCGATACCCGATAACAACTTCTCCGAACACCAACGACTTATTAGGTCATCGGAGTAGGTGCGAACCACACCAGCCGATACCCGATACAACCACTCCAACTCTGGCGACCTCATCGGGGTAAGACTTGCCGATCGGGGTAGGTCTTGCCGATAAGGAAAAATCAAAAACTGCAACTAAGCAACCAAACAAATGGACTAGAGCCAGTCCTTATGTATTTACACGACAACTGGAAGGTCTCACAAGCCAAAACTGGTTAAGGGCATTTCAACCCTTAGGTGCTCCTGCACCAAACAGCCACATCTTATATCCCACATTCAGATTATGCTCCACACAACATTGATCATGCCTTGTTACGCTTCAACTAAGTCCTCTCAAGTTACCCTCTCACCTTGAGTTGGACTTGGCAAATCTTCTCAATGAATTTTTTTGCTTCAGCCACTTTTGCATCTAATTATTCTTGTTGAACATGTTGTTCTAATAAAACATCAAGTAGATTGATAGGCAAATAACCCAAACATACTTCAAAAGGTGACTAATTAGTAGAGAAATGGATTGCTTTATTACATGAGTGTTGTATGTATGGCAAAGATTCACCCCACGCATTTCAAAACTACTTATTATAATCACTTATGAGCTACACCAGTATCCCATTCACAATCTCTGTTTGCCCATCCATTTGGGGATGACAAGCAATAATACCCTTTTGGAGCTAGGTATCCATTTTCTCCCACAATGTGGTCTGAAACCTGCCTACAAACTGAGTATCTTTGTTGGAAACAATTGATCTAGGCAACCCATGGTGAAACCAAACATTAGCAAAGAACAAGTCAATCATCTCTTTTTTGGTAATAGTCTTCTTAGGTAGGGATAAAATGCACATCTTTGTAAATATATCAACAGAAAATGTAATCACTCCCATGCTTTCTCAATAGCAACCCATCTATGAAATCCATAGAAATGCTATTCCATGGTCTAGTAGGGACCAGAAAATGAGTGTACAATTCTTCCTTTCTAGCTTTGGATTTACAAGTGCAACACAACTTGCATCTTCTAATGAATTTTGCTACTTCTACTTGCATTCTAGGTCAATCCACATGCTTTTGCAAGTGGGCCACTATCTTTGAAATATTGAAATGACCCGCCACTTTGGAGGCATGTGCCTCCTCATGGTAGAAGATCGTGTGCTTGGCACACACAACTTGCCCAACCTATAGAACATTTTTGGCAAATTCTTGCGCTTGGAGTTATTTATACTCCTCTCCAAAACCTGAGTCTTTTTCATGCTCTTTTTTATAGACATCTTTCATAAAAGGCTCCAACTGAGCTATCACAACAAGAGTTGATATGGACTTCAAAATTGGTGACCTAGATAAAATATCCACCAGTACATTGGTACTCTCCTCCTTGTAATTCATCACCAAATGGAATTGTTGTAAGAATCCCATCCAGTTGTAATATTTTGCCTATTGCAACTTATTTTGAGCCTACAGGTATTGGAATTGCTTATGCCATATGCACAATGGTCTCTTTCCAAAGCAAATACTGTCTCCATCCTTTTATGGCTTGAACTAGTGCATAAGCTCCATGCCAAACACTAGATATCCCCTTATTGCTGAAGTATAGACCTTTGAATGATAACAAACAAATCTAAAACCTTGTAGAAAGATGGCACCCATAGCATATTTGCTAGCATTAGTCTCAATCTCAAAGCAAAACTGCAAATCAGGAAAAGCTAATGCTAGAGCAAGGCAAATTTTATTCTTCATAAAATCATAACAACTTATCATGTACCTTACTCTACTATAAGTTATTAAGCAACGCTACAACTAGGTGTCCAGGAGCAGCTATGGAAGAGAAAATGAGAATGAAATGGCACGTGTATTGAACTACTACCACAAAGCTTTGTGTCTCTATGGCACTTCTTGGTGTTGATTCAATTCTTGATACTGTCCACCTTTCTCAGATCCATTCTCAAATCATCTCCTCCAACTATGTGAGCCAAGAATATCAATGACTCCTTTGCAAAATCACATTTCTTCATTTTGTTTTAAGAGAGTTATATGTTTCTCCCATGGAGCACTACAAATCAGAATGTCATCTAAATACACCATAACGCATTTATCTATGAATTCCCTCAAAACATAATTGTCATTTTAGGGTGTACACGGGGCCTGAGCAGGTTTGTGGGACCCCTACACACCTTTACAGTCCAATGAAAAGTATTAAGAAGTTAGTCTTTTTTGAAACAATGCAAAACTTTTCCTCTGTCGGACGCCTGGCAATCTCCGGAACAGGATGGCTATCCAAGACATCCCCTATTGTCCTGAGGACAGCCAAGCATCCCCTTCATGTTTCCAAACGTTCCCAATTTCCAAGACATGTTCTGGGACATTTCTGATATTTTTGGCAAATGAAAAGGAACAGCAAGGGGATGTCCACTAATGTCCCGCAATCTCCAAAACACCTTAGGGGATGAGAACGGGATTTTGAGGGGTGGGGAAGCGTCCTCATGTAACTCAGGAAAATATAATACATTATTCAATACTTTTTTCCGAACAATGGTATTTGTAGAAAGAGAAAAGGTAAGAAAATTGTAAAGTGGACACACCTGAGCCACCCTAGATTAAGCTTAAGTTTGACAAGGCTAAAAAAATCTAGGAACTGCCACAACTGGTGGAATTATTAGAGATAGCAATGGTCTTACGATAGGCATTCACTAGGAATTTTTGGAGTTATGACAAACAACGAAGCTGATGGAGTAAGCAGATCTAAGAATGATGCAAATCGCAAAAGAGCAAGGTTTGAGGAAATTAGCAATAAAAGGAGACTCAATGATTCTAATAAATGCAATAAGGAAAGAAAAGGCCATTGATTGGTATTTAAACAACTCATCAAGTAAATTCATCAGCTGAAGCGATAGTTAGAATCATAGCTACTCGTCACATAAAACGAAATGGTAATGGAATCATGAATCAATTGGCCAATACAGGGATTTAATGGAATAACTCATCAGATTCGATAGCTTTTCTAGCACAAATTCTTATAATTATCCAATTTACTCCATGGTTCTGAAGGAACTGCGAAAACAAGAAAAACATGAAAAAGTGATGGAGGAGTGACTCTGACTTCAAGGCACAGGTTTCTGGTAATACAGACAGTTTTTGGCTTGCAGTCTGATAGTACCTGTTCTGTTTTGAGCATCCTCATAAATTAAGTGTTAGCAGTCCCGGGATATAGATGCCAATTTATTTGTGCAGTTCCGTGGTTTTCTGTTTTTGCAGTCCTGAATAATATACAATTGATCCTCTGGATTACTGATTAGTGATAGTGTGTGGAAAAAGACACAATCTGTTTTCAAAGCTAGTAAATCTGATCCAACGTTTAGACCCATTGGCTAGTAAATCTGATCCAGTGTTTGGACCCATTTGGTTTATACAAATTCTTCCTATCTCTAGACTTGAAGACCTTTTCTTGACGTACCAATAAAAAAAAATTCAAAACTCTTCAAAACATTAAATTTTGCAGCGAATTTCAAACATTAAACACTGAAACAAATAATTTATCGTGCAAGGGGATTTGAACTCCATTGCAGCTAGTTACACGTATGAGAAAAGCACTACAAGCAGATACAAGCAAGCAGATATTCCAATGTAAAAGAATAAAAAAATCAATTACAGCGTGATTTTTTCACAGAAACTCATATTGCATTGGATTTAAAGAGAGATCATTATAATTTCACATAACTACAACAAAAATAACTTGAGCTCCCAATATCGAACGAGTAACAGTGAGGAAAAAGGAATTAGAAATTATAATACTTGCAAAGAAAATTCTAAATACTTAAACAATGAGCACATAAAGCTGAATATACCCATCCAAGAGCTAACATAACCATCATACCCTGAAAATGGTCTCTCCCACCTTGATTTATTGCTTCATGCTTGGCATCCTACTTTTTGTCACATATGCCTCATATGCTTCAAAATCAGCTTATCACCAATTCAATTACCTTATTCTCAATCTTAGCTTGTACTAGTAGTAGTAAAAATCAGTTGGTATTGAGACGAACCCTGATGTTCACCAGAAACTGGTATGGATGCTTAAGTAACAAAGCATGAAACCCTGTTGGTACCTGTGATGCATAGGGACTATCGTGAGGAGCTCCCTAGCCAATCCTGATAGATATAAATGATTTTATAGTCACAATCCTTCTGGTAAAGCATTCAATGACTAGAACATTGCATGTGCTATATTGCAGTGTTTACTATTAAATTGTAAAAATATGTAACTGGGAGCAGCTTTAATTGAAGAGAAAGAAAAAGATCAATTCACTGGTGCATCATAGCAGTGTTTTCATCCACCGGATTTCTATTCCAGCTCCACTCTACCCATCCAAATTACATGTGAATAAAAGAGATAAGGCTGGGTGCAAGACTCGAGCAACTTGGTTACGGCCCTGTATTCAATAGATCGTGAGGCTATTCGGCACGTGTTTCTGTAGCCCCCTAGACATTCCGGCTAAATACCTCCCACCGCATCCCCAAAATCTTTTCCTGGTGTCCAGCCATCACAGAAAAATTATCTATGGTATACGAAGCATGGTGTAGGGCTCATCATGGATTCTTACACATGTCTATCACTTTTCGTGAAGATATGTCAATCTCTTTATTTAAACTATGGTGTGAACTGCGTATTGGACCAGTGTTGAGTTTGACATACTTCCGTTCAATCAGCCAGGTTACCATTTAGGATGCATTTTATACAATATAAACCATCGTGATTGAAATATCCACAGTAGCAATTTAAGAAATTGCTCCCCATTCTATTGAACTGATTGAGGATATCACTCTCCATCAGGTTGGTCCAAGGCAAGATTATTAATGGGATCCTCTTAGATGCCTCAAAACCATTCATTAGCCGGTATTCCAATGTAAAGATGGAAAAGCTTATGCAGGTCCAATTGAATCAATGCGGATATCTCCATCTTGTAGAATGGTCAGCGAAAGTTGTTGAGAGGACCCTGTTTAATAGTACAAAGCTCATCAAATAAAATAATCTATCTAGCAAGTGAATTGCATGGCATCTGAATCAAAAGGGTAAGGTTGGGTGCTAAGTCTTGGGCAACTTTGGGTCACTTGTCCGCCTTCTCAGTGGCATCTCGTGGCATGTTATTGAGTCGCCCAATGGAAAAAGGAAAAACCGAGAGAGAGCAATGAAAACTCTACCCCTCAACTGCTCCGTGCTGTGCCTGAGTGAATTACAATTCACCTCAGCTATACAAAATTTGCCTTCACCGGTGCCCTTAATACATTAAAAAACAAAGAAAAGCACAGAGCTATGATTTGTTAAAAAAAACCTGAACACGTCTCCAATTGAAATAGTTTATTGGTTGAGACCCAGCAGATCTAAGACCAATTTGAATACAAACAATCAGCAAATGGGTGCAGCATAAAAGTACTGCGAATTCCGTTGGCATCAGACAATCATAGGCCCGTGTAAAGGAATCTCCTCATTGATTTGTTTAGCTCCCTTGGGTTTGAAGAAATGCAAGAGGAGTGCAGCAAATAGAACCCCTGCTCCATCAGCAATAGCGTCTTTGACGGAAGCACCAGCAGAAGGCCAAATGCCCATTTCATCCGCCACTTCTTTGGCAGCCCCGGCCGTGAGAGCTAGAATGCATCCCACACAAACGGCCCATCTGTGCAAGATTTTGGTGTGATTGAGTGTGAGTCTTATTGTGAATGCAGATACAGTGGCAATGACGAAACACATGAGAAAGTGTAGGAGCTTGTCCACTGCAATCCAATCATCTGCCATGCTTCAGTATTCGATTTTGTATTTTCCAGCGCGTGAATCTGCCCCATGTGTTTTGGTATATCCCCGTGAGAGAAGGTTTTGGCTTCCAAGATAATTGCAGTTTGGAGATTTTGGAAAACAAATTTGTTGAAGATAATAGATTTGGGAACAAATCATACCTTAATATTTTTTAAAAATAAATGGATGGTTGATTTTTATAATTCTACAAGATCAAAGTAATTTATGGGATTGAGAGCGGATTATTTTTCATACAAAACAGTATCCGGTTAAAAATACAAATTTGCATAACATAATTGTTTTTCAATATATTTTTCACATTTTTACAACATTGAGAAGGTAGATTAAGAGGATCAAACCAGTAGAAACTGCCTAAAAATCTGTTGTGATTTGCAGATTTGTGTTTTCGATTAAGTGTTGTTTTGTATGGAGAATAGACAGCTCCATTAAGAGTAGTAATTAAAAAAAACACGTAAATCTAGCTTAAAAATGGAAGAATATCAGAACCTTTTGAAGTTTGTATTGGCTCTTTGATTAAAAAAGGTGATAGTTTTGTTTAAACTTGCATCTTCAAACAATGGATTTACTTTGTCCACCCTTATAGTTATCTTCATGATTGATATGGATGTTATTATAGGTTGAGCACTCTAGCATGTAGTGTCATTATATACGCACCACACATGTAATGAAATAATTTGCACAAATGAGGAAGATAATATGAAATATGTTCAGAATGATGTATAATAGTAGAAATTAATAAGTCACTTTGAGGGGGCAAACCTCCCAATATCTCCAATGAAAACACACTTCATGATATGGTGATAAAATAAGACTCGCTACCTACTATATATACCCTATTTATGCCTAGGATATCACCTAGGTTGACCTAAAAAAGATTGTATAGGCCTAAGGCCGACCTATCTAACTAAATAGCAATGTAATAATGAGAATATGACTTAATTAGGGGTTAAGGTAGTCACAAGACGACTACTCATAACCATATGTATAAGATTAAGGGTGTAGCATGCCCCCCTCCTCAAAGAAGCATTCTCCTCAATGCTAACCAGGTGCGGATTCTTTCGAATGAACTCTCCATCTTCCCATGTGGCATCTTCAATTGGTACATTCTTCCATTACATGTGTTTGAGAATGAAATCTAGTAATAATTTGATTCTTCCTTCTTCATTAAGCTCTGGCAATATTGTCAATGTAGGGATGTTATTCCCTATTACTTTCTTCAAACAATAAACATGAAAAATTGAATGTATCTTGGTTGTTGGTAGCAACTACAAATTGTAGGCAACACTACCTATCTTTTGCATGATTCGATATGGGCCATAATATTTTGGTGAAAACTTATTGTCCTTTGTATTGTTGCTTCAATGATATTTGCTTAAAAGGTTGTTGTTTATGCTAGATTTAGATATCAAAATTATTGTAAAACCTAAAGGAATCAACCACTAAAACCCGAGTTCTACAATAGAATCCAACATAAAATCAATGAAGAACCTAAGATCATGTAAGAACATAAAATAAAAAGAGAATTATACCATTAACATGCTCCAAGGGCTTGTCTTCATTGTCCTCCTATCTCCATAGATCTTGATTGATGTAGTTTGCTCTCAAATTTTAGGTGTGCACAAGAGTTAAATATAGAATGGATGGTGGTTGAGTATGCATTTTAACAGAGTGTAGGTACTTGATTGCTCTATCATTATGGAAAGAGAGAGGAAGAGGTCTCTTTTATAGAGGACACACTAGAAATGGAGAGCAAGGATTAAGAGGTGGAGCGATAAATGGTCGGTTCAGATTAGAGGGTAGGTATAGGAAATAGGAAAATATTAGAGAGGTGGTTAAAGGTAAATTAAGAGATGAATGATAACTCTTATGGAGGGAAAAAACTAATAAATTAATTAAATAAATAAAATTTTATTTAATTAATAGAAGAGGTGGGAAAAATTTTTAAAAATTAAAAATATTTATGTAAATGGGGAAAGGTCAGAAAAGGATTAGTGAATTAATTAAATAAATAAAAATATGTATTTAATTATGCTAGGAAAAATTTAGGTATCTACAATTTGCCCCTCTTTAAGACAATGCATCTTGTCACATTGTTTCAAAGAAAAATAATACATTGATATGACAGGTTGCCCCTAGTAAGGAAGACAACATGCCCCCCTCGAGAGATTGGGTGAAAATTTTACGAAATTCAAACAATCTCTTGATAAGGAAAAAGGATAGAATAGGCTAAGCAAGGGGATAGATAGGTGAACAAGGCCCAGGATAGGTGAAAATGGTGTCTCAGGGGATCACGGTGACCACGAGGGTCATCATGGGCATTTAAGGTTACCACGCCTATAAATAGGAGGGTTGGATAGCGACCACCTCATTTGCATCCATCTCTTTCATTGATCAAGGTGCAAAGCAAAGGAGAGAAAGTAAGCATAGCAGTGGAGCTATCTCAAAGTGATTCCACAAGTTTGAGCGTGTTCGACGACACGAATGGCCAGAGGAGTATGGGGAGTCGGTAAGTACATTCTTGCCTTTTTGATTTTGTGTATTTCTTGCATCATAATAGGTCTAGGAAGTAGGTTGCCAAAAATGCGACAATAGGAAAAATGTTGAAAATGCGTATGTGTCAGGTCTTATGGTGTCTATGTTAGGTTTTGGTGCATTTATGTTGAAAATATGTTTTTTCTTGCTAAAAGTGCGTCTATGGTCTGTAAAAGTGTATTTATGTCAAAAACACTTATAGGGTCCATGAAAGCGTGTATGTGTCAAACAATGACATGTTTATGTTGCTAGTGCGTATATGCTAGGTATAACAATGTACGTGGTGTCTCGATGCGTATGTGCACAACAATGACACGTATATGTGTAAATGCATTTATGCACAGTCAAAGAGCATTTTTAGATTTGCAATGTGTATGTGATAAAACATTAGCGCATGTATGGTTAGAGTAGGGGAAAAACAAGTTGTCAATGTGATAAACAGAAGCAACCAGTAGGATAGATAGTCGGACTAATGAAATCCGACAATTGTCCCAATAGGGTAGATTGCACAGTGACTGATGAAGATGATAAAACTAATGAAGTCTCTAGGTAAAACTAACAAAATTTGACTAAAGTTGATAAAGGCGCTTGACACTTATGCGATCAAGATTTTGTTATTGCAGGATAATTAACACCCCTAGATTCTCACGAGATATTCCCATGAACTCAGAGACTAAGGCCACATTTTTTAGAGGATGACCATCTAACATTATCAGTATTGGAACTATGGCATGTGACCTTCATGCCCGAGATTCAGACAAATCTCATTTGTTATCTGCATTGGCTGAGAGATGGTACAGTAAGAACTATACATTCCACTTCCCAACAGACGAGATGTCTGTTACACTTGAGGATGTCTATCGAATTTTGCATATTCCAATTCATGGAAAGCTAGTAATTTATGACAGAGAGGGTGGTAATGTGGATACTCTATGCCAATTTTTTGACTAAGAGGACCTGGAGATCCGAGGTAGCCATGTTAGCTGGGATGAGATGTATGAGTGTGGTTTAGTTGAATTGGTTTGAGCAACAATCATTAGCAAGGTTATCAACGATTACATTTATGTGGATCAAATGACCCATGGCATGTCCATTGGATGGGGCAGGGTTATAGAGATGATGTTGACTTAGGGTACACAGTTTTCTTGAGGGCCTTGTCTACTAGCTCATTTGTACCACGATCCACATCAGTTCGTATATCTAGGAGGATGTGACATCTCAACAGGGGTGACATGGCTACAGATATGGAATTTTGAGCATATAGTGGTTACAAGACCCATTCATTATAGGGGACATGGAGAAAGACAACCCTATGTTCACATGTAAAGGATGATTTCCATCTATCCAAGGCTTAGAAAGATGGATTATTGGTGTCATGTTATAGATGATAATAATACAGTGATTTGGAGGCCATAGTTAGGTTGTGAGCCTTGGGAGGAGTATGATAGAGAGCTCCCCTACTGTTACCAAACCAGGCGTCTTATTGGACATATTGATTATATCATTGAGAAACACCTACCAAATAGGGTGTCTTGACAATTCGACAAGGTTCAGGCATAGCTGTTAGGATCAGTTGAGTTTGTGAGGACATAATAGAAAATACCTCAATGGGTCATGTGCCTACCTTATGAGGTTTTTGTAGCTAAGTTTCAAGCATTAACACTGGTACCCTAGGACTTACGGTTGGACATGGAAAATGTAGGCATGACACCGACTATGAGGCCTATTTCATAGCACACCCCTTTTCGATACTTATAGGTGTAGGAGAGTCAATAGGCCCTGACCAAAGGATGATATAGATGGAGATAGACCTACAAGGAGGAGGAGGAGGAGGAGGATGACAGGGAAGTGAAGTGGTTAGAAGGGAGATGATGAGGGTGATGGTGGTAGCGGCAAGCAGACACCCAAGCCACTGTGAGGGAGAGGAGGACAAGACCAACCTAGGCCACAAGCAGCGCCAGTATAGGCAGCAGAGGTAGGAGCATAGGCATAGGTATCGACAACACCTTAGGTACAGGTTCGTGCAGCACCTATCAAGCCTAAGGGAGAGGGAGGACAGGGTTGGGATGCAGCTGGACAAGGGCAACCTATACATAGAAAATATTGGGGATGGGAGGGCAGGTGTGAATAGCCTAGAGGAGGACATGGTTGGGGTTGGCATGAGGCAGATGATTTTGGGGCCTTGAGAGATCGCATATAGGCTTTGGAGGGGTAGGTACAAATGCAGGCCATCCACATTGCAGCTTTATGATAGCAAATGCAGACGCCTAATTCCAAGTGAGATGCAACCGTGAAGAGGTATGGTTGGGCGGAGGAGGCTATAGAGAGAGCTAGGGCCACAAGATAGGGTGATGTATCCTCTGGGATGGACTATGTGTTCAAAGAATCCCAAGAGATTGTGTATTAGAGGTGGTTATATGACGAGGTCGTACCTGCAAGTCAGTGAGCAATTAGTTTTTCTATGATGTCAGAGGCCAAGAGTAGAGGCAACAGACAAAAGTCTGAGAGTGGAGGTGTCATGGGACTGCCAAAGCAAGTACATCGTTAGGTTTAGGAGGGGCTGAACCATACTCAAGAGCTCAGAGGCAACTTAGACCATTAGAGTCAGAGGGTGGGAGTTCATCATAGCTCTCTTAGGTCCATTTTTGTATCAATGCATTTTGTATGATGATGTAGACACCTATGGGTGATTTGTAGTCATTTTGATATTTTGACATCATTATATCATGACACTTTTATTATTTGATGATATATGAGATGAGACCTATTCCTTGCAGCGGTTCTATGCATGACTCTATGTGATGATCTATGATGATTTTATACATGTTATGTGATGTCTCTATTATGCTTTATGACACTATGTGATGATATCATGATGCTTATGATGGTGATGCGGTTACTATATGATGTATGTAATGCAACTAGTTTATCATGCTTATGTATATTAGGATGAGATATTTTTTATTTTATGATGGATTTATGGTGATCTATATGATGCATTTTTATTTATGATGGATGCATGATATGACATGATTTATGTATGCCCCTATTTTGATTATGATGCATATCTTATGCTATGATGACATTATGATGTTACGTAATGGATGGATGCATTTATGGTAATTATGTACTAACCTATATGGATGCAAGATGGATGTTTTTCATTATGATATTATTTATGATATGCAACACTAACCATGTGATGATGCAAGATGCAATGTATGACTCTATTTTTGTGTCATTATACTCAGTCAAATGATGTGTGACTACGTGGTATCAAGGATATGAAAGGTTTTAGTGGTAGAAGCTAGAAGATATGAGGGTGAAATGAGATTCTTGTGTATTTATCATCATTGAGCTTATTATGGTAAATGTTTATGACCATCGAGATATAGGTTAGACCCAGATATTCAATATATCATTTGCATGAAGATCAAACAATCGCAAACAAGGAATGTCCTTGTTCATACTAGACCCATAATGTCCTCATATCCTTGGACAAGCCATAGTGTTACTAATAAATAATCCACAAGTAGAAAACAAGTGACCATGCCCCATTCCGACCACTCTAGTCTGTAGACATCCTTGAGAACCATAGGAAACATGACACCCCAAAAGATCAAATCAAATAAAACCAAAGACTTAACACTAACAAATCATGAAATATTCATGTCATAGATGTTTTGTGCCACATATGTTAAAGTGTTTGATCTAGTCACAATGTTATATCTTGATAAAGGACAAATAGCGTATAGGTCTCACAGAACCTATTAGAGTCAACTTTTGCTAAAAGATTGATTTGTTGAAATCCCAACATTGACAGTGTCTGGTATGAAATTGACTTGCTCCATGAAACTAATACCTTTATTATAGACTAACAATGCAAATGATCTTTTAATGTGGATTGCGTGCAAAAGGAAGGTATGAAAATTGATGCTCCTCGCAACGTGTGATGTTGAGGATCCACTTCCATCACTAGGTTAAGGATATGCCCCCACTTACAGAGAGGACCTAACTATTATGGACAAAGCAAAAGGCGACAAAAAGGTTTCTTATGAATGGCAAAGTGATCATAGGTAGATCAATGACAAGCTATGATGGGGATGAACAAATTTATTGTTGATTGATAGGATGTGAGTGTGTGTGAAGTGAAAGGATGATACTGAGTCCTAAAGGAGGGACGAGCAAAAGTCCCTACACATGTCTCCAATAACCCAGTTTTCACCATGGTACTTGCCCAGGGCGCCACCAAAGTGGTTTTCACCATTGGACAAATTTATTTATCTTTACTTTCTTTTTTTAAATCATTTTTTTGTGCCACACAAAATGTTTGTTTTCCAGATTTTAATCAAGGCGATGATTTTTCATTTTTATGATTTTTTTGTATTTTTTATACTTTTCAATTTTTGTGTATTTTTAATGAGATTCTCTGAAAAGCTATATGTAGAACTTGTGAAGGTGCATGTTGTTGATAGGATCGTCTAGTGGTTCTCCTTAAGGTGTTGATAACTTTTATGCACCCGAGTCGTAAATTGCTATGACAATGTAGGGGCCAAGCCAATCAGGATCAAATTTACCTCATTTTTCTCAATCCCGATAATTCTTAAGGTTTTCTCTGAGGACCAAGTCACCTACCTCACATGTGTGAGGTTTCACCTGATGATTGTAACTGCAGCTCATGCATTCTTGATATGCTTTTAGGTGATTGAATGCATTATGTTTGTGCTCATCTAACAATTCCAAGTCCTACAAGCGGGAAACTCTGCAGTCTTTGTCATTGATAAGATCATGCAAGGAGACTTGTAAATATGATAACTTGACCTCAATGGGCAAGATGGATTTGGCACCATAGACAAGTGAGTAAGGGGTAGATCCAATAGGGGTGCAGACACTTGTGTAATAGGCCAATAAGGTGAGATTGAGTTGGATGTGCCAATTATAACCAACGTCATTGATTGTCTTCTTAAGAACTAAGAATGGTTTTGTTAAACACCTCATCTTGACCATATAAATGGGGATAGTATGGAGTGGAAAGCAATGTTGGATATGAAAATTTTCACATTGTTCAAGAACAACCTGATTTTTTAAAGGACGTCCATTATCTGTGATGATGGAAAGGGGAACACTGTATCAATAGATGATGTAATTAAGGATGAATGTAGTAATCTACATACCAGTAATTTGGGTGAGGAAAATTTCTTCAATCCACTTTGTGAAATACTCAGTGGCTATGATGATGAATTTATGGTTGTTGGATGATGGAGGGTGGATCTTTCCCACAAGATCGAATCCTCATTGATAAAAGGACCATGGTGTAGCGATCAATTGAAGTTCTTGTGTCAGTGCATGTATCAGGTCTCCATGAATCTGACATTGCTTGCATTTTCTAATAAACTGATATGCATCTTTTTCCATTGTAGGCCAGTAGTAACCAATCCTCATAAGTTTATTGGCTAAGGTCAGACCACTCGAGTGAGCCCCACATATACCTTTGTGAACATCTTTGTAACGATATCTAAACTTCCTCACTTTCTAAACATCTAAGGAGAGTACCATCGAGGCCCCGACGATAAAATGTGTTGGTAATAATGACATAGCAAGAGGTTTGTCGGATGAAGGTGTGACGCTAGTTGTTGGAAAGCATAACATTGTAAATTGTCACTATAGACACTAAAAATTGGTCAACGCTTGCTATGTTGCTAAAAATAGTGTCAGTAATTAATAACAAACACATAGATGAGACAACAATACAAACTAAGGAGCATATAAAAGACTGAATAAATGCAAACCAAGGCTTCCTTTAAGATGTCCCATCCTCCTCTATTTTTGAGGACTTTGAAGGTGGTATGTAGGTGGCTCTTAGCAAGCAATGACCTCCAAAGTGGTAACTCAAAAGTTGAGTAGCTATGTGATCATGATTATGCAAATCCTCAAGGCTAGGATGATTCGATGCAAGATCAAAGCTAAGATGATTATGCTAAATGCTTGAAATAGAAACTAGATTATTATGATTATGAAAACATGCTAAAATTGTTCCATTTATCAACTATGTTAAAATTCTCAAAGGATGCAATTGACTATAATAACTATGCAAAAAGATAGAATGCAAGGGATTTTATTGCTCCAAAATAAGGGATATTTATAGGAATTCCTAGGCCAAGGCTGAGGTGGTAGGAATCGACGTGGTTAGGATTCGATCTGGAGATATCAACGGTCAAGATTGAGAAAGTTGGAGAAGAGGTTGGAGGGAGGGACACATGTCATCTCTGTGGTAACAAGTGTCAAGGAATTCTGCTCATGAGAAGGCAAGTGTCCAAGGGGAGAGGACATGTGGCCAAAGTTCCATGTGTCCTCATGAGAGTGCTAACACTCCAAATGGGCTAGAAAGAGGTTAGGGTTAGGAGGTTGGGAAAGGATAGGGTTAGTTAAACCCAAGGTTGAATGGATGGGTTAGGTTAGGGGTTGATTAGGCTAGGTGGTTAAACTTAGGATACATGTCCTCGATTTGAATTTAGAAATTCAAATAATTAGGAAAAGATAATTAAATTCAACAAATCATGGTTTTGTTGATTTAATGATGGGATTAGAAGAATTGAATTTAATTTGGGGAATTAATTACTTAATTTGGATTAATTAATCAAAAGGGGGATATGAAATGAACTTAATAAATAAATCATTTAGATTTATTTATAAGTAGAATAGTTTAGGTGGATTAATTAAATTGTTGCGAATTTAATTAATTGGGAAGGGTTATTGATTAAATAATTGCGTATTTAATTAATTATCTCCAGACCATTTTTAGGTGTATACATTTTGCCCCTCTTTGAAGCGATGTGTGATGACGGATTGGTTCAAAGAAAAATATCGATTTTATGCAGATACGGTTCGATATGATGCCCTAGACGGTGATCGATAGATAACGATGTGAGGACGCCCCCTCAAGAGATCAATTGAGAAAATTGATGTTTTTGTTTGATTGTTTGGATTTGGTGCGAAATTGATTTCCCAATAAAGATATTTGTTTATGCAACTTTGGTTGATGAAAATTTTAGTTCTTTGATTACTTTGATGTTTTTTCTTGATTTGATGATTAGTAGAGTTTGATTGACCTCATGATTGATGAGGTTCAATGATGTAAACTCGAAGCTTTGATGATCTAATGGGATGAGTTTGATTGACTTCATGATTGATGTGTTGGTATTGGGTTGTAATTGATGTCAACCGGTATGGGATGACCACCGGTATGAGAGATGTATGTGCAACAGTGTCAAGGAGGAGTACAAGTTAAGACACCTTTGATATCACCTTGTGTTGCAGATCACCGGTAAGGAAAGGATGTCAACTAGTAAGTGATGTGTTGACATGGGCAAGCTAGCCTGCAAAGGTCATGACTAGTGTACAAGTAGGATGAGCAAGGTGCTTGGATGTTGTTTGTGATGAAGAGGCAGAATGTTACCTAATTCACATCAACACTAGAGGAGAAGAATGAACAGATCACAGGTATGTTGTAAGGTTGCAGGACAACAGGACTCCCACCTGATGAAGATGCATTCATCATGAGAAGCAATGACTAACAGTGAATGTGCCCACACCGGATCACATGTGCATGTTTGAAGATATGTTGCACAAACAGGGAAGTCACATGAGTACACTGCAGGATGCAGAAGACAAGGTGCCACTCCACCGGTAAGTGGAACTTATCTCCTATCATGCATTGTGTGAATCATAGTTTTGTGAGATAAGGAAGAAGAGATGTGCATCAAGTGCATGAAATCAGGGATAAACACTGGACCGACTAAGAAGGCATGTTGAGATGTCGGTATATATAAAGAGTGATGGGTTTGTCAACTTGACAAACTGGTTGTAATATGGTCCGAGATGATCAAGGAGAAGGCAAGGTTGAGAAAATGCAAACAAAGGAATGTGACCTGACTGAAGGTAGAGTCTGGTGAAGGTTGATGACTTGTGTCATCAAGAGGTTTTACCGATATAAATGTTTACCAGTAATATGGACAAGGTGCAAATGCAGATGTCTTCCCACCTTGTGGGAATGAGCATGCCTTGGATAGACATGTCTAGAGACCGGTTTTGGTGTTCCACCAATAGTTCAGCAAAGTGCAGACATGATGAGTTAACTGGTAGAATGTGAGATACCGACAGGGTCAGAAAACTAACAGGAAAGAGGAACTAGTAGAGAGTTTGGTCGGTCATCCTATGTGGACCGACATGAAGAGTCAAGAAGGAAGTTGGTCGACATGGATGCCACATGGAGTAAATGTGGTAGACCTGCATTCGGATGAAGAAATGTACACCGACGAGGTAGTTGCAGAGTTGGTCGACATTAATGGAAGATCCCACAAATCATGGGACATGTTGCAGAGTTGTTGCAGAGGTTTGTGGCTTGAGGTCTGGAGGACAAATTAAAGCCAGCTAAGAGTGGTTGAAGAGATCAAGATAGATGAAGGAAACAACAAGACAGATCTTGGTGTCTAACCAAGAGATCAGCCGATAGGGTAAAAATCAGATCACCAAAGATAGAAGGTGTGGTCAAGAAGGTGCGATAATGGTGGAGGTGTACTGTTAGCTATCAGAAAGATCAGATCGGGGAATGTCTGATTGGATTTGGTTTGCCTCGAGGGTGATGAGGAAACCGTAACTTCCTAAGGATTTGAATTGGGTTTTGGTAGGAAAACTGGTCTATAAATGTGCAGGCCAAAGACATAGTTAAGCTACTGCTAAAGAGAAGAGGATAATGCTACTGCGAAGTGATTGAGTGTTACTTCTGCATGTAAGAGCTAATCAGCCAAGTGCTCAATGAGTATCTGAGATGAGAGTGAGAATGAGGGAGAATCGGGTTGAAGTGTTCAACCAGTAGCAGAGAAGAACCGATAGTGTCCATACCGGCAGAGCAGAAGTGAAGGAAGCTGCAGAGAAGGCAGACAAAAAATCGACAAAGAGTTGTACCGGTAAAGTGCAAAGAGGAAGGTGGAGATCCAGCAAAGCAGAAGAAAAGAAGAGGATAGGTGTATCGATAGAATTTACCGACAGTTAAGCAGCAGATGAGAGCAATAGAAGAGCGAGTCGGTGTAGCAGAGAAGGCATCTCACCAGCAGAGTAAGGTATATGAAATGGTTACAAGATTCACTTGTAACAAGATAAGTACTTTTGTATTTGATGTTTTGATTGTGATCACTGAGTTGTAGCTCGGTGCAGGGGTTGTAGCTCATTTGGGTTGTTGCCCATAAACTAGTTAGAGGTTGGTGCTCCTTGGGTTGGTGCCCTAAACATTGTAACAAAGTTTTTTGTGAGGCTGGATTGGAGCAATAGACTCCAGCAACATTTCTCACCGAGGTTTTTCCCATCTTGGGTTTTCCTCGTATATGTTGGTGTTATGTGATGTTCCCTTGTGTGATTACATTTGTGTTGGTCTCCCCACTAACCGGTAAGACTACATTGTGTTAGATCCCATAACCGGTATACACACCTAGGTCATTAAAGAGAAAAGTTTGAGAACCACTGATTCACCCCCCTCTCAGTTGTACATTGTGTCTAACATGATGAGCGCCAATTATGTAAACTCAAGATTGGATAGACTAGATGTGTGACCTCATGATGAATGAACGTCACCGATGGGTGCTCAAAGAGATTGATGGAAATCTCAAGTGAGCGGATACGCTAGCCGATTGATTGATCCAAGCGATATATTGATTGGATAAAGAACTGACATTTTGTTGATATCACGTTGCAGGAGGATCTATATTTGTTGGTTCATCTAGGGGGGAGCAGGAGGGTCAGTGAGTTCTACAGCCTCTGGCGATAGCGCTACATAGATTCATAAGCATTAATTTTGTTGATGTGTGCATTTTTTTATGAGATATTGATGATTCCCGCAATGTATTTTTGAGATGTACTCAGATGTTTTTGTGATATCATTGTACATTGGACCTTGATTATTTCTGATTGTATGAGATGCAGTCGATTTCTGTTTGATCTATATGGTTTATGATGTTATGGATGCACCTATTTACATGATGATGCATTTACTTTCTATATGATTATTATTTGATCTATGAGATCTTTATTTGTGATGATATGCAATGCATGATGGATTTTATTATGGTGATGTATATTGATTCTAATGTATGGATATGCGATGATATGTGATGATCCATATATGCTTATGATGAATGCAAATGCTTTATGTACTACGTGATGTATTTGCAATGAAATACCTTCTATTTTATGATGTTTTATTGATTTTACTATGCATTTTGATATGGGATGGGTGAATGCAATGAAAATGATGATGTCTATTTTACATGATTGATATGAATGATTTATATAATGAATGATCTAAATAAATGAATGAATGATTTGATGATCTATATGAATGATTTATTATTATGCAATGAACTAAATTAACATGTGAGATGGATAAGTTGATTTATTTTTGTTGATGTCCAATGTACTCAATCACTTAAATAAAAGAGATAACAATTGTTTGAAACCTTAAGCCTTGAAAAAAGATAAACTTCTAGCATCCCCACGCAAAATGAAATGCAATCTATTATACATATGCAAATGCTAGTGAAAAGCAATGCTATGATCGGACTAGTCACTTCGGTCATTGCTTTTTATCATCATTGAGCATTTTAAATGTGTCATGCAAGTGCAAACATCAATGGTACAATTGAACCATGATGACCTGAGCACTGCTTCCCTAGTTTTTAATATTGCAAGTTAGCACAAGCATCTTGGTATAATTGAACCAAGATGACCTGAGTGTTGCTTGCGTAAAATAGCTCTCGGGAGTTCAACGACATCTAGCTCCTTAAACTAGTTTCATTGAAACTCGACGTTGTTGCTAATCGTGTGGAAGGATGCTTGGTATATTTGAACCAAGATGACCCGAGTGTTGCTTGCGTAGACAGACAAGAATTAATCATTCCTACATGCAAATCTGAAATGTCCTTGATGATGCCTTACAGATCATGTCCAGAGACAAACTTACACATATTAATGATTAATTTACAGACAATAGACAAATATCATGTTCCTTCCTTGTTACTCTAGTCTGAGACATCCTTGAGTCACTCAGGAAAGATGATAGCGAAAATGAAGAATACCTCAGTTGAGAAATCATGTTAAATTTTAAACCATTATTTAGAAGATACCATCCATTGATATTTGTTTTGCAATGTCTCGTTTGACAGTTGATGGTTAATGTGTTAAGAAGTCTGATCTTGTGTTAAATGTTGGATGTGTCTCAGTTTTCATTGTAAGTGTTGTCTAACTGTTGTGATTGTTTGTTTTGTTTAAGCTCAAAATGTGCATTTTGCCCCTAGCTAACTTCAGGATTTTGCCCCCAATATAGAAACTGTAGTCACATAAATCTGTCCATTTTAATTAAATGAATATTTCGTATTTATTTGATTAAAAATCCACTAAGCCATCAATTAATTAAATTAATATTTAATTAATTCATCTTCAAACATTCTCCTATTAATTGAATAAATTATTCAATTTATTTTAATTAATTCGTTTAACCAAATTCACACTCAATTAAATGAATAAATTCTATTTATTCAATTTAATCCTCTTTCCTCTTTTAAATAAATTAAATAAAACATTTATTTAAATCATTATCCCCCCCACTTGCATTTTCCTACAAATGCAAGTTGCAACCACAAGTTGAAATAAACTAATTTTATTTTAATTAAAATCCTATTTTCCCTCACCCACCAAATCCACTTGCAAACCTAACCCCCTTCTAGATTCTTCTAAACCCTTCCTAATTAACCTAATCCCCCTTAAATATTGTCACATTCCTAAGCAAATTGGAGTCACTTCTCAAAGACTCCAAAGTCTTTGAAAAGCAATTAATGCTTTGTGTGTTCAACAAATTAACCTCTAAAGTCTTCCAAACCACTTATGGCTCTTACATGACCATTAATGGTTAATTCCACTTGCACCCATGGTTAAGGACTTTGACCCCTAACTTAACCCTCATGTAACCCATGTGTCTCCTCAAACATTTATTGCTTTGACCATGGTTATCCCTTTAACCCTTGCACAAGAGTTTACCCCTTGGATAAAAGCTTTATCCAATGGATAACTCTAACCTAACCTTAACCTTACCTCCCAAGTTAACCCTCAGGTCATGTCAAGCATTTAATGCTTCTTCCCTCTCCTCTCAACCCATCTCGTGTTGACACTTGTCATCCTGGGATTAGGTTGAAATCCCTCACATGGATCCCAAACCATTCAATCATGACCCTTGTTGAGATTAACCAATCTCAACCATCCATTGCTCCTTTTTCCCTATAAATAGATCCCATTTCTTCATAATCCAGATCCTAAAAACTTGTATGCATCTAAGTTATAGAGAATTTTAGAGAGCATTTAGCATAAATCACTAATATCTTGTCATTTTAGTTTAAAATAATTCATTTTAGCATCATAACATCTAGTATTAGCTTTTTTATTCACATTTAGAGTAAATACTTCAATCTCAAACCTCCATAAGCATCCATAGTGCAAAAAGTTGTTGAGAGCTACACTAGTTTGGAACTTGGAGAGTAGAGGAACAAAGGAGAAGGAGCTAAGAGCATGTTAGGAGGCATTCGGAGATGTCTCGCCATATTTACCTTCCTAGTTAAATATTCTCTCATGCTTTTGGTATCTCTTTTGATATGCCTATTTAGAATAATCTTTTGTTGCTAACACTAACATTTTTTCTCTTGTGTGTGTGTTGTCATCGAACAGATTTTCTAACCCTTTTTGCAAAGCATCAGAAACAAATTTATTATGGATATATACGATGATCCAAATCATGTTAAGATGGCAATGCCTGATTATGTACAAAAGGCTTTTTATGATGGATATGTACAAATGCGATGGAAGGAAAGCAAAAAAAAACATGAACTCCTAGATGAGCTAGATGACAGATAGCGCCTGTTGCTAGGTTTTCACCATATGTTTTTATTGCATTTTTCCCATATTTGATTTTTTTTTCATTGTTTTTGCTGTTTTTGTATTTTCTGCTTTTTCACTTTTTAGGGATTTTTTGCTTTTTCACTTTTTTTTTGGATTTTCTTCTTTTCCACTTTCTAGGGATTTTCTACTTTTTCAGACATAAAACTTCTTTAGATGCATAATGTTGATGGGTTCATCAAACCACTCACCTTCTGATGTTGACAATTTGTAGGCTCCAAATCCATATGTAGCAACCATGATAAACAAACCTAACCAATTTGGTTCAAACTTCCCCTTTTTCTCTCTATCTTGTTGGTTGTGTGGATTTTCTCTTAAGAAAAGATCTCCCAACTGAAATACTCTCGGTTTGACCTAGTGATTGTAGCTTCTTGCCATCCTTTGCTGATATGCTTTTAAGTGATCAGAAGCATTTTGGCGACGCTCTTGTAGCAACTCTAGTTCTTGTAACCCGGATACTCTATGCTCCTCAACTGGAATGAGTCCCTTTAATGACACTCATACATAAGGTATATCTACTTCAATTGGCAAGATTGCTTCTGACCCATACACAGGGCAATACGAAGTTGCCCCAGTGGGTGTATGAATGCTAGTGCAGTAAACCCATAGAGCGGGATTCAATAGAACGTGTCAGTACCTACTAGCTTCATTGATTGTCTTCTTCAAAATATTTTAGGATTTTTTTGTTGGATGCCTCAGCTTGACCATTCTCTTGAGGATAGTAGGGTGTTGAGAATCTATGTTAGGTTTGGAATCGCTCACATAGGTCTTGCACATCTTGATTCTTAAAAGGTCTTCTATTATTAGTGATAATGGAGATGGGAATGTCATAGCGACATATGATATAGTTGAGGATAAAAGAAGTTATCTGCTTTCCTATCACTACTGTTAGAGGCACTGCCTCAATCCATTTAGTAAAGTACTCTGTAGCAGTCAAAATGAACTTGTGTCCATTGGAACATGAAGGGTGAATCTTTTGTACCATGTCCAGACCCCATTGAGAAAACAACCATGATCCTGCCCAAGGATGTAGCTCTTGTGCTGGTGCATGTATCAGATTGCCATGAATCTGACATTGTTTACATTTCTTGGCATATGTGAAGGAATCTCTTTCCATAGTGGGACAATAATAACCCAAGCATATGAGTTTCTTGTCCAGCATAAGACCACTTGAATGTGTGCCACAAATACCTCCATAGACTTCATTTAAGGCTTTTTCAAATTTGTCACGTTTGAGGCACCCGAGGAGAGTGCTATCCAAACCTCATCTATAAAGGGTTTCAACGATAATGGTATGATGAGAGGATTGATGGATAAAGTTTTATTTCTGATTTCATGAGAGGTCTAGAGGAAGAATATTATCTTTTAGGTAAAGATAAGTTTGGCCACAATGTGAGGAATCAGTTTTGGATATATTGTAGACGATTTGTGTGCCAGGGGAATCATAAGCAAGGGAAAACAATTCTTCCACCAAGAATTCATAACGCTCTTGATTCTCTTGAGTTTGTAGGAGAGACACTATTGTTGCCATGGCATCGCTACCTTGTTCTCATTTCTTGGGATCTATGCAAACATTATCTCAAAAAAATACTTGTTTGAGATCATCCACCAGTTTCTTATAAGGTATGAGCTTATCATCTTTTTTTTAGTACTCATCATTTATCTAGTTGAGGACTAATTGAGAATCTCCGTAGATGTGCAACTCTGTGACATTCCATTCAATGGTCATCTTGAGGTCGTTGACTAGTGCTTTATACTATGCAGTATTGTTTGTACATGAGAAGCTCAGCCTGTATGATTTAGGGATAGTGTGGCCCTGAGGCGTTATGAACAGGATTCCTGCACTTGATCCATGTTGTGTGTAAGAGCCATCAAAATACAGGTCCCAAGTCTTCTTGCTGACGGTGAGAACATCTGCATCAAAACATTTAATGTGTAATGGAGTATCATCACGTAGGGGCACTTCAGCTAGTTGATCTGCGATCACTTGCCCTTTTATAGCTTTTCGATAAACATACTCAATGTCAAATTCACTTAGCAACATGACACATCTAGCTAGTCGGCCTGTGAATGTTGCCTTGCTTAGGAGATACTTCAAAGGATCGATCTTTGCAATCAGCTTAATTGAGTACGTGAGCATATAATGTCATAAATTTTGAGATGTGAACACTACTACTAGGTATTTTTTCTCCACTGCTTTGTAGTTCAACTCATATTCAACTAAAAATCTATTGATATAGTAGGTGGCTTGTTCTTTTCCTTCATTATCATGTTGTGCCAAAAGAGCTCCTAGTGATACTTCTATAGCTGAGATGTAAAGCAACAATGGTTTTCCTTCAATCAACAATACTAGTACTGGTAGAGTTACCAAATACTCCTTGATTTTAGTGAAGGCTTCCTCACATTTGTCGTCCCATCTAAATGGAACATTCTTGTGCAATACGTGAGTGAATGGATGACAACGATCTGCCAATTGTGCTATGAACCTTCTTATGGACTACAATCTCCCTTGTAGAGAATGCAGTTGGCTGATGTTCTTCAATGATTCCATTTCCATTATAGCTTTTACCTTTGTTGGATCAACTTCTATTCCATGAGCAGATATGATATATCCCAGAAGCTTGTCTGATGTGACCCCGAAAGCACACTTCTTTGGGTTCAGTCTCAACTTGTATTTCTCTAACCTATCAAATATTTTGTCTAGAATTTATAGGTGTCCTTCTCTAGTGTGTGATTTTGCTAGTATATCATCCACATAATCTTCCATGTAGGTATGCATCATATCATGGAAAATGGTTGTCATAGCTCTTTGATAAGTAGCCCCGACATTCTTGAGCCCAAAAGGCATGGCATTCCAACAGAAAGTACCCCAAGGGCACGTGAATATTGTTTTCTCCTGATCCTTAGGGGCGATCTTGATTTGATTATATCCTGAGAAACCATCCATTAAATAAAAAAATTCATGTCCAGTTGTTAAATCTACAATGATATCAATGATTTGCAGTGGAAAATCATCATTTGGGCATGCCTTGTTCAGGCCCCTAAAGTTCATGCACACTCTGATACTTTTATACGATTTTGACACAGGTGCAATATTTGACACCCAGTCTGGATATGCGACCGGTCTTATGAATCCTACATCCAATAGTTTCTTGAACTCTTCTTTGACAAGAAGAGAAATGTGAGGATGCATATTCTTGAGTTTCTACTTGTTTGGCTTAGCTCCTAGAGTGACATTCAGATGATGCATGATGATATTTGGATCCAGTCCTAGGATATTTGCGTATAACCAAGAAAAGTTGATTTACCTTCTCTTGAAGAAGTCACTATAGTCTTTTCTCTCTTGTTCTGATAAAGATGTTGCAGGGTGAAGAATCTTAGGATTCTCTAGAATACTGATGTTTACTGCTTCTGTAGGTTCAATTAGGATAGCCGATCTCTCTTGAAAGTGTTTTGGGAGTGTCAAATATTCCATCTTTGAGCGCCTCAAGGAGGTTTTCACCCTCAGATATGTCCTTTCGTTTATCTTTTGATTGATCTAATGTTTCCATAGAATGGTTTTCAGCATTAGACCTTCTTTTTTATTTTTTAATTTCACTTTTGCAACTAGAAGATTTGGCACCCCCCTGACTAGAAGATGTGTTATTAGATTCACTAGTGGAAGCTCTTTTGGGTATTACGAGTTCAATGACATTGAGATATATGGCTATAGCATGATCATTTGGGAAGGTATCTATCTTAATGATTCCAGTGTTCTCCCAGTTAATAAGTGTGTGCTAGAAATGTGGGATCATCATGCAAATGGAAGAAAAACACCTCAAACACACACACGAAACATCGCATTAGAGTTAGTAATCACAAAAACATGTTAGTGAACCAAAAACTCAAAAAATCATTCCATGCTCCTCTATCCCTAAAGATCCTTAAGATTCAAGGTGGCCCTCACTTGGAAGAGCACTTGATCTCTTGGATGTCAACCTAGAGAACAAGATTTAAATGATGATTCTATGATTAAAATGAATGCAACTAAGATCCTAGTGAATGCTAAGATGATGATAGGAATGAAAGCTAAGGATGCAAGATGAAAATCTAGTTATGATCAAGATGGTGGAGATGATATGAGGCTAACTTAATTCCAAATTGAGTATTATGATGAGGTAATTAAGCTAGATGAAGATGAAAAAGTGTGTAATTGATATACAATTTAGGCTAAATGATCTAAAACATAATGCAATTAAGCTAAATGCTATGATGTCAATGCTAGAAGACTTAGACGCTTGAAGATGACAAATCAGCTCCTTGATAACCTGCACAACAAAATAACTATAATATGGATTCAAAAGATGATAGATCCTTAGACTGAAGAAAGTGGCTCTATTTATAAAGAAAATAGAGAAATGAATGGCCAAGATTGAGCAATCTTAACAAGGGCTAGGATTGAAAGTTATCAAACCATGAGGGGATTCAATCCAATCCCAAGTTGACAAATATCACCTTGAGATGACTTGAGAGGATGCTAAGAAAGCATTAGATGCTAAGTAAGCATTAGATGCTAAGTAAGCATTAGGGATACCATCAAGGGATGACATCATTGGATAATGCCATTATCCAAGGGAGCATGCTATTGTCCAATAGGTAAACTCTTGTGCAAAGTTGAAGGATGGTCAAAGGTGTTGGCAATTCACACTTATTGGATTCATTTTGTTGTCATTGATGGCAACAAGATATGACGGAAGTCATAAAACTGGCACTAGGAAGCATATACCTGCAGATATCGGCTTTGGAGCATTCAGGGCTACACCGGCACCAGCACCGGCATCAATACTTCTTTGGAAGCCGACTTCAAGGAGGATTTACTTAAATCATTTTGCAATTATTATTGTCAAGGCCAACATTGAATATCTTTTGTAAATATATTGTAAGACAACATAAGGCATATCATTTGTAATAGGTATATAAGTCAGTCTACTAGGTTATTTTTGTAAGCAAGAAATATGAAATGTGTGGATATAGGAGAATATAGAAGAACCGTATGATGCGAAATATATGTAAGGATCGATCATTTTGTATGTGAATTCTATATCATGCAATGATCTGTAGATAGCATGGAAAGCATTCTTGGAGGAGAAGAGATACTGGTATCAGTTCAGAGTTTACGAACTAGTACAGAGCAGAACCAAAACCGGAACTCTATTTGGCATAGCAGATGCATTCTTGAGTTCATTTTCAGTAATTTACTTTAGCAGAAAGCTTGTAGTCAGTGAGGCTCTTTAGTGATGAGCAGTATGCTCTAGGCAATGTGCCTTCCTGCAAGTGCAGGCCCCTATTATATGTAATATCTTTTCATATGGCTACTGAACTGATATTGTGGGTCAGAAATCCCACCGTGGTTTTTCCTCATTGAGGTTTTCCACGTATAAATTATGTGTGTTATGGTGTTCATTTATGTGGATGGTTTATTTGCTTCTTGCTATATATTTATTTGTTTACCAGTATATATATGCATGGTCTAGAAAGTTAAAAATTGTTCATTCCGACATAACACTGATTCACCCCCTCCCCCTCTCAGTGTTCTTGGATCCCAACAATTGGTATCAGAGCCTGGTACCTCGGAAGAAGCTTAATAGCTTGAGGAAGATCCTGAAACCAGAATCTTTGAACATGGGTATGGAGAAGCAACTTGAGATGGCTCTTGAGGATTATGATGTTGAAAGGATGAAGAACTTGAAATTGAAAGAAGAATTGAATTGTGCAAATGAATTCATTCTTATCCTACAATAAAGGTTATCATTTGCTCAAGCCAAGAAAAAGGAACTTTTGCAACAACCTGATGATGAGGAGAAAAATGCTCTTAAGGAACAATGTCAGAAACTAAGTCAAGCAAACATGCTCATGAAGAATGAAATGCAAGATCTGACTATGAGGTTATCAAAAGATATTGAGGATAGAAAGAAGAAGGAAGATAATCATGTTATATCTCTGAAGAACAAATTTAATGAATGTGGTAGATTGACTCATGAGAATAATTTGTTGAGAACTGATTTGGGACACTCCCGAAACAATGAACAAGAACTTGAAAGACAAGTAACCACTCTAAGAGATGATCTGACTACTACAAGTGAGTATAAAGAAAAGTGTAGGATCACTGCTGCATAGTTGGATGACTTATTGAAAAGACAAAGACATATTGATGATTCTAGAGGACTTGGATTTGTACAAGGTGAAAGCTTCGGTATTGCAAATGAAGATCAGACAATCGGTATGCAGAATTCATCAGAACAGAGGAAATCGATAAGGCAATCTAATGCTTATAAATTCAATTGTAGATGTTTTGTTTTCAATAAATTTGGGCATATGGCTAAACAATGTAGAAATAAGACAAATCAAAACTACAATTATGTTCCCGGTTAATGCACAAACTGCAAGAAATATGGTCATAGATCAAAAGATTGCAAAATGAATGTTAAATGTCATGCATGTGGAAAGTTTGGACATTTTGCTAATCATTGTAGGTCAAGAAATGATACTGGATATGTCAAGCAATTCAGAAAAACAATGTTACATGTTATGCATGCAACAAAATAGGCCATATTGCTAAGTATTGCAGAAGCAAGACTCAACTGGTTAATAATGATAAAGATAATGAGAAAGGAAAGAAGAAGGTAGATGAAATACAACAAGATCACACCAAGAAATGGGTTAGAAAATCTGAAGAACCAAGTGGAGATGGATCTATACCGGTAACTCCACCGGTAGAATAGAGTATTCCTCCACTAGCAGGAAATTCCACCGATATTTGAGGCATAAGCCTTAGGGGTTGGCAAAGTCATTGCTAAATCTTACTTATTACCTTGGAAGAGATCTAAGGAGATTTGGAAAGAGATCTGGAGAATTGTGTTCATCTTTGATGAAGGTTCACCTGGCACATAACTGTGAAATTGGCATCCGTAGGGTTGTTGGTGAAGCATTTATTACATAAAATTAGGGTTTTATTCGTTGATAAAAGAGGGTAAGTGAATTCATTTTCAATCACTGAGCATTCAAGCATTCAGAGCGAAGTAAAGGCAAGTCAAGAGCGAGCAGAAGCATTGTGAAAAGCTTTTGAGCAGTTATCAATCTTCCACCAGCACTCACTTTCAAGTATTTTTCGACATGGCATCTAGATCTTCAACTCCTACTTTTATTGCAAATCCCACCATTGTCAAAATCAAGGATAGGTTAAGGCTAGTATTTAAGGAGGTTCTCGAAATTGCTAAAAAGGAAGACTCTATGGGAGCATTTTCTAGGGTTCCTGACGACGTAATGTATGTTGAAGATGTGAGGGCATACATTCATTGCACCCTTGAGGATTTAGGCATTGAAGACATCAAAAGCATGTATCAATCTGTGATACTGGGAGACTCTGGAACCATCAAACCAGAATTCAAAGCAATTGAGGATCTAGGGTTAATCGGTATTCTGTACATACCAGAATTCAAAGATGAGGTAATCAGATACATTTTGAGTAGGGTTCACAACGGATTTATTTGGCTAGATAGGCCTTACACGATCACGAAGGAGGCAATTCAAGTTGTCACTGGCTTGCCCAGGGTCGGACAAGAACCTAGCAAGAAAATTTCCAACATAGAGGTTGAAAAACTCACTGGTGCTACACCTGATAGTAGATCAATGAGGATAAGCACAATCACCAACACATATATAAATTTTGTAAGCATGATCATAGGTTACAAGGTAACTCAATCCAACCGATTGAATTTTGTTGCTAGTTCATGCATTCATGCTCCAGAATAATGTGAAATATGATTTATGTGAGTGGATGAGGAGTGAGTTGATGTTAAACCTTGGAAAGATCAAAGGAATTAAGAAAGGCACCTTTAGATATGGAAACTTGATTGTTTGTTTAATGCTTTACTTCCTAAATGAGCTACCCGGTATAAGGAAGAAGCATTGGGCTCATGACATACCGGTAGGTATGCAGATCAAGGAAGCTATCACTGGTCTTGGTACTGGCAGAGATGAGAAACTTTAGGGGTATTTTAAGACTTTTCAAGAAAACATGAGGCAAAGGGAGAGAATTTCAAAGAACATCGTGGAGAAGTATTCCACTGATATCTGTTTCATGGTAAAAACTGATGAAACTCTTATGGAATCAGTTGAACCTAGGTAAATCTGGATTACTGAGCTTGGATATGAGGTGAATGATAGCATTTTTGAACTCTATGCAAAGATGTTGTTAGATGCCCCATTAGATGATAAGATGAAATATTTTGGTACAGCAGGAGAGAAGGCTCTTGAAGTGAAAACCAGCTTTAACAGGAAGAGAAGAGAAAATAAAATAGAAAATATGTCTGCATATGTACAAGATGTGATGTATAAGATAGACACTCAATTGGGCTCCAAATCAAAATAGGCTGCTAAACCGGTAGAGGTTGGTATTGCAGAAGTGAAGAAGCCACAAGTTCACATTTCCCCTATCACTTCAAACTCTGATCCTGAAGATAATGAACCTCTAGCTTTCAGAAGGGTATAAAGGAAGAATACGGTAAAACCACCGGTAGAGCAGAAGAAGGCAGAGCCTAGGAGGAGACTTGTTAGAAAGGAAACTAAGCCTACTGCACCCCCACCACCAGCAAGGAAGCCTATGCAGAAGAGGAAACCAGACACACTGACAACCACAAGCAAAAAGCAGAAAGGTGATGATACTGGAACCAGTAAGACCAAAATGACCTGTGCTGAGCTTATTGATGAAATTACAAAAGATGGAATATTGAAAAATATATCAAAGTATTATGAAGATTTAGAAGAGAATGAGTAAAGTGAATTAGAAGAGGCTATTTTGTTGCATGTAGACATCTATAAGAAAGCCTTAATTGAAATTTTGAAGGAGATACCTTTATCCCTATATAATAAACTTGAGGCTAGGAGACTTGACGCTGTCAAGAGAGATAGGGAGATCAAAGAAGTTGCACTTTGGAAATTATGTGGTACTATAAATAATGAGGAAATGAAAAGATGTATATACACTGCAAATAGGACATCTTTAGTAGTAAATACTGACAGATAAGCCTTATGATGGGGAGAGTAAATGATGTGGTAAATGAGACAAGTAAGGGATGGACCAAATTCTTTCAGAAAAACCCATACTTTCTCACATCTCAAGAAGAATTTGCAAGGGCAACATCTTCCACCATTCCTGACAAATCAAAAGGGAAAGGTATTCTGGGCAGTTCAACTCCAATTTTGACACAACCGATAGTAACTATAGATACTCAAACACAACCAACAGCTAAGGAGAGTGTACAGTCTGAACCGACACATACCATTTTTTAGCAAGGAAATGTACAAGACACTGGAAATTTTGTGGATAATACTCCATCGATAGTAACCGACATTGCACCAAGTGGTGAAGCCACCAGTGCAATAGAGGTTGAGATGGACAAGGTAAAAGCCATTGAGTCCATACTGGCAGGTAAAAATGATTCCTGACAAAGGTTTTGGCAATTGACACTTCTCAGGTTGAGAAGAAATCAGTCTCTGAGTTGAGTCCAATTGAATTAATGATCATGGCTACTTAGAAGTTACTGAAGGAAGGTATTGTAGATAAAGGATTAATTGATCAATCAGTCTCTGTGTTGCACATATTGTTACCTGGTTGTTAGATTGAAGATGGAGAAAGCCCTTCCAATAAGCTTAAGACTCTAACAGAGCACATATCCAACAATTTTCAATCTTTGAGGCAGATTGCAGACCGACAGGCTTTGGACAATTCCACAGCAGCAAAAAGAACAACTTTTGATCAGCTTATAGGAACATGGAAGAAGAAAATTGAGGACAAACTTATCCCAATTGAGGTTTGTTTAAAACAATGTACAAATATCTACAAAGTGTGTTGTAACATAGAATGTCTTACAACTAATGTAGATAGCAGATTGAAGGAGTTGTATGATAAGATGGCTAAAATTGCTAACTCTTTTGATGGATTGACTACACTAACCACATCTATTGATGGACAAATTTTGTCCTTGGAGAACCAAATTTTTGCTTTTGAGAAGGAGAGAGATAAAATAATGAGAAGAGCAAGAAATCTAAGAGCATTGGTAAGTCCTAGACTAGATTCATTGGGTGTTCACAAGAAAGAGTGCATAGATATGATAGCTAAAACCACACCGACAGATATCCAAGAGAAAGAAACACTTGCCCACTTACTAAGTGGACTTGCATCTATTTCTGATACTTTCAAATCCGACTGGGATACATATCTTCAGTTATTGCAGAAGGCATACCCGAAAATCCTAAAGATGACTAAACTCCAGTGAAACTAACAGTATTTTTTTTTCTTTCAATTATTTCACCGGTATTTGGCATTAATGTCAAAGGGGAAGTATGTTCATATGTGAAAAATATCAAGGAAACACATTTCAAATGGAGTGTATTGCTCAGGGGGAGCATATCGACAGGGAATCCATTTTTCACATGAGTGTTGCCATCAATGCCAAAGGGGGAGATTGTTGGCAATTGACACTCATTGGATTCATTTTTTTGTCATTTATGGCAACAAGATATGATGGAAGTCATAAAACCGGCACTAGGAAGCATATACCGGCTTTGGAGCATTCAGGGCTACACCGACATCGGCATCAATACTTCTTTGGAAGTCAACTTCAAGGAGAATTTACTTAAATCATTTTGTAATTATTATTGTCAAGGGCGACATTGAATATCTTTTGTAAATGTATTGTAAGCCGACATAAGGCATATTATTTATAATAGGTATATAAGTCATTCTACTAGGTTATTTTTGTAAGGAAGCAAGAAATATGAAATGTGTGGATATAGGAGAATATAGCAGAACTATATGATGCAAAATATATGTAAGGAGATCATTTTGTATGTGAATTCTATATCATGCAATGATATGTAGATAGCTTGGAAAGCATTCCTGGAGGATAAGAGATACCGGTAGCAGTTCAGAGTTTATGAATCGATACATAGCAGAACCAGAACCAGAACTCTATTTGGCATAGCAGATGCATTCTTGAGTTCATTTTCAGTAATTTACTTTGGCAGAAAGCTTGTAGTCAGTGAGGCTCTTTAGTGATGAGCATTATGCTCTAGGCGATGTGCCTTCATGCAAGTGCAGGCCCCTATTATATGTAATATCTTTTCATATGGTCAGTGAACTGATATTGTGGGTCACAAATCCCACCATGGTTTTTCCTCATTGAGGTTTTCCACATATAAATTCTGTGTGTTATGGTGTTCATTTATGTGGATGGTTTATTTGCTTCTTGTTATATGTTTTTTTTTTTACCGGTATATATGCATGGTCTAGAAAGTTAAAAACTGTTCATTCTGGCAGAACACTGACTCACCCCCCACCCCCCCCTCTCCGTGTTCTTGGATCCCAACAAAAGGGACAACCATCATGGGCTAGGGTGATGTCTTGTAAGAGGCATTAAATGCTCTTTGAAGACTTTGGAGGTTAACTTGTTGAAAGTTAGATAACCTTACAAGTTTGGAAGACTCAACAAGTTAACTTGTTAAAGAAAGTAAAGTCTTCAACACATTTTGAAGGCTTTCCCAAATTTGGAGAAGTGACTCCCCCAAATTTAGGGATGTGACATGATTAGAAGAATTGGGCTAATTAATGATGAATTAGAGGGGTTCTAGAAGAATATTAGCATGCTAATGAAAAACGTAGGAGAATGCAAGTGGAGGGAAATAGGCATTTTTAGATAAAATAAAAGATTTATTTTAGCCAAAAGGGGTGCAACTCGCATTTGTAGGATTTTGCAAGTGGGGGGACTATTCACAAATAAATAATGATTTATTTAAATGCAAAGGGATTTTAATCAAATGTGGATTCAGTTAAAAGGGAAAAGGGGTTTTAATTAAATAAATAAGATTTATTAAATTAAATGGCTAAAGGGGTACTTAATCAAACCTTAGTTTAATTAATAGATTAGGCTGGAAAAAAAGGATTTTAATCAAATATTTAATTTGATTAATAGGTTGATTGGAAGAACAGGGATATTAATTAAACCTTAGTCTAATTAATAGGCGAATAAATGATGATTAATTGAATAAAATTCATTTAATTAGTTGTTTAGGTGTCTACAATAAGTTCTGGGTAGTTTAAGGGTAAAGGATCGTCTGGTTGAGTGGTTTCAAGAACTTCAATGGTCATGACAAAGTTGTCAAAGTTTTCGGTTATTTTGGTCAAGTTAAGGATATCACTCTCCTCATGATGGACTCTCTTGGTCGCTCTCCAATTAGCCCTGGTGAAGATAGAATCGATCATTTGTGATCCCCATTCAAGTGGCCCGTATTCTGACGTTTGGCCCTATTGTCCTCGTTTTCATTTTGTGTGAAAACAAGGCAACCCCTATGAATTTATCATAATTCGTCCTCTTTTATTTCAAAGCCAAGAAAATGAGGCTTTTTGGTCGTCTCATTCTTTCTGATTTTTTATTGATTCGGTGTTAAATTTCCCTCTTTAAGTTAAAATGTCGAAATTTTAACCTAAAAAATGAACTTCCTTGTTTTAGTGTGAAATCGGAGTTTAACTCCGATTTTGCATTATTTTAATTATTTAGTGCAAAAACGGGTTTAAACTCCGATTTCGCACTTAGTAATTAATGTGTGCATAGGTCTGATTTACACTTTTTATTATTCACGATTTGTAATTAATGTTTTGGAGTTTGTTTTAAATTGGGTCTCTTTATCCTTTTATGCTTTGATTAGTGCCGTAATTTTTCATTATTGACTAAGGTGTGGATTGGAGATTTCGAATTTCAAACCCCATTATTCTTCCTGGTATGTATCGATTTACCTGATTATTTAATCTTTTCTTTATTATTTTGTCGTGCCCTAATTTTGAAATTGAATTTGGAATTTGAATATGTATCGGATTATAAATCTGATTTAGTTTTTTGCTTTATCAGTGAGTTTCTATGGCGTCAGTGGGATTGTATGTCTATCACACACCATAATATTTTATGGTGTGAGGCGGGCACACACCTCTGCCTTTCATTTGTTTTATTTGCCCTGCATGTTCACAATATGCAAGGCGGGAATATTACCCCAACCCTCACCACAGTCTATGATTGTGGTGATGGATGGGGTCGTATCCCCATTCCCCACGATTTTCATGGCTTTCGTTGCAAAGAGTGGTGGGCGGGTTTGTACCCTCGACCCCCACCACTATGTAAGTGATGGTGGCCAGGGTTTACAAACCTGACCACCGTTGGTTTTTACTATGCTTTCCTTTGAGAAGTGCCGGTTAGGGACATATCCCCACCCGACACCCTATTATAACATTTTTGTCATAGTGTCGGTCGGGTTTATATCCCCGCCCGACACTATTTTCATTGTTATTTTTGTTCCTTTTGGGGTGTCAATATGGGTTATATCCCCACCTGACACTATTATTATTTGGTTAAATGTGGATCCGGGCTATAAGCCCAATAGACATAAGATTAATTTGCATTTTTAATACAATGTAAATCAGAGTTATAACTCTGATTTACATTGAATTCTAATTTCTTCCCATAATGTTAATCGAAGTTATAAGTCCAATTTATATTATCTTTCGTCAAACCTTTTTTTTTAGATGCAAATCGGACTTATAAGTTTGATATGCACTTGTCTTGGATTTTCACACTCAGTGCAAATCGGACTTGCATCTAAAATACACACTTGTAAATTGATTATTTTTTATCAATTTGTGATGGATCACTGAACTATTTTGTATCAAATGAAGTTTTCCATGGTGGATAATCATGTCAAATGATGATATTTTTATATTGCAGTTTTCTCATTGCAAATGACAAAGCCCTCCTCCAATAAGAAATAAATGAAGTTCAAAAAGAAAGAAATTTATCTAGTGTTTCCTCCTTCATATGTGTCTTCTAATATTGACAATATTAGGGATACAAAGATTAGTCACATGGATCTTGAAGAATTTATTAAGAGGGTAAAAGAGCCGCCAATATCACACCTAATGGAACCTACTATTAATAGTGAGATACATCTGGTGGTCGATTTCCCATGTTAGCACAGAACCCAGAGTTTGTGTTGGCTTTAGCCAACTGATATGATTCTTCTACTAGGTTAGTGAAAGATTATGAGGGGAAGACACTCATCAAGCTTGATGAGGATTTCTTTGACAAAATCTTCAAGTGTTCATCCATAGATCAATATGCAGATATTGATATGCAGTCAACGGTGGCATACTTTGATAAGCATTTAGAGAAGTGTCGAAGGAACATGAATGATATTGGTTGAAGAACCCTATGCCTACAATCTCAAGATGGCCTAAGACTCTTCCTCGCAATGACTTCATTGAGGAAGTTAATGATCTCATCACTCTTCTTAGCAGAGTAAAGGGTCTCGCAATCTAAAATACTTATCACAAATGGATGTATCAATACATTCATATAATCAGACATAATAAGAAGAAGATATTTTGGGGTAAACGGATTGTGGATGCCCTATGTGAGAAATTGACCAAGGTACTCACTACCTTTAAGCTCTACTTGACTTCTTATTTGGTTTGCACAGCTACCTCTAGGAGGCGTTTTACAGGATTGTCTACCATAGGAGACAGGAGCAAGGTTCTTGTTTATGAATACTTTACTAAGTTGACTCTCAAGGAGAGTATTCCTCACTTCAAAAGGGTTAATGACGCTTTATTTTCGCACTACATGTGTTTGTTCGACAAAGATCTCCAAAACAAGAGAGTGTCAGATGAAGCTTGGAAGGTTGTAATTGAGTACAGTTGCATTTTCTTGCAGTTTCTACATTCACGTATATCAGAATTGGTTGTTTTGAGAGAGAGCCTTTCATACTACCAAAGTATACATCTAATAAGATTATTATTATGGAAATGGCCCGCCAAATGATTTCCATTCATGAGTGTCAATAAGGAGCACATAAGACAGGTCTTAAATTCTCTATTTTCATAGGGAGATATTCCATTAACTCTATTTACAAGGCTCGTTCTATGGAAGAAGAGATGAGGAGGGTAACCTTGAGAACCTTCAAAGGCAGAAAGTATTTTGACTATCGGCGCATAAAGAATAGGATTAAGAAAAATTACACCCATGTGCACCGAATTGCAGATGTGTGAATAGATTGTCGAATAGAGGAGGATATCCGAAGAATGGATTATTATCAACTCACTATAGAGAAGATTGAGAATTTTGATCTCGCTGATGTTCCAAAGGATCTTGAAGAAGATGGAGACATACTTGATCATGTGTATGAGAAAGAAAATATTGTTGGATTACCTCTGCCTCTAATTCAATGGTCCAAGAAGGAGAATACTTCTATGAGGGATAGGCTTCAAAGAATTCTCGACAACACTATTGTTTGGTTGAATATACATGGTGTTCAGTTAAAACCCTTTCAGGTTGAATCTTTTGAAGAAGAAGACATAGGTCCTAAAGGGAAAATTTCTGAGCTCGGGACCAAGAATAGACAAGAGATTATAGCTTCTAAGGGTCCTAAGTTCAAATTTACTGTTGGAAAAGGAAAATCTCCAGGTGAGTCTTCAAATCAAGAGACTCAAGCTGGTGATGTTGAAGAGGAAGAAAATGAATAATTACTTCAAGAAGAAGCTAAACCAGCCAATGAACAAGAGCAAGTTGAAGGATATTTTGATGAGGAGGGTATATCTGAACTCCCAAGTACTTCCTAGTCTCAAGAGATGTGTGAAGGTATTCCTCCTTCATCAGGTGATGTTCCAGTTACTTCTTCAGTTTCTATTATTGACATTGTTCCTTTGGTTTCTGTCATATCAATACCATCTCAAGCTCCTTTGGTTCATAATATTCCTTCCACTTCTACAAGTCAATCTGCCTTGGATATGCCTCGTGATAATTTGGACACTATCTTTCTCCCTAATTTGTCAGAAGTTACTTCTTCTATGTTAGAAGAATTTGATAATTTTATGATGGAGACTCAAGTTCCCCCTCAGGCTCCTATTGTTTCAAATGCACTTGTTGTTGTCACCTCAACTCCACCTATTGTTACTATCGGTGTTCATTCTCAGGAGTTGGCAATGTTAGTTTTGACTATTGGGGGAGATGAAGATTCCTCATTACCCCCTTGGTTAGTATCAAATACTCCCAAATGAAAAAAGCAAGTTGTTTCACCTAATGACTTTGATTTCAGTCAATTGATACCTGTCAAGCCTAAGGGTAAGAAAAAGGCCAAAACTCTTTCTAGGGTTAGGGTGGACGACTCAAAGAATAAATATGTGGAGATGGCTATTCCTCCTCTGGAAACAAATCTTGACAAAGTACAACCTTCAGATTATGTAATTAAGAGGATTGAGCTAGGTAAGAAAACACGTGAGGATACAATTGAGGATGTTGAATCTTCTTTTCGACATCTCGTGACAATGTACAATGAGGAGAAGGTTTAGAAGGACAGACTGAAGAAACAAGTTGAACAGTTAGCAATGGTTTTAATCAAAATCACCAAGTCCTTTGAGGTAATTGAGCTTGTCACTTCTTCAGTGGATGCGCAAGTTGTGAAACAAGTTGAATAGACAAGCTCACGTGGGAGAACAGTGGAAAAATGGATGGATAGGCTTTTGAGTCAAGGGACTCATCTCTTATGTTCAGCTATTACTTTGGTAAGTAGATTAGAGGAAATACAAGTTGAAATTGAAAATACTTTGAATTTATTTTCAATTGAGTTCGAAACATATGAAAAGACTTCAACGCTTGGTTCAAGTTAGAAGATTTTCATTTAGATGTTCTTGTTGACAATGGTGTGATTACCTCGAGGAGCATGTATATTGAACAAAGGGAAATTTTAGAACATCAAATGAACACTCTTGAGATGCTTGTGAAGGATTTGAGAAAAGTCCAAAAGGAAAGTAATGATAAAGGTAAGGACATTATTGAGAAAATATTAGCTCTTCCTTGTACTTTCCTTGATGAAAGTTAGAAGCCTTTACACCAGGATGCTATTGTGAAGGAGTTTAGTTTGTTGATTGGTGAAGAGGTTGATAGACAAGTCTTCTCACTCTCCTCGATTGAAAAGTTAATTGATATCTAGGTGAATCTGGATAATTTAGTCTCGCTTCTTAAGAAGCACAAGAAATGTTATGTGAGCCTTGGAGATTTTATCACCCGGGTCAAGGTCATCACAAGTCACAGCAAAGGGCCTAATCAGGAGCAGATGAAAGAAGTGTTGCAGAAATTCAAGGATTTCATGAAACAAGATCAAAATGGAGTGTCTTGTGACACTTAGTAAATTTTTATATTAGATGTTATTTTGAATAAAACATTTACACTTAAAGTGTCATTTCTGTATTTAGTTTTTGCATGTAGGAGATGCATGAGTCTAAATTCAATTAGGACTCTTCTTTGAATTAGTCATAGTTTTTCCTATATTTTCTCAGCAACTCTTCTCTATATATGAGGTTTCTCTTTGTAATGTGGATCTATTATCCTTGATCTTATGCCAAAACTCAGCTGAAGTGAAGAATTGAGAAGTAAAACTTTGTGCTCATTCTTATGATTTTGCAACTTGATGAAATAAGAAGAAAGATTTTGGCATCCAGACTTTGTGTTGGATTCATTCGTGTTTTGTGGTTAGAGTCTTCTTATGTCACTTTTGTTATAAATTCTTATCGTATTCAAGTGAAGGCAAGTCGGGAATATTGTTAAAGTGTAGAGGCAATTGTTTTTGAATAAGGGAAAATAGGTTTTGAGGGGACTTGAAACCCTATACAAAGCAGGTTAATATGGGGGAACATGAAACCCACATCTAAAGATATTCAAGAATAACCACTAAACAAAACAAAGCTAAGATGAGATGAAACAAAGCCAAGAAAGGAAATCGAAAAAGACTGACCCCTCCAAAAAGAAAAGTTGCCTAACAAATAAAAGCATATACATGGGAAATTTGTGGGCAGTCCAATATCCAAAAGGAGAAACAAACGAGCAGTAAAAAAGTAGCTGCCCAAAGGGGTTTTAACAATAGACCCCCCCCAACCTGGAGCAAAAAACCAACATTAGGATTTCTCTTTGAATCCCTTCTTTTGGGATCTAAGGGTCATGTCAAAAGAGGGCAAAGACCTTTTAGAATGTTTGCTTTTAACTGAAATCTAGCCTTCTTCAACCTTAGTAGCCTCAGCTTGCCACTCCAACGAATCCAACATAGGAAACCTAGCGCCCAAGGAGGGGCCAACAAACATCGAGGAGCCAACTGGACCAACAGATCCAGAGCTAGGCACATCCCCAGAAGAAGAAACAGACAAAGCGACAACTCCAGCAGATGCATCAAAAGCCAAAACAGAAACAAAAATAGAAACAGGTATAGGGGAGGCACCATCAGACATACCATCCAGAATCCTATCACACCCAGCTGCAGGGGCAAAACCAGCAATCTGCAAAATATCAGGGCCACCCGATGGCTCAGAAGGAATCAAAGTAGGAACACAATTTGAAACATCATCAAAAGGGACAACACCATCAACAACATCCACTGAAGGAGTATTAGATCCCGTCCCAGGGACCAAGGGGACAGATCCAACATAATCCACCACAGGCACTTTAGAGCCATTGGTGGGAAGATCCTGCCCAACCGTCTGAGAAGAGCTCTTGAATACCGTACAATGTTGAGAAGAGGTACCTTTCCGCCATGAAGAGGGCTTCTTCACTTTAACTTTCTCTAAGTCACATTTAGCCGCGACATGCCCAGTCTTGAAGCATCTTCTACATCTAAAGGGAATCCCTTCATAATCCAAAGGATTAATTCATAAACCCTTGGGTGTTGAAAGTTTGATCTCTGTTGGTAGCCCCTTAGAAGCATCAATATCTACCAAAATACGAGCATAGGTGGAGTGAAGGATATCAGAGGACTCCACATCCACCATAAGAAAATCTCCCAAAGCCTCACCCACTTCCTCACAGAGTTGGTCCACTCAAAGATGAAGTGGGAGGTTGGGGAGTTTAACCCAAATTGGCATTTTACAAAAGGATTCAGATGAGGGATTAAAATCCTCATGCCAGGGTTTAATCATCAAAGGGAAACGATTCTCCCCCAAAAACGTGATCGCATAGAATGATCTTTCTATCCATCACTTTATCAAACTTGGCAATAAAAAACCTTTTCCAAAGGAAAAATCAGAGACGAATCTGAAATTAGGGGTTCTCAATGCTTAGAGATCCATTCATGGAGTCCTGGGAGACTGGGCCAAAAACCCCTAAACTAGCATATAACCCCAGTAGAAGAAAGATCAAAGGCAACCTGATCAATCTCTTCAACCGTATTTTCTTCCAGATTAATAGCAATAGACTGAAAAATAGGAAAAGGCTTAGTCTCAAAATGAGCAAATCTCTTACCCCTTCCAAAAGCTAGACGATCTGCATAAGATCCCCTAGAGACCCCAAAAGCTGAGCAATCTGCACCCGAAACACAAGTGACCGAGTCAACACAGCAAGCGGACGTCAATGGAGGCACAACAGGCACATCATCACCAGCATGGGCCATTCCATTAGAGCTACTAGAAACATCAGTAGCCCCCACCGAAGTGGAGGCACCCAGAGCAGGCACCTGCAAAGAGGCCGAGGGTTTTTAGAGGCAATTGTTGATTTATGAACTTTGTGTCATATCTTGGCTATTGTTGTTAAAATAGAAGTTGGTGAACTTTATACCAGTTTGAATAATTTGTGCTTCGTGTTGATATTTTATAGTTAAGATTAGCTGCCGCCACCCCTGCACCACTCCCGCGCCACCCAGGAGTCGTCGGCCTGTTTCCAACCCCTCCTTTGTTTTTCCAACGATCGGGATTTTTTTGCAGGCACCAGATTTTTTTTCTCGGAGAGCTCTTCCAGGAATATTGTTTTTTTGGTGGTGATGGTGGCTATACGATCATCAAATTTATGCTTGCAGTCAGATGACGTCAACACTGTGTAGGCAACCTTCAGGCCTCTTCTGGGCCCATCCAGAGCACCTTCACTCTTTTGGCCATATCTTGGGCATACGGATGCAATTTTCAGCAAATCTTATATCGCCGGAAAGTCCTTTCCAAGCTCTATCCAGATTTGGAGGTTTGATCTTTTGATTTTTCTTTTTTGATGGTGTTTTTTGCTGTCAAAGCCAGAGGTTCATTTTTGCACTCTGGGAGACATAACTTGAGCATCCGAACTCTGTTTTTTGAAAACTTTATATCATTGAAAATCTTGTTCTGTGTTCTTTCCATTTATATGAGTTTTCTTTCCAGATTTTACTCTAGGTATATTTTATTCAATTTTTTGCTTTTCAACACTCTGGTGAATATCTTGGATGTTTCAGGTCTTGGGATCTCTTTCTTTGAGTAGGATGTCTCGTCTTTGGCTGTTCTTTTTGTTTCCAGTCTTTTATCTCTTCTGATCATTGTAGTATTTTATTTATGCAAACACACTGAGATAAACTGCCACCATGCATTGTATACTTGGGATCTTGCACATCTTGTGCCTTATTGTACATGCACTACTTATAAAGTGACATAGGGGGGTTGATGTTTGCCTTTGTTTGCCATCCACCTTCGTCATGTGAGTGTTCCTTCCACAACATTAGCCTCATGATGTGTGTCAAGTGAGTGTTCCTTCTATGACACTATGTACTTTCTCTGCACTTTCGATGTTCCTAGTTCTTCGTCATGCAATTTTTGTTGGCCGTTCTTTTCAGTGCACCTATCCCTCACCCTTTTCAGCATTATGGGGAGGTTTGTCTTGTTGGTTCTAATGCTTCCTTGGTTCAATTGATCATCTCTTCAGGCTTTTGTGTTTTCATGTCATCTGTATCTTTGAGTTCAGTTGTTTGCCTTTGTTTGCCATCTAATTCGAGTAGTGTCATTTGAGGGCACTCATGCAGATTACAATCTTCTCTACTTGGTCATGTTCTATTTCAGTGGAGGTTCTTCGGATCAGCAGTTACTCTTCAACGGTGTTTGCAGCTATTTCATGCTTCAGTGGTGTTCTTCATGCTTTTTTGTTCCTATCTTTTGGAACACTCTTGTTTGGAGGCTTCTTAGTCCTTCAGTTGAGCTTTCATCCCTTCTTGGAGAGGAGTTTTGTTCCCATAGGGTTTTCTCCTTTTTCTCCACTTTACAGAGATTTTATTATACTTGGGTACCTCATCAGGCCTAGTTGTTCGGATCCATTGTTGCTTTCCTGCATTTTTTACATGCTTTTTTAGTCCTTAGTTGTTTTTTAGCTACTCCCTAAGTTCATCTTAAGGGGGGGTGTTAGAGTAATATTTTATTAGCTAATAATTATTTATTTAATTATTAGTCTATTATACTCTATGCTTAAGCTAAACTTAGGAATCTTATAAATCTTTAGGGTCTTCACCTTTAAGGTTTTGAGTATCCTCTCATAAGGATTCTCTCTTTGTATTTTAATAACAACTGTAATTATTTAATTGCATTCTTGTTGCACAATCAATATGACTCCTATTTTCTGGATCTCTGAATTCTGGCCTCCATAGCTTTTTTGCTTCTCTTTCTGTGACAACTTTGCATGCAGGTGATCTTTGGGAGTTGTAGAGTTAATTTTTCCTCAACTATAACAAAATATTACATGTATTTATACAATTCTTTAACCTATATTTCAAGGTCAGCTCAACACAGAAGACCTAATTACAAAATTACATCATACGATACATAAATCAATATGCGGACCAATACAATATCGATAAGGATATAGCATGGACCCAAATAAAAACCTCGAACATGCAACGCCATCAAATATCTCGCCAAGATCATCTACAACATGCAACAACCTTCAAGTCAGCTAGAAAGTCATATAACACGAAGAATACCACCAGACCAATAGAATCTTCAATAACACGCACCACAGTCAATGCGGACCACCAAAACACAGATGAAACGATCGAAGAACATCAACAAGCAAGGTGAATTCCTCCGTAACAACTCAGATAACAGAAATCATCATCGTTTCACCATCGAAGCTCAAGAACACCAACAACAAACTAAAATATACTCTTATGAAGTTCCAAATCATGAACCACCTGAAATTGAGGACACACTGAAACGTCCCAAACACTCTCCAAAATCTACACAACATGAAGAATCTATTCTGGAGCAATACAAACCAAAAATCACAACTCTGCAATACAAAATAAATAAATAAAACTAATCACCACACCAGATCACATAACTCAATCAAATCACCTTCTAGAACACTAAAACTCATATTGAATGAACTAGAGATAAGTATCTCAAAACCCATTAATCCACATCAGCATGTCTGCAACCAAACCAACTCTCTGCAACAAACCAATTCTTTGCAATACAGGAATATGTTGACATCAATGAGAACAACACATTCCAACAACTCTAATATCCAACAAGTTTCATTAATTTACCCTTTTAGGTTTAATTAGTTCATTAATTAATTAAGCCTTTTCTTACTAATTATTTTGTTTTTAATTTGTCATCATTTTAATCAAACCACCCCTTTTTAATATTAATTAAATAATTATTATAGAATTAAAGGTTCATTTTTTAATCATATAGTTATATAATTTATTTAAATTATTCAATTAGGTAATTATGTCATCAAAAATAAATAAATATCTTTTTTTTAATTATCTTCTCATATAAGGATAATATCTACTTTTTTCAATTTTTAATTGCCTAGTATCTCCTAAAATTCAAAAATAGCAATATTATCTTGGGATTTATCTCTAATTTTCAATAATCCCTTTTTTTGGAAATATTTCATTATATTTCAATTTTAAATTAAAAAATGAGGTATGCATCCTCGGAAAATCTGCTTTTTGCTTTTTCCTCCATCTCCTTCATCCTTCCCCGAAATGGTAGCTCTGTCGTGTGTTCAATCTGGTCCTTCAACCCAATCAAAAATCTTTTCGATCTCGCTTGTCCATCATGTCTCTAGTTTTTTATAAATTGAGACATCTCCTTCAATCAATTCATCTAATTTTGTCATAATTTCATTCTATCAGTTTGTTTAGAAATCTACTTTTCGAGTAATTTAATTATGTCACATTTTTGTTCAATCTAATTTTCAAGTAGTTTCATTATGTCGCATTTTCAAGTAATCATCTAGCTTAGATAATGCCATTTTGTCGAATCAATCACTAGCATTTCACAATTAGCAATCATTTTTTATCATGCATTCTTAGTAAATCTCGAACATCATCCCTTTAATTTCATATGTTTTGTCCACCTGGGCATACATGAGAGTGACATATCATCATTAGAGATGAAAGGAAGAGCAACAAAGTTTAACTAAAGAAGCATGGACAAATGGTTTGTGTTTACTTTATGTTTTGTTTCAATTATTTCGTTGGTAAGATTAGGAAAGCTAGCATCTAATTCAAATTTTGTGGTTAGCTTAGATTTCATTGCATATGTTTTGGTTTTCGAAACTAATTACCCGATTTTCCCAATCTACATCTGGTGAACCTGACGTGGATCACACTTCCAATTAACACTTTTTGTCATATTTTCTAACAATTGCAGGATCCAAAACACCAATTTTTTTATTTTCAAGTCCATCATTGTTTCTGTGCAAGTGGCATCCAGGCTTGCACAGTTGGCTAGGGTTTTTATGCAGTTGATTGAATGTTATGCACAATTGGTTGAATGTTATGTGCTATTGGTTGAATGTTATGCGTAGTTGGTTGAATGTTATGCACAATTGGTTGAATGTACTACGCAATTGATCAAATGTACTACACAGTTGGTAGTTAGGATTAATTGTCAATTAATTGCTTGGCACATGCAAGGTTTTTCTAACTTGGTTTGTCATTTATAGGGTTTGGATTTGTCCGATGCTTTGATTTGCAAGTTTCAAAGAAGCTAATGTACCTATTGTAGTGTTTTAATCAATCAAAATCTAAAATTGAACAAAAAATCGCACATAGATCCTAATTAGGCATTGGATATTGAACCTTTCATTTCGTGTTGAAAATTGCACACTGATCCTAATTAAGCATTGGACGAAAGTTTCATTTCATTCTACAAATCACACGTAGATTCTAATTAGGCATTGGATGAACCTTTCATTTCATGCTACAAATCACACATAGATCGTAATTAGGCATGGAATGAATCTTCCAATTCATGTTACAAATATCATCTATATTCTAATTAGGTGTTGAATGATTCTTTCAATTCATGTTACAAATCTCATCTAGATTCTAATTGTGTGTTGGATGAACCTTTCAATTCATGTTATAATATTTATCTAGTCCTAATTAGGAGGTAAATCAGTTTCAATTCAAGTCACAACATTCATCTAGTCCTAAATAGGAGGCTAATTGAACATTCAATTTCAAGTTACAAACTTTTCAAGCTTAAAAAACAACAACACCAACATAGAGAACAAGAACAAGAAAAGAGAAGACTTGAAAAACAATGTGAACAACAGCAGAATCAGACAACTCTCACACCTCCATAATAATAATTTAACTCTCTTTTAGTCATGCTCTGCCTTTTCATTCTTAATTTAGGGTATATCTTATCAATTTGTGCATTTGAGTTGTATATTTGTCTTTTGCGCAGGTGGTCATACTTTGTGAGTAGTTGGTCATACTTTGTGCACAGTTGGTCATACTTTGTGCGTAGTTAGTCATACTTCTTGAGTAGTTGATCATACATTCTGAGTAGTTGGTCCTCTATCCTACGCAATTGGCAGGTATACTTTGATTGCTGAGTTGTTTCTTCTGATCAGTTTGAAAAGGTTTCATTTCAAATTTGACACATTTCTTGGATTACTAATCAAGTTTTGTTAGCATTATGGCATCCATGGGACAAAGATTAAAGTCATTCAAACTACTAATCTGTTTGACGTATGACGATTGTCAAAGATTATAAACTCAAACAAACTTATGTGGTTGATCCTTTAATGACATTACTCACACTTCAATTTTCTTAATGTAATGGGTATGGATTGTCTTCTGATTAACTTAGCTCACAATTGCTATCTTTAAAAGAAATGAACCTTTGTTTTATGTGATTGGCACACTTGTGCATGTGTGAGTGGACCTACTACTAGTACAAAAACAACAATATATGACAAAAAAACCTACTAAAAATTGCATATAAATGACTAATCTTGGTCACGTGACCATTAGTAGTTTATTGTCGGTCATTTATAATGCGAACAAATTTATGACTTAACTATTTTAGTCATTCATTGGTTGTTTTGATTGATAAATTTGGTCATTGATTTAGTCATTGATTTGGTCGTTGATTTAGTCATTGATTGTTGTTAACTAGCCATTTATTTAGTCATGGTAGTGATTTATTTAGTCATATATTTAATCATTAATTTAGTCATATATTTAGTCATTGATTGTTGTTAACTGGTAATTTATTTATTAATGGTAGTCATTTATTTAGTCATTACTTTAATCATATATTTAAGCATTTATTTAGTCATTGTAATCATTAATTGTCATCAATTGGGAGTATATTTAGTCATTTTTACTCACTGATTTCCGTCCATTGATAATATATTTAGTCATTTTTATTTACTGGTTTCCATTAATTGGTAGTAAATACAGTCATGATATGAATAATTTATTAAATACCATAAATTTTATAATGCAAAAATAACATAATATTAAACTTAAATAAAACATAAAAGCAAATAAATGTGGTTAGCAGTAATATATATGTAAAGGGACAGCCAATGCATAAGAATAGACTATTTAATGGATAGTGACAGTAATCAAGATGTGAAATCAGTAATGACGGCATGGTTATGAGCAATGGAGAGGTTTAATCAATGACAATGATAAATCATTACAATGTTAGGACAATGATTCGAACAGTGGAGAGATGTTATCAAAACAGTGACACAAACCTTTGTAAAAACGATGAAGGATGCATGAAGATACACGTGCTAAGAAGAGTGATACAGTGATCCAAAGACTATAAATGTATAAAAAATAGTGTTATATAATGCAAAGATGTGAAGAGCAACAATGAACAATGTATAGAAATAGTAGTGACTGCATGGAGATAGAAAAAATCTGAAAATTCATGGACAACAAGAACTTCAAGCAAGAATTGTGCACAAGCCATACAAATTAACCTTGAAAATCATGGAAGGGGGTTCTTACCTAGTTTGGAGACTTATAAGGCAGAGTGTTTGATAGAGGACCTTACTGTCGTAACAATGAAAGACTTGAGAAAGCAATACAAAGAGCAGACATATTTTTTTGAGAAAAAGTAAAAAAAGAACAGTGATGATAAGTGCAGCATCAATGAATACATGGAGAAAACAAGGGATTTGCATCCCAAGAACAGTATAGGAAAGCTCATGAAAAGTAATGTCAAAGGGGCAGTCTCTATTTGAACAGTCACCAGTGGATTAAAGAGCACAAGAAATAACAGTCCTCATGGAAAAAGTGCAATTCAAAATGATTTAAATAGCTACTGGTATAAATGAGAAAGCAGCTCATGCAAAAGACAATGAAGAAGGTATTCATAAGAGATGACATAATACAGTTTGAAAAAGGTTATTACAATTATAATAGTCCTTAACATAGTCACTATAAAAGAAGACATAGGGAAGATCTCAGGTTGGTTGTGCTCTTTTTATACAACCTATAGACCAATAGTCATGATAAGGATATAAACAAAGAACACAATGATGACCTACAAAGCAACATGATAAGGTCATGAGCACAAGGTTCAATGAATGAAAGTAGTCTAGAAAAACTTATCAAAGGTAGAGGTAATAGTCAAGGTCTCAGTCAAAGATCACAAAAACAACTATTGTTATGGGGAACATGGTAGCTACAATGACCACAAACATCCAGCTCACAGTTAGTCTACAACAGATAAAAAGGGGGCTCTTAGCAGTCAAACATATCTAATGCAGTTATAGAGTCCAAGGAAAGGCACTGTCACAGTCCTTAAGCCAAATCCATGAACAAATAATCAAAGCTCCAGAATAGAAGTCTAATCATAAGACAAATTAAAAAGAATGGATCAAAGAGAGAGATATTTGAGAGGAAAACTAGGTATAGATGAAACAAATAATCTAAAACGTTATGGAAAAGGAGAAAGAATAGAGGAAGGCTCATGCATTAATAATCTATGATGTTTTGGAATGTTCAGAGCTCTATGTATATAATATCTCTGCCATGACAGTAGATGGTATCTCACCAAAGTAGCTCATAGTGGCTGTTATATTTCAAACTTTTAAAAGATAGTAATACTGATGATCAATTTGATCATATAGCAGCCACAGTCTTGAACCAATTCAAAGAGAATCAACATAGTTACAAATAAATACATAACCACAACTAGAGCAGCAGCACATAGAACATGGGGCAACCAGATAATACATCAAAGCTTATAGTGACTCACAGTCAGAACACAGGGGATAAAGAACAAATCAATGAATTCAATGAACACATAGAAATATTTCAAGGCACATAAATCACAAACACAGAGCAAAGAAGAATGCGTTGCAAGCTTGAATGCCAGTGACAACATATCACTGTTATGGGCAGTCCAAAGGAGAAACCACAGGCTTGATATGGGGATACTTTCTATCTCAACTATATGTGATAGTCTTCAATGGAAGACTATGTTCCCATACCAAATCATAGAAAAAGAACTCTGAGAAAGATATCAATAGATATGACAAAGATGCAATCACAATCAACAAAAATCAATGATGAAAGGGACTCAAAGATACTGCTCTCAAGGTAATGTGCAAAGAGTTTTTTCATAGTCCATTGACTGTGTTAAAGGCCAAATGATATCAAATACATAGCCTTTAGATCAAAATACAGTCCATTCACCCTGGAAGTCAACTAAATACCAAAAAGAACAGTTGAATTCTATGGAGAGACAATGATCAAATGTTTGTTCTCTGACATCTTGAGAATCAAGGCATCATCCATATTAATGAAAAGAGCTTTAAGGTCAGTAAACAAGATGAAACAGGGTTGCAGGTCTATGAAGATGGACATCACCAAATGGCAGTTCACTGACAAGATTGCAGCCTAAATATTACCTTTGCAAAGATATTCTTTCCTGTAGCAGTATATAGTACAAGATCAGCCCTAAATCACAACAAAGGAATATCATGCTACCTCATGCAGGTTTGAGACTGTCATAGTATAGAGACACAGTTAAAACGGGGCAGTCATCAATAGAAATGGCAGTTCCCTAGATCATAAGGAATAGTTTCCTTGTAAGGCATTATGAGACATAAAAGGCTTATGTACAGTTTAGGCAGTCAGTCATAGCAGAGATATGATGACAGAGCAGCCCTTATGCTAATATATAGCAGCTTGATATGAGCAAAACAAACACCATATAGTCCCAAAGATGGACAGTGATCTTATTCACTGTAGCAAGGGGTTATTTGAGGTCAATCATGGAAGGCTTGGCATAATATCATGTGCATTTCACACTCCATAGTGATTGTAGCACAAGGCAGTAATGAAGTATCAGAACATTCAGCTCATAAAAAGTTGACTTAGCCATGAAAGCACACAGTAGCTAAGAGTGTGTTTGGCCTTCAGTCATCCACTTAGCCTAAAGAGTAATGAGCAACCCTAGACACAGTCACAGTCACAACATGAGTAAAGGGATCCATGATAGTGTAAAAAGGATTATAGAGACAATAATAAATGAATATGATGGTAGTGTAGTCCAAAAATCCTTACAAAGGAGATACAACCCTTACATATCCAAGATCTGAGACAGTTACAAACATGTATGGGAAAGAAAGACCATCAAAACAAGATACATAATATCACCCAGAAACAGTGCACAAAACAGTGATCAGAACTTGAATATTGTACTTAGATTTGAAGAACTATAACCGTAATACAAGGTTACACAGTCCCAAAAAGCAAGGTAGAATTCAACGGTTAGGATTTTCACGACACCAGTCACAGTGAGTCATAAAAGATAGCTATATTTATCAAAGGATAGTGGGTTGTTTGAAGGTGATGAGAAGCTGTCAAAATGATCAAAGGGGCGTATGATGGTCTCATTCAAATAACATAAAATACCATGCATTCTTTATTGAAGTTGATGCAAAACTTAAGAGCAATTTGTATATTAGCTAGAAAAGAAAAATAGTGGAGTTAAATCATGCATCGGTTAAGGCGTGAAGGAAAAGAAGAGTTTTTAATGCAGTTGTCATAAAGACAATCATATGGCATGAAGACAACATCAAAGATCAGAGGCAAAACAAAATAAGATATGATTGAAGACAGTAATCACAAAATAGTAAATGCAAGTATGACAGTCCATAAAGCACGGCGTTGATAGGTAAAAAGCAGTCTATGAGTGATGCAGCCAATCAAATCACAAACAATATCATTAAAGAAGCTTGCAAACGACACAAGTATGGATCAATTTTCCTTCAATATTTTTGTTTTCCAAAACTCCAACCATTATGTCCTTACAATGACAAAAAGGGCCTATTTTAACAGCAAAACTAAAAAAATTCTTTTTGGGCAGATGTTTACAAATTTTGAAATTTGTCATTTATGGAAATTTTTAAATCTATCCCAAAGATCACGAAATCTTCTATAAATCTAAAAAACATGATTTCGGCACAAATTGCCAAATTTGTAACCCCATAAATATTACGAGTTAAAAAATAACTTAAAAAACAACTTTCTAAAAACCTGAAAAAAAAAGTAAAAGCCAATTTTAAGGCCTCAGATGAAGGAACCAAGCTTCGAAATTTTGATTTTTCTAAGGCCCTACCAAACTAGGTTTTGTCGACAATCCAAACAAATCCTCACAATACACATCCATGTCAAAATTTAGCCCAAACTAAGTCAAAAGTTATGACCTCGCGAAGTCCCTGCATCAATGAAGTCTTTGACAACCCAATCAAGATCTTGTAGCAGTAATGAAAAGAAAAATACAACAAGTTAAGATAGTGGGTTGTTTGTAAAACAAGAGTATATTGTTAAAGTAACATCTTAAGGCAGAGAAGAGAGCTCTTTTCTCTATAAAGAGCAACAAACAAGAGGTAGAGGTGGTGAGTTTCTTGACAATATATATCACACAAGTCACAAGTTTATAAAGCTTGTTTCCAGCCAAAGCACAAATGCCATAGCTTGTCCCACAATCAAAGCCTTCAGGACAATGATTAATGAATCAAATAATACAGTCACTACCTCATTGTGGGCACTTTGGTGTCAATCATGAGCAATCATCACCACACAAAAGGGCAACAATGAATGGTGAACCCATTCTCAATATTAGCAATGAAAGACAAGGAACCCTTCACAGAACTCAATCACAAAGCAAATCATAAGGTAAAAATAATTGTGGCAGGGTGTTTTAGCAAGAACAAAGATATGACAATCTAGCATAGTGAGAAGTTCATTAAAAACTCCCAAGATTTGATCATTTTCAGAGACAAGTGATAGAAAACGACACAATGAAGAGACAATTATGGCAATCCCATGAAAATGAAAAGATAGTAGATATGATGCAAGGGAGAATATAGTCCACATATGTGTGTTTTTGTTCATAAAAATCATAGTTATGATAGGACCACTATATATCAATGGCATAGAGTTGTTATAACACAAATATGACTAAGTTTTGCAGACCTCTAAGCAAGTTATTCATCCTATGCAACCATTCAGAGAAATAACATTATAGCCTTCCAATTCCTCATGTCTAGGTGTTTATGAAATATTTATGCTTTTAATGAAAATTTATGCTTTCAATGAAAATTTAATGTTTATCTCAAAGACTTTAGCGTTTGTAGTTTTAAAGCCATGCATATATTGGGGGGAACTCATATTTATTTGAGAGGAAAATGTTGTCCATGTTTTTCCTAAGTTGTTGAGAACCCAAAGTATTTCTCCCCATGTTACACCTTGTTGTAAATGCTTATTCACATTGCATGAAGGTGAAGAAGACTTCAATTTTGATCATTGGAGGGAAATGACTAAAAAGAAAACATGTGCTCTAACTATAGTTCACATGGAGTTTTCTCTCACGTAAGTAAAGATCTACAAGGGAAAAATAAGGCAAATCAATAGCCAAAGTCCACAAGAACAGTTTTATATGTGATATTAAAAGACAATATCAAAATAGTGCAGGTTCAAGGAAAGGAACTTGCAGCCTCATATGATTCCATACACTGTCTCAAGAGCCACAAAATGTCTCAGAAGCAACTAATGGCAGACCTAATTTCAAGGATCACAAAGGCCACTCCAAGGTCTGAAACAATGAACAAAACTCAAAGACACCCATTCACATGCTGTGAATGATTAATCTTAGTCATAAAAGGAGAGATACAAAGACATTGATCATGTATATCTTCTCCACACATAGGACAAGGACCAAATAAGAGATGCAATCCTCTATACATTGTAAAGCAGCCAAAACAGAGATATTTTGTAGCAGCAATGGATATACACAGTTTATGATCAGAGGCTTTGATGGAGAGACAAAGGTATCCATAATGTAATACATTTTATGGTTGCAAACATAGTGAGCATTAACAGTGACAATATACATAATGTATTAACAAAGCATCATGACAAAAGAGACTGTTAATCAACCCAGGAAAAGCTCATAAATTCAATAAATAACAATCCAATAATGAGCAAATAAAACCTTGAAAATAATCCACAGTGATAGAGGAGAATGTGAGCATGTCTCAAATCGTCAAAACACATCAAAAAAAAGATAGCCCTCTGAGAGCAACCCAAATGACATAAAGAGAGCCCTTATATCATCAAACACAATTAAATGAATCAAGATAGTTATCACAGTACCAATTGACTATCACAGTCTCAAAATACATTTCACTTTTGAAATCTCACTTTCACACGTCCGCTAATGCACACTATCTTCTCTCCTAGATTTCATGGTCTTAGGTGCAAGAAAAAAGTGTTAGCGACACTCATTTTTTATTTCCATAGAAGGGCCTGCCTCTCGAGAATCCATTAAGGTTGGGTGAGAGGGAAAGACCCAAGCGATACTTCTTCAGCCCACTATATAAATTAAAAAGTCAAGTGAAAACTGCGACTGGCTGGTGATGTGCATCTACGTTGATGGTTCCCTTGGGATAGGCTCTTAAGTGAGTCACTACCGCATGGCTAGACACTAAGTTCCGTTAAAGTTCCCCCACTATGAACCAATTGTTATAGTAGCCAAAATCCTTCTTATTGCCAGTGTAGGAGGTTGGACCTTTGAAGTTGTCCCACACTCTCGCAATTCAAAGTTCAGATACAAATTACCTTAGATCTATGGGTCTTTGGGACCTCAAAGTTTGGTGTACTCAAGAAGTGAGTGTTGTGCAAGAGGGAGCAAGTGTCACTAAAATTCTAAGCTATCCACTTTAAATAAGTGCAGCTCAAATTTATCCGCAGTGGGAACCCAACAAATATTGTCTTGGCCAACCTAGGGTAGTAATTAAATGTTCTCTTATTTTGTTCAGAAAACAAATAGACATTTTGTATTTTGTGTTTGTTCATCACTTCAAAACAAAGATAAACATCTTCCATGTCTAAAATTTATCCAAGAAATTTCAAAACATCATCACTCAAACAAAGTCAAACTCAAACATTGCAACCTCTCAAAACTTGTCTCAAACATCAAAGTTATTACCCAAAATTTTGAAAGGTTTTCAACAACATGGCCTATTAAACATTTGGACTTCTTGATTTCAACATTCATGTCATTTTAGGTTAGGTCTTGCATTGTCCAACCTTAGGTCTTAGGACGTATTCATTAACTTTCTTAGTGGTCCATTGCATTATCATAATCCCTTTTGCATCTAGGTTTGAAAGACATTTCCTAGGACTTGATCATTCATATCCTTGCATTGTCCTTAGTTCGTATCATCAACTTGCATTTGCATTTAGTCTCTAAAATTAGATTTGTCAAACTTGATGAATCAAATCTTTAAATCATATCCAAAGTCATTGTTAGGGAGTCTTAACCTTGATCAACCCTTTTAATTTTATCAATAACAATATCTCGTCAAACCTAGTTTAGTATCCAAGCAATAGGTGAGACTTTGTCAATTTTTCCTTTTATCAATTTGTCCTTTTGTCCTTTAAAGGTCTTGACTCCATTTCAATCCCCTAGGCTATCTCTTTAGACTTGCATTCCTAAGGTTTTTCATAATATTCAAAAACAACAAAATCATAGGGTGCATTGTCATCCTTTAGGATTGCATCTTGTCATTCCTTGTTCCAATTTGTCAAAAATTTCAAAAACATAGATTACATTATCATCCTCTAAGATTGCATTATCATCCTCTAAGATTGCACTTAGTTGCATCTCATTGTCATTCAAAAACATAAAAGTCCAAAAAAAATAACTTGCATTATTGTCCTTTTAGGTTGCATTTACAATTCCATTAATTGCATATATCATCCCTAAAAATTCAAAATTCAAAATATGGCATATAGTGAAATGGTTGAAACAAGCTATCAAACTTCTAGGAGACAACATTCCCCATGTCAATCTTCCTACTCTTGTAGGACCATGTCATCACAATAAACCAATCAATCACGTCAGTAAAATGTATACATGTCCCAAAACTTGGATCAAATTTATTAGGAACAAACAAATGTCATGCCTATTTCTCCATCACTAGAGGTATAACTAGCTCGAAAAATAGAGAACATGGAACAAAAAGTTAAAAAAATTAAAGAGAGTAGATCCCAGATGTCCAAACTATTCTAAAAATTTAGAGGTCCAAATACAAACTCATAGCTAGTTGACGTACAAGATCTTATTGCAAAATCAAACATACAAGATCTCCTCTCACAAATCAACATGAGAAACTAATGCCAACAAAAAACACATCCAACTATGCAAGTAGACATCCAATATCAGTCTCAAAAACCCCAAGCTTATCAAAATGTGGGACCAACACATCAAATGACACAAACACAACCCACCATCCAATGATATCAATTAGACCTACAATTTCAACAAGTAAAACAACAAAATGTGTCACAATATCAACAACAAATGCCACAAGTTTATGGATTTTAAAATCAAATGACTCAACCGAGGGCACAACAATAAATACCGATAGTGTCATTGTAACAACATGAGTGACAACAATATTTACCAACAATATAAGTCCAACAACCAATCCAAGCAACAATACAAATCCTAGTGCCACAAGTAACTGTACAAACAAGTCAACCGCTACCAAGGTCACTTACGCTTACACAACCGATTTTGCCTCCGGTTGGATCACATGTTAGTAAATATCCTCTTATATCCTCGAGCACATCATCAAGGGTGTCCCAATCAACACAAGTGTAATCACAAACACGTTACCCTTTGGACATCAACCAAACATGGTCAATGTGTCACTTGTCATGCAACACGATCGATTAACAACTACCTTGCAACAGACAAACGTTGGAGTGATATCAAAAACAAGATCGCCCAAACAACAAAAATGCCAACCCGAACTTCTTGATAGTTTACTTCAACAACTAAGTTGTACAGAAGAGACTAGTTCTGAACATAATCAGCTGCCCATGTCTAGCAATGGATCATCCTTCCATAAAAAAATTGACTCTCAAGTAGCCTCCATATCTCCCACCATTCCTTCATCTCCTAAACTTTCAAAAGAGTGGTCTACACCATCTCCATCGAATGACATATCCAATGCTGCAACATTTCAAGGGCTATCCATAATAGGTTTACGAGCTAAACCAATTCATGATGTTATTCCCTTCCATGCTTAAAAAATGCAAGACCCAATCACAACATATACTCCCATTACAGAAAGTTCCATTTGCAAAGTCAATCTCCCTCATGTTAAAACATTGAATCCTTTCCAGGATCCCCCATAAATATGCAAAATCATATCCCATGTCAAGAGAATAATATTGATAATAAAGAAATAAGTCCTAAAATAGATCAAGATTAGGAACTTAAAGCTTTTGCATTACATCCAACATTTTACCAAGATCTCATTTTCTTTGATGATCCCACTATCCCTAACCATGCTATCCAAGGTGAGCCCTTTTTGTCTCAAGAACGTATTGTCTTTCCAAGTCCTGTTCACACTCCATCTCCTAAGAAAAACCATGATGTTCCTTCCATCCTTCCTAATGATTCTATTCAAAATCAATATCAAAACACCCTTACAATGGAGTTCAATGATCCCTTTCCAAGTCAAGACCAAAGGATCCCTTCACCTTCATATCTACCACAAGATCCTATCATCCCTTTGGATCCCTATCAAGATCCCTCAATCCCTTCATATTCATGTCTTAATCCTCCATGTCTCCTATAGGATTCCATCTAACTAGATGATCTCATTGATCCTCCTAGTCCCCCTCATGATCCCAACATTACTATGCAAGTTGTTCATTAACCCCCCACATATCAAATAGGTTCATCTACCTTCATCCGATCTGGTTTACTCCATCAGCCTATCATTTCTTCCATACCATGTCCCTCTCAAAACAGACTTGCGTCTTATTTCAAAAATTAAAAAAAGTACCCCATTGGTAAAAAGATTTGTCAAAACATGCATTATTAAGGCAAAGGGTTAGGCCTACATGAACAAGGCATTTTAGAACCCCTCCATATCAAAGCAAATCTTGATGGTCATGGCCTTGGCTACATAGCTCACTCTCCAGACATTGATACCCCTACTAAATCCCACATCCAACCATCTAAGTCCAAACATGCACATTCCTCATCCTCCAAATCCATTTTGGGTCCTCAAATCCCCAAATCAAAGCCTGCATCCCTTCCATCCATCTTAGGTCCTTATATTCCTTTATTTTGTATTCATGATCAACAAAGGCATACATCTTTGATAATCTTCCCACCATCTACCTACATCAACCCATCCAACATACTTTCATATCATCTCTATCCATCCATAAATTCCATTCCCTTTGGAAGCAATTTGGATGACAAGCATAAAATCCATAAGTCTAGCAATCCGCATGTATTTAAGGATCAACATGTTCCATCTAATTGACATGTAAAAACAAAACAAATTGTAGTGTCATAAATTATACACCCTTGCTAGGGTGGTACAATTTCACACTTATGTTAGCACCCACCTTAGTGTGTTTTGCATCTTGCATTTCTCATTCCCCTTTAAGAATTTAATTAATTTATTTATTTAAATCTAAGGTCATGTCTCATAACTTTACACATTACAAAGTTGGGCCCTTTACCCTAAGTGTGCCCCTTTTTATATTATTCCTCCAATGAATCATTTAATCATAAACCCTAATTATGCCTTATTTTGACCGTTTAGGCCCGATTTCGCATATCAAAACATATTGGAATCAGCTGTAACTTTGGGATGAGCCTTAATATCATCATATCTAATGGCCCTAAAAATTCGGTGAAAACTTGGTCGGACTGTGGCGGGAATGGACATGGTCCACAAGTTTTTTCCCTAAATTTCAGGAGCACAATCCAATGATATGATAATGCTTAAGCGCAAAATATCAGCAAGTAATTCAAATCCTAGGTCGGCCTAAACATGAAACTAAGATCTAGTGTTTCATACTTAAGAGCTCTCTTTCTTCATTTGAAGGGGTCTTCTTCTAAGAATCTAAGAATAGGTTTTTGGAGTATTAGAGCCTTCTTTGCAGCGAAAGAGTAGATTTTTGAAGTCTTCAACAACATCCAACATTCATCCATCAAACATTCATCAAGCATCATTTCATCAATTGGGGGCTTTTGAAGATGTAAAGAACAATAGGAGATCACCAACTAACGATTGGCTTGTACCTCTCCCTTGGGGTTGGGTATGGTTTCATGTTGTTTTCATATCTTTGCATAAGCTTCATTTTTATTCATATTCATGCTTTAGATCACTTTACATTATGGATTTAGAGCATTTACTTTGTCAATTATAAGCAATTAGGGTTTACTCTTTAGGGTTGCTCTAGTTTGTTTACTTTCATTCTTAGGATCTTGCATATACACGAGGTTCTTGCACACACATTTTTAATACATTATCGGCTATTTGTGGAGGTGGAAATCACCAACACAAGGGGTTTGACTATGAAAAAACCCTATATAGCCACCCCAAACCTTCCCTTTTCAGATTGCAGGTACAGATACATGAATCTGCAAGTAGGTACAGGTTTGGAACAAGCATCTACATCACTCAAAAACTTCAGAAGTGTAGAAACCCTATCAAGGATAGGGGCGTGGCGCTCTGGTCCTGCCCTCTGTCAGCAGGACTTGGCAAAACAACAATTCACGGGTCTCAGAATCCCTCCTCTTAGTTGCAGCTCCAGAATTGCAGAATCGGGACAGTGGTGTGGCACCCTGGTCCTGGACATTTATGCTCATATTTTAGACATAGGTGCACCTCTAATTTTTCCTTCTAATCTGTACTTTTCAACAATGTATCAGTTGTTCTTTGATCTGTATTCTCATATTAGGATTTGTTTGCTTACTTGATTTCTAGGTTAGATTGCATTTTGCATCATTCCTCTTTCTCATTTACAGCAAAGGAATCGAAAACCTAAGAGGTAATCCATGACTCTCTCTTTCTCATAAGAATTAGTCGACGTGTGTTACCTCCCTAGGCTCTTTCGTATTCCATGAGTGTGTATGAGAGTGGGATTAGGGTTTCCATACTTAGTCTCACTTTTTCCCCTACACATCTTTGGTGAACCTGGTGTGAAACCAATTTCATTTGCATTGCATTGTATTGTTAGATCTAGATCTAGTTTATTTCATTTGCTTTCAAAACAAAACAAAAAATAAAATAAAAAAATACATAGGTTTCTTTCATTTTCCTTGCATTGTTTCATGCAATTTTCATTTCAAAATGTCAGAGTTCTATTTACAAGAAGTTCATGCTTTTGATGATGTATGCAATTTTGTTGATTATGAGTTTAGCAAGGATGAATTAGATGCAGCTCTAGATGATTTTTTGAACCCTGAGCCTTCTAAACTCTCATTTTGTCAAAAATTAATCAACCTTGTTACTATGCCATTTCATGGTGATGAGAAAGAAGTTGAATGATCCCTCTCATGGGTATATTCCTATCAACTCCTCCACTATATCTAGCAACATAGTTGATTCTCATGATTCTCTCTATGATGTTATGTCTCCTTTTGAATCCAAAGATAAGCCTTTCAATCACTATGACCATTCTTTATTGGATGATACCCTTGATGACTTTATGTCTCTACCTAAACTTCCAAACAAGAATAATGCATCTAAAAAGTTAATCAACGTGATCAATGTGAATGAACATAGCAAACCTCTTTTTGTTGTCCAAGGTGCTTGTCCTTCTCCAACTTCACCTCTTCCTAATCAACCTCTTTTCACGGTTCAAGGTGGATATGGTCATGATTCCTTTAGCACTCCAAACAAACCCATCATTACGGTTCAAGGAAGGAATTCCACTAAGAGTCCTTATAGCTATGCTAGACAACTTAATAAGGAGAGTTATAATGTAGTTGCCCATACCTACAACACAAGAAACAATAGGCAACCTAACCCTCCTCCGGTTGTTCTGACTCCTCTATCTGATCCTTAACTCATTCTTCCTCAAGCACCTCGTATTTCACAAACTCTTGGTAAGGAATATGCTCTTGTCGAACAACTCAAAGCTACTCCTCCCAAGATATACCTTTGGGATTTGCTTCAAACTTCCTCAACTCATCATGGAATGCTACAAGATGCCTTGAAAACATTGAATGTCCCACCCGCAGTGACATCTAATAATATGGCTTCCTCGATTCACTCTATTACATCACCTAAGGATCAGATTGCATTTACACAAGATGAGTTGCCTTCTAGTGAAATTCAACAACAATACAATCCCAATGATTGTGGTTATCATAAATGATAGCGCGATAAGACGAACATTAGTGGATAATGGTTCTGGCCTTAATGTTTGTAGCACTAAACTGTTGCATAAGATCAATGTTGATACATCTGTTATTCTCTTACTATCTGTGGCTTTGATAATGTTGCTAAATCTCCACTAGGTATCATCACCTTACTATTAAGGTAGGTCATGTTACTTGGCCTACTCCTATCCATGTTATGTCTGGAGAGTTGACATACAACTTGTTGCTAGGAAGACCTTGGATTCATAGCATGCAAGTTGTTCCCTCTACATTGCATAGGCAAATAAAATTCATTCAGAACAATATAACATATACCTTGTTAGGAGACACGAGATTTCAGGCTTGTTTACAAACATCAAGTTCTAAATCCTCTTCAATCAATTCTTCCCCAACTATCTTGGACAATTCCTCTAAGGTTTCTACTCTGATTACTGTGACTAGTTCATCAAACCTGTCTCCTATATCTGGATCAATCTCCGATACTTCCTCAAGTGGACCTAAGGTTCTTGAAGAATCTTCTCAACCTGATTCTACAATTGAGAACACTTTCTCTCCTGAACAGATTCTTGCAGAAGATGATTGGGGATCCCTTGATTTCAATCCCACTTTAGTAGGGGAATACATAATTCCCTTTAGAGAACCTAAGGTCAAAAAGAAGAAAGAAGAAGAAGAACCTAAAAAGCAATCTACTTTATCTGGGCCATTGAGTAATAACTTTGTGGCAGCTTCTCAGATTTCATCTCCCTTAGTCTCTGGTTTAGAGGATTTTGATCCTTCACTTTTTGAAAATCCTCCTTCTTCTTCGGAAATGACTAACCTTTATGGTCTTGATTTTCACATCCTAGCTAGGTGTGGATATAATGGAAAATGATGTGGTGCTCAAGAATAAGGGATCAAAGTTCCCTTGGAAAACAACTTTCGTGATATGACATTTGGTTTTGGTTATGATCCTTTCAAGAGTACTAAAGCCTCTAAGAGATCATCTATTAGTGTTAATGTCATTTATGCTTCTCTCTTAGTAAAATATCTAGAATATATTGACTTTGACCCTTAGTGTGTCTTTGCTTTGGGTGTTTTTTCTACCGATGATTCCTTAGCTGAATTCTTGGGAGCTTATGACAACCTTCATCGTTATCACCACAATCGTAGTTTTCCCTATTGTTTAAATGCGGAAGCTTACTTTGGGAAGGAATGAAATAATGATGAGATAGTTAAATAATTTCCTCAATTGAGAGATGCTCCTCAACAAAGAAATCTCCTAATAAATGACACCATTAATATCAAGATGGATCCTTGTGTTGAAGATAAGATCATCAAGATATGGAAATGTCTTGATGAAGAAGAGAAAAAGCAATATGTTGAGTTCTTACATAAATTTCTTGAGATCTTTGCTTGGATATATTCTGACATGCCTGGCGGAGATCCTAAGATTGTCACTCATAACATTGTCCTAGTTCCTGATGCTAAACCTGTGAAGCAAAAGATTCGAAAGATTCACCCTAAAGTGGCATTACTTGTTAAAGCTTAGATTAAAAAATTGTTGGATGCTGGATTCATTCGTCCTATCGATTATTCCCCATGGGTTTTGAACATTGTGGCAGTGGCTAAAGCTAAAAACAAGTTTAGGATGTGTACTGATTTTCATGATTTGAACAAGGCCTCTTTAAAAGATGACTTTCCCCTCCCGAATATCGATATGATAGTGGATTCAGTAGCAAGGCATGCTTTACTATCCTTAATGGATGGTTTCTCAGAATATAATCAAATTTTCATCAGTCCCCAAGATAAATATATAACTACTTTTACCACTCCTCAGGGTACGTTTTGTTGGATTGTGATGCCCTTTGGATTGAAAAACGCATATGCAACCTATCAGTGTGCTATGACTCTCATTTTCCATGACTATATGCCTAAGACCTTAGAAGATTACGTTGATGACATCTTAGCCAAGTCCTTTCTTCGTACAAATCATATTAAGATCCTTCATCAAATCTTTGAGAGAATTCGTAAGTACAACATGCATTTGAATCCCCAAAAATGTGTTTTTGGTTTGGATAATGGAAAAATATTAGGATTCATAGTTTCACATCATGGCGTTGAGGTGGACATGAAAAATCTAGATGCTATTGTTAACATGCCACCTCCTAAGAACGTTTCTCAACCAAAAAGTCGGCAAGGAAAGATCCAAGCTATTCGTAGGTTTGTCTCTCAACTTGCGGATCGTACATTTCCTTTCACACAATTGCTTAAAAAGAATATCACTTTCCAATGGAATGAGGATTATCATCAAGCATTTGAAGACTTAAAAACTTATTTGGCCAATCCTCCCATTCTTCAACCTGTTGATCCTATTAAGCCTTTCCTTCTATGCACTATTGCTTCCCCTCAAGCTCTTGCAACCTTATTGGCACAATGTGATAAGGGTGGTAGAGAATGCCCGGTTTATACATAAGCCGCACTCTACTCGATTACGAAGTCTGATATTTTGCGATAGAGAGACAGTGCCTTGCTTTGGTCTTTGCAACCCAAAAGTTGAGGCATTATCTCTTGAATGTTGAGATTCATGTTATCGTTAAATTTGATCCTCTTAAACATCTTTTCTCCAAAACTGATCTTTTCGGACGCTTAGCTAAGTGGGTTATGATGTTGACCGAGTTTGACCTTAAGTTTGTCTCACAAAAGGCAATAAGGGGTCAAGCATTGACTAATCATTTAGTTGATGCTCCTTCACCCTTCTCCCTACCTAATTCAGAGTCTTTCCCCAATGAATACATTCTTTCCATTGAGGTTGATGAGACTTGGGAACTGTACTTCGATGGCTCTAAGTGTCGTACAGGATCGGGGGTGGGGGTGGTCTTAATTTCTCCTAAAAGGAAACCTATTCCTTGATCATATAGTCTCAATTTCTTATGTACCAAAAACATTATTGAATATGAAGCTCTTATAGCTGGAATTAAAACAACCTTGGCATTGAGTGTGAATAATTTACACTTTTATGGAGATTCTCAACTAATCATAAGACAAGTGACAAGATTTTATCAAGCTAAACAAGACAAATTATAGCAATATAAAGATCTAGCTTTATCCTTGTTGCAAAAATTTGATTCTTACACCATGGAGCCCGTTCCTCTAAAAGATAATCGACATGCTGATGCGATGGCATGTGTCACCTCTCTTGTGTCTCTAGAGGGACCCATGGTAGATCTTCAATTCACTATTCACAACCTTACTTCCTCGGTTATTGCTAATAACCTTGGTGATGTGGCATATTGTTGCATTATAGATTTTGATGAATGGTACTCACATGTCATAAGATATTTGAGTGATGGTACCTTTCTGGACTCTGTGAATAAGAATACTAGGGATAGGGTTCGCAAATTGGTTGCTAGATACATTACCCTTTCTAATGTTCTCTATAGGAGGGGTTATAATGGTCTTCTCCTTCAATTCTTAAACAAGACTGAGTTCTCTATTGCTCTCGAAGAAGCGCATTCAGGTGCTTGCGGGGGGCATTTTCGAGGTAGGTCTTTAGTTCAGGGATTACTCCGAATGTGATATTATTGGTAAACCATGGAAAAGGATTCTTTTGCATTTGTTAAGCGATGTCATCAATGTCAATAACATAGCAATTTGATCCATGCCCCTGCCCAAGAGCTTCGATCACAGGTAGCATCTTGGCCCTTTTCCACGTGGGGTTTGGATCTCATTGGTAAAATATCTCCTCCTTCATCTCAAGGACATACTTTCATCATTACTGACACCTATTACTTTACGAAGTGGGTGGAAGTCTCTCCTCTTCGATCCACTACTGCTGAAGTAATTTGTCAATTCATTTTAGAAAACATCATTTCTCGATTTGGGATACCTTCCGCCTTAGTTTCAAATAATGGAACGTCATTCAAAAATAAGGATGTGAAGAAATTTATCGAGAAATATCATATTCAACATAAATTTTCTACACCTTATTATCCACAATCAAATGGTCAAGTTGAGTCTTCTAATAGGATAATTGAACAAATTATTTGAAAGACTGTAAACAAGCATGGTAAGGATTGGCATACTCAATTAACCTATGCTTTGTGGGCTTATCGCAGGAGTGTACGTTGCTACAGGTTGTACTCCTTATAATCTTGTTTATGGTGTTGACGCCATTATGTCTTTGGAGTTAGAAATTCCTTCTTTGAGAGTCTCTCTTAAGGGTATAGTGGATGATGATTCCTGTAGAGAGCAAAGACTTCAAAAACTTGAGATGCTCAATGAACGACGTATCAATGCCCTTGAACATATTTAAGTGTATCATAAAACTTTTCAACAAAGCTATAATGATAAGGTTATTCAACGTTCCTTCTCGGTAGGGGACTTAGTCCTTTATGAGAATCAACGCAACGTGAATGCCTTACCTAAGGAGAAAGGAAATTTAAGTCCTAATTGGTTTGGACCATACATCGTCATGGACATCTATGGATCAGGTGCTTATAGGATAGCAGACGTGGAAGGTACGCCTCTCAAAGAACCCATAAATGCTATGCACCTTCGTAGATACTATGCCTAGTTTTGTTTTGTTTTTCTCTCCCTCTTTCTAGTCTTCTTTATGTTCTCTCTCTTTTTCTTCAAAATGGGGTGATATGTTAGCATATCTTCATTAAAGTATGTAAGATTAAATTATGTTATATTGTTTGGTCTACGTTACTTCATTCTTGACAAGCATGTTTCATTACTATATTGTTTGTCTTGGATTCTTTTTATGTAAATTGAAATCGATTTACATTTCATATGTGTTAGCATATTATACAATTTCTTATGTGTTAATTAGAGTTATATCATATTGTGTTTAATTAGAGTTAATTAAATCACATTAGTCATATATTTCTCATGCGTAATACATTCTTCCTTTACATCATCACAGTAGCATTTGATTAAATACATAGTTATTTAATTAAATCACACATGTATCAATTTAATCATGAAGTATTGAAGAACTCAATCACATGGAAATTAAATCAGATATACATGCTCATTACTCAATATGTTACCTCTTGTTGGGATTCAAGAACACTGAGAGGGGGGGGGTGAATCAGTGTTCTATCGATAAGATATGATTTTACCCTTTTATAACGTACACATATAAACTGGTAAATGAAGAAACATATAACTTGAAGCAAATAAACCATCCACATAAATGAACACCATAACACACATAATTTATACATGGAAAACTTCAAAGACGAAAAACCATAATGGGATTTGTGACCCACAATATCAATTCACTGGCCATATGAAAGGATATTACATAAAATGGGGGCATGCACATGCAAGAAGGCACACTACCTAGAGCACACTGCTCATCACAAAAGAGTCTCACTAATTACAAGTTTCTACTGAAATAAAATAGTAATAATGAACTCACAAAATGCATCTGCTATGCCAAAAAGAGTTCTGGTTATAGTTCTGCTCTGTACCGGTTCATAAACCCTGAACACTTTTATCGGTATCTCCTCTCCTCCAAGAATGCTTTCCAAACTATCTGTAGTCACATAAATCTGTCCACTTAATTAAATGAATATTTAGTATTTATTTGATTATTTAACCATCAATTAATAATTAATTAAATTAATATATTTAATTAATTCATCTTAACCCTCTTCTCCTATTAATTAAATAAATTATTCAATTTATTTGATTTAATTCACTTAACCAAATTCAGACCATTAATTAAATAAATAAATCATATTTGTTTAATTAAATCTTCTCTCACATTTAAATAAATTAATATTTATTTAAAAACCCCCAAAATCCCACCTCTCACATTTAAATAAATTAACATTTATTTAATTCACCTTTATCCTTCACCCACTTGTATTTTCCTACAAATGCAAGTTGCACAACTATTTTAAATAAATTATTTATTTTAAATCCTATTTATCCTCACCCACTTCAAACTTAATGGCTTCCCTTAAAGTCTTCTTAAGACTTTAATGGTTTCCCTTAAAGTCTTCAAACTTAATGGCTTCCTTCTAGAGTCTTCTTAAGCCTTTAATGGTTTCCCTCAAAGTCTTCAAGCATTTAATATTTTATCTTCTTTTTCTCATTTAAATAAATTAATATTTATTTGAATATTTACCCAAATGCAAATTACACCATTTAATTGAAATAAATGATTTTATTTTAATTGAAAATACCAAAATTCCTCCCACTTGCATTTTCCTACAAAATCCACTTGCATGCCTAAACCCCTTCTAGATTCTTCTAAACCCTTCCTAATTAACCTAATCCATCCCTTAAATATTGTCACATTCCTAAGCAAATTGGAGTCACTTCTCAAAGACTCCAAAGTCTTTGAAAAGCAATTAATGCTTTGTGTGTTCAACAAATTAACCTCTAAAGTCTTCCAAACCACTTATGGCTCTTACATGACCATTAATGGTTAATTCCACTTGCACCCATGGTTAAGGACTTTGACCCCTAACTTAACCCTCATGTAACTCATGTGTCTCTTCAAAGCATTTATTTCTTTGACTAGGGTAACCATCATGTCCCCTCAAGCATTTAATGCTCCTTATCTCTCCTCTCAAGCCTCCTCATGGTGACACTTGTCAACATGGGATTGGGTTGAAAGTCTCACATGGATTGAATATCTTTCAATCCTAACCCTTGTTAAAATTACTCAATCTTAACCCTTCATTTCCCCATTTCTTCTATAAATAGAACCCTTCTCCTCAAGCAAAGGAGGAAGCATTAAAGTATTATTGTTATACTGGTATTAGCATAGAGCTTTTTCATAGCATCACTATCTACACTTGCATAGCATTTGCTTATCATATTCAACCATCTTGAATCTCCATATGGCATCCATGGCTAGTGCTAAAAGCTGAGAGCTACACTCATTTGGGACTTGGAGAGGGTAGAAACAAGGGAGAAGCATCAAAAGACATCATGGAAGCATCTTAGGGAGGCTCTTCTCCTTTCTTTTATTTTGTTAAACTTATTTCATGCTTTTTGAAATCTCTTTTGATATGTTTGAAATGGTTTTTAGTTCTTTGTTTTGTTTTTATGGTTGAAACTAACTTATTAACATTGAACTTTGTTGTTGCCTTGTCCCCATTTCCATGACATCACTATCTACAAATCATTGCATGATATAACATTCACATACAAAATGATCTACATACATATACTTCGCATTACATAGTTTCCTATATCCTTATTACAATAGTTTCTCATCTATATCTATAATGACCTTAACAAACTAACCTATGTACCCTTCACAAACAATATGTCTTATGTCGGCTTACAATGCATTACAAAAGATATACAATGTCGGCCTTATACAATAATTAGAAAAATGATTTTACAAATAATACTTCCTTCGGGTCCAAGCCTGATGTCGGCTTCACTGAAGTGTTGGATACCGGTGTCGGTGCCAATGTAACCCTGGATACTCCAATGTCGGTGTCTGCCGGTGAATACCTCCTAATGTCGGTGTATGTCGGTGTATGCTTCCTTATGAATCTTGTTGCCAAGTTACCATGTTTCCATGTCGCCATCAATGACAACATATGAATCCAATGAGTGTCAATTTCCAACAATATCCCCCTTTGGCATTGATGGCAACACTCATGTGAAAAATGGATTCCATGTTGGTTCAACCTGAAGTATGCTCCCCCTGAGCAATACACTCCTTTCTGATATCCTTCCCATATTTTTTTGTCTGATATTTTCACATTATATACACTCCCCCTTTGGCATCAATGTCAAAGACCGGTGAAAGAATTGAAAGAATGAATAAATACAGATTATTTTACCGGAGCTTGACCGATTTCAAAATTTTTGGGTAAGCCTTGTCTAGCAACTGTAAATATGTATCCCAGCTGGTTTTGAAGGTATCAGATATGGATACAAGTCCACTCAGTAAGTGTGCAAATGTTTTCTTCTCTTTGACTTCTGTCGGTGTGGGCTTAGCAATCATATCCATACATTCTCTCTTATGTACATTGAGTGAATCTAATCTTGGACTCACCAATCCTCTAAGATTCCTTGCTCTCTAAATGATCTTGTCTCTCTCCTTTTCAAAAGCAAAATTTTGGTTCTCCAAAGACAATTTTTTTCCATCAAAAGAATTTGCAATATTGGCAACCTTATCATGTAACTCCTTTAATCTGCTATCTACATTTGTTGTAAGAGTTTCTATGTTACAACAGACCTTGTAGATATTTGTACATTGTTTCAAACAATTCTTAATAAGAATCAAGTTTCCTTCAATTTTCTTCTTCTCTGTTTCAATAATATGATCAAAAGTGACTCTCTTAGCCATAATAAATCTCTTAAGTGCCTGTCGGTCTGAAATTTGCTGCAAAGATTGAAAATTGTTAGATATATGCTCAGTTAATGCCTTAAGCTTGCCGGAAGGGCTTGCTTCATTTTCAATCTTACAATCAGGAATTAGTCTATGCAAAATTGTGATTGAGTGATCTATTATTCATTTATCTGTCGATCCCTCCTTTATTAGTTTCTGAGTAGCCATCATCATTACCTCAGTGGGACTCATCTCAGTGATTTATTTCTTCTCAACTTGAGAAGTGTCAATTGCCAAAACCTTTGCCGGGGAATCAATATTAACTGACAGTATAGTCTCAGTTTCCTTTGCCTTATCCTCCTTAGCACTGGTGGCTTCGCCACTTGGTGCAGTATCTATTACTGCTGGTGGAGTATTATCCACAATATTGTCAGTACCCTGTACATTGCCTTGTTCAAAAGTTGTTTTTGTTGGTTTTGACTGTACACTCTCCTTTATTGTCGGTGGTGTCTCTATAATTATAGTTACTGCTGATGGTGTCTCTATATTATAGTTACTGTCGGTTTATTCAAAATTGGAGCTGAACTATCCAAAATACCTTTCCCTTTAGATCTGTCTGGGATGGTGGAAGTTGTTGCTTTTACAAATTCTTCTTGGGAGGTGAGAAAATCAGGATTCTTTTGGAAGAATTTGGTCCAACCATCTTTGGTCTCATTTACATTTCATTTACCTTGCCCATTACTAGACTTATTTGTCGGAGTTTACTACTAAAAACTGTTATGTTTGCAACATCAATGCATCATTTCATTTCCTCATTATTTATTGAACCACACATAGCCAAAAGTTCTACTCCCTTAATTTCTCTATCCCTCTTGATTGCATCAAGTCTTCTAGCATCTAATTTATTGTATAATGATAGAGGAATTTCCTTCAAAATTTATACTAAGGCTTTATTATATATATCTATGTGTAACAAAATTGCCTCTTCAATCTCATTTTACTCATTATCCTCTAAATCTTCATAATAAATGGATACATTCTTCAAAATTCCATCCTTGGTTATTTCATCAATCAATTCAGCACAGGTCATTGTAGCCTTACCAGATTCAGTAGCATCATCACTCTTCTTCTTCTTCTTGTGGGTTGTCGAAGTGGATGTGACTGGTTTCATCTTCTGAATAGGTTTCCTTGCCGGAGGTGGGGGTGCAGTAGGTTTTGTTACTTTTCTCACAAGCTTCCTCCTTAGCTCCACCTTCTTCTCCTCTACTGGAGGCTGGTCAACTTTCTTTCTTTGTACCCTTCTGAATGCTAGAGGTTCATTATCCTCTGGATCAGAGTCAGAAGTGACAAAAGAAATGAAAGTTTTGGGCCTCTTTGCCTCAGGAGCACTAACCATTGTCGGTTCCTTTGTCAGTTTGGATCTAGAACTCAGTTGAGTTTCTATCTTATGGATTGCATTCTGTATATATGCAGACATCTTATCTATTTTCTTCTCTCTTCTTTTCTTGTCGAAGCCAATTTTGACTTCAAGAGCCTTTTCTTCAGTAGTACCAAAGTGTTTTGTCTTATCATCCAATGGAGCTTCAAGCAACATTTTTGCATAAAGTTCAAAAATGCTATCATCCACTTCATATCCAAGCTTAGTGACCCATGTGGTCCTAGGTTCTACTGCCTCCATAAGAGTTTCATCATTCTTCATCATAAAACAGATATCAGTGGAGTACTTCTCCACAATGTGCTTTGAAATTATTTCCCTCTGTCTCATATTTTCCTGAAATGTTTTGAAATAGCCCCAAAGCTTTTCATCCCTGTCGGTACCAAGACCGGTGATTGTTTCTTTGATTTGCATACCTACCGGTATGTCATGAGCCCGATGCTTCTTCCCTAAACCGGGTAGCTCATTTATGAAGTAAAGCATTAAACAAACAATGAGATTTCCAAACCTAAAAGTTCCTTTCTTAACACTCTTAATCTTTCCAAGATTCAGCATTAGTTAACTTCTCAGCCATTCACATAAATCATACTTCTCATTATTATTTAACATCTGATAAGTAACATGGATGCAAGAACTCACAACAGAGTTCAGTTGACTAGATTGAGTTACCTTATAGCCGACTATCATGCTGACAAATTTCACATCTATGTCCTTGATTGTGCTAACACTCATAGATCTTCCATCATGAGTTGCGTTGGTGAGCTTCTCAACCGCAGTGGTGGAAATCTTCTTGCCAGGTTCTTTTCTGACTTTGGGTAAGCCAGTGAATACTTGAATTGCTTCCTTTGTGATCATGTATGGCCGATCCAGCTAGATGAACTCATTGTGAACCCTGCTTAGAACATATCTGATCACCTCATCTTTGAATTTTGGTATGTATAAGATATCGGTTAACCCTAGATCCTCAATGATCTTATATTCTGACTTGATTGTTCCGGAGCTTCCCAATATCACAGATTGATGCATGCCCTTTATCTCTTATGTCCCTAGATCCTCCAAGGTGCAGTGAATAAATGCCCTTACATCTTCAACATACATCACGTCGTCGGGAACCCTAGAGAATACGGTCGTAGTCTTCTTTCTTAGCTATCTGGGGAACTTCCTTGAAAACGGGTCTCATCCTATCCTTAACTTCAACAATGGTGGGATTTACAATGAAAGTAGGAGTAGATGATCAGGATGCCATTTTGAAGAAATACCTGAAAATGATCGCCAGTGTGAAGATTTGATTGCTTCTTCGATGATTGCTGGAAATCCTCTCAAAATGCCTTTGCTCGCTCTTAATCGCTTGAGATTCACCTTTGCTTCACTCTGGATTGCTTGAATGTTAGGTGAGTGAAAATGAATTCACTCTCCCCTTTTATCAGCTAGTAAACCCTAATCCTTCACTGTCAGAAATGCTTCGCGATGTACCCTACCGGATGTCGGTTTCACAGTCTTATGTTGGGTAAACCTTCATTAGTGATTAAGATAAATCTCCAGATCTCTTTTAGATCTCCTCCAGGGAATATGAAATATTTGCAATAGATTTTCCAACCCCTAAGGCGTATGCCTCAGTTACCGGTGCAGGAATGCTCTGTTCTACCGGTGGAGTTGCCGGTGTAGATCCATCTCCACTCGGTTCTTCAGACTTTCTAACCCATCTCTTGGTGTGATCTTGTTGTATTTCATCTACCATTTGCTTTCCTTTCTCATTGCTAACCGGTTGAGTCTTGCTTCTACATTATTTAACAGTATGACCTATTTTGTTGCATGCATAACATGTAACATTGTTCTGTTGAATTGATTTAACATATCCGATGTCATTCCTTGACCTACATTGATTAGCCAAATGACCAAACTTTGCACATGCATGACATTTGACATTCACTCTACAATCGTCTGATTTATGATCATATTTCTTGCAATTTGTGCATTGACCAAGAACAAAATTGTAGTTTTGATTTGCTCTATTTCTACATTGTTTAGCCATATGCCCAAATTTATTACAAAAAAAACATCTACCATTGAACTTATAAGCATTAGATTTCCTTACCAGTTTCCTCTGGTCTAATGAGTTCTACATACCGGTTGTCTAATCTTCATTTGCAGTACCAAAGCTTTCACCTTGTACAAATCCAAGTCCTCTAGAATCATCATTCTGCCTTTGTCTTTTCAATAAGTCATCCAACTGTGCAGCACTAATCCTGAATTTTTCTTTATACTCACTTGCAGTAGTCAGATCATCTCTCAAAGTAGTTATTTATCTTTCAAGCTCTTATTCATTATTCCGGGAGTGTACTAAATCAGTTCTCAATAGATTATTCTCATGAGTCAATCTGCCACATTCATCAAATTTGTTCTTCAGAGATATAACAAGATTTTATTCTTCTTTATGTCCTCAATATCTTTTGATAACCCCACAGTTGCATTTTATTCTTCATGAGCATGTTTGCTTGACTTAGTTTCTGACATTGTTCCTTAATTGCATTTTTCTCTTCATCATCTTGGTTTTGCAAAAGTTCCTTTCTCTTGGCTTGATAAAATGATAACCTTTCTTGCAGGATAAGAATGAATTCATTAGCAGAATTCAATTCATCTTGCAATTTTAAATTATTCCTCCTTTCAACATCATAATCCTCAAGACTCATCTCAAGTTGTTTCTCCATAGCCATGTTCAATGATTCCAGTTTCAGGATCTTCCTCAAGCTATTAAACTTCATCCAAGGAACTAGGCTCTGATACCAATTGTTGGGATCCAATAACACTGAGAGGGGGGGGGGGGGGGGGAGGGGGGTGCATTAGTATTCTGCCAGTAAGATATGATTTTACCCTTTTATAACATACACATATAAACCGGTAAATGAAGAATCATATAACTTGAAGCAAATAAACCATCCACATAAATGAAACCATAACACACAAAATTTATACGTGGTAAACCTCAAAGAGGAAAAACCACGGTGGGATTTGTGACTCACAATATTAGTTCACTGGCCATATGAAAGGATATTACATAAAATGGGGGCCTACACATGCAAGAAGGCACACTGCTCATCACAAAAGAGTCTCACTGACTACAAGCTTCTACTGAAATAAAACAGTAATAATGAACTCACAAAATGTATTTGCTATGCCAAAAAGAGTTCTAGTTATAGTTCTGCTCTGTACCGGTTCATAAACCTTGAACACTTCTATTGGTATCTCCTCTCCTCCAAGAATGCTTTCCAAACTATCTACAGATCATTGCATGATATAACATTCACATACAAAATGATCTACATACATATACTTCGCATTACATAGTTTTCTATATCCTTATTACAATATTTTCTCATCTATATCTATAATGACCTTAACAAACTAACCTATATACCCTTCACAAACAATATGTCTTATGTCAGCTTACAATTCATTACAAAAGATATACAATGTTGGCCTTATACAATAATTACAAAATGATTTTATAAATAAAACTTCCTTCGGGTCCAAGCCTGATGTCGGCTTCACTGAAGTGTTGCATGCCAGTGTCGGTGTAACCCTGGATACTCCAATGCCGGTGTCTGCCAGTGAATACCTCCTAATGTCGGTGTATGCTTCCTTATGAATATTGTTGCCAAGTTGCCATCAATGACAACATATGAATCCAATGAGTGTCAATTGCCAACACCTCTAATCTAAGCAATGTGTACATTGTTTAAGCATTACAAATAAAATAATCATGAGTGTCATCATATATACATCAGTACATCAAAATCATCTCCTATCCCTAGGACTAGTAGCAGGAGGATGGTGGCTAGATACCCCCTCCTGATCTGGTCGTGGGGGTGGCCCCATGGGGATGTATCGTGATAAAGATTGTGAGTGACTCTGCGAGGAGCTCCTGCGATCTCTCTCCATCATGATCCCTCGGTATGTGGATATCTTTGTCTACACCGCCGCTAGATCATGCTCTCTCTGTCATAATTTGTCTCGTAGGTCCTCCACCTTTGTCCGAATAGGGGAGAAAAGGTCCTCGTGATGTCCTGCACTCCTCTGGGGTTGGTGCGCTATCTGTACGCGTGCAGTCACAATAAGGTCTGTCACTGCATTTTGAATCAAAGAACGACACTCTTGCATGCTAGTTGCAGGATAGAGATACATTTTTCATCGGTAACATTCTATATCATCAAATCTAAAGTAGATAGAATGCATATGTTAATCAATAACAAATCACATTACCTGGATCTCCCTCTTGCTAGTGAGGATTGGGGACAATGACTGCCTGAGCCTAGGATTTGTTGGGCTCTCCCTGCTCATACTATCTCTATATAGTCAGTATAGGTCGATGAGGATCAGGATCGGGATCCCTCATGGGACCCCTCTCTACCTGTCGTGGGAGACTCGGTGGATCTATAGCTCTGGTATCCTCTCTGGAGTGATGAACTGCACCTAACTCATCCTCCTCCTCATCATGCTCGTCCTCCACATCCTACTCCTCCTCCTCCTCCTCTTCCTCGTCCTCATCCTCCTCCTCATCCCCATCCTCATCCTCATCCTCATCCTCGTCCTCATCCTCATCCTTGTCATCATCTCCATCCTGATCTCCCTCTCTAGTATTAGGATCACCTCCATCTACACCTGCCTCTTGCTCCTCTATGTCATCACCCTGATCATCTGAATCCTCCTCGGATGCATCAGATCCCTCTCTGTCGCATGCATGTCTCCATGGTCTGGGGTCCCCTCTAGGGAAGTCTACTAGAAAGGTGGCTCTGAGGTATGTCCTCCTCCACCATGTGATGTATCATCGGTGCACGCCTGAATCATCTCTATAATCTGTCCCTATGTCCTGATCTGACCCATCTGAATCTGTGATGTCGATCTCATCACTCGTAGGCCTAGGAATGACTCCTAGCCTCGACATCACTCGTGAGTGTCGGATGTATACAGACACGTCAGTAGGAACACACTACTTGAACACAAACTGTCGCCGAACTCGGTCAAAGTAGAAAGTAACGACTATGGGGTTATACCGTCCCTCTAGTAGATGGTTCCTCTGCATGCCAAATATCCGTCTGCGTAGCCCTACCCACATGGACATCTTGAGGTAGGGTCTCAATATGATCTTGCCCATTGTCAATCTATCCATGCTCAACCTCCAATACAAGTAATCGTTGAATCTCCTCTCATGGGTAAGAGGATAAGCATATACCTTAGGTTGCTTTGGGACCAACTCTATAGGGGCTCCACCAGGTCTAGTGCATGTGATATGCTCGAACATCCACACCTGTAGTAGTGTGCATGTCATAAGGTTGCATCCTTGTCCGAACACATACTCTCCAAGGTCGTGATAGAGATGTGCAAGCATACTCCGACCCCAAGAGTATACTCTCTTGTGTCTCTCCATAGCTCGTATGGTGTAGATGAGTCCACTGTGCATATGTGTGCCATGCCCATTGGGGCACACAACTAATGCAAGGGTCGCAATCATGATTTGCCTCACCAATGGAACCTTGCCTGTAGGGTGTAGGAGCCACCTGACCATAATGCGACCCCTCATCTCGCTATGTATCACTCTCCCCACAACATATACCTGCTCTCCCCTGTAGTCCTCCTTTGTGCGATTAGATCGATATCTAATAGTCTCTCCTCTGATGGGTAGACGCAAAATATGATACACATCCTCTAGGGTGACTGTCATCTCTCCCACTGGTAGTGAGAATGTCGAAGTATCTGCATCCCACCTCTCCATCAGTGCCATTAGCATAGCATAATGGAATCAGATGGCTAACATGGTCATCACATCCCACAAACCCACTACATGTAGCAAATCTCTCTCTCTTGTTGTCAATCTCGAGATCTGCTCTAGAAGGCTCCGAAAGATGAGGTCAGCGATATGCTTGCAAATGTAAGGTAGTGTCTACAAAACACAAAGCAATCTCTCATCAGTAATCAATCACTCATCTGTCATTATCCAATAAAAGCAATCATTCTATCATTCCTATCATTTATTGCCTAATCTAGTGTTGTAGTTGGTCACCTCGTACAGGGACGAGGGCGCCCTGTATGGACTAGGGCACCCTACTGGGACAATGGCGCCCCCTTGGGACCATGGCGCCCATGGCGCCCTAGGACCCCTAGGTGTCCGAAGGATGGGCCTTGGCTTGAACTAGGCGATGACATCATCACTTCTGAAAACTATGAAAACATGACAAAGTCAAATGCAATCAACGGGAAGTCAACTCACCTGATCGAGTGGTCGGCCGATGAGTACGGACTGGCGCAGGATCTCCATCCGCATGGGTCGCTCAGGTCGACATCGAGGCATGATGGCTTGTATGCAAGCTCCTCTACAATGAATAGTGACAAAAAGTTAGAAAGTGACAAATGAAGGTGTCATTTTCATATTTATGTATTATGCACTTTTTGACTTTATGTTTTTAAGTTAAAACCCTAATTTCTGCACTTTTTCTTCAATCTATCATATCTTGAGCTAGGAATCTCTGATTCTTGCACTATCAGTGGCGTTGCAATCATGAGTTCGCCCTTTCGCTCTGGTTTGTTACATAATGTGCTTGGATGAGTAATCAAGCCTTGTTGTGAACTTTCTTCATCACGATCTTTATCACAATTTGCTGTGGAAAACATGATACCTTATTTCACCTCACAAATAAGCAAGTCAAAATAGGGGGGCATATAGCTACCCATGAATTTCATCACCTTCCTTAGTAAGCATTAGGTGATTTTGTGATCTAACATGTGGCTTTGTAGGGTGTGGTTCCTAACTGTGTACTGTAGGTTACTACTGGGGGCTTCGTTCGACAACTTATGGATATATCCTTTTTCAAATGATTTTTACTTTTTTTGTACTTTAGCTTGCATATGCACGTAGTGTCATATGACCGCTAAAGTGGGGGCTAAATGTAGTGTCGTAAATTTTACACCCTTGATAGGGTGGTACAATTTCACACTTAGGTTAGCACCCGCCTTAGTGTGTTTTGCATCTTGCATTTCTCATTCCCCTTTGAGCATTTAATTAATTAATTAAATTAAATCTAAGGTCATGTCTTGTCACTTTACACATTACAAAGTTGGGCCCTTTACCCTAAGTGTTCCCCTTTTTATATTATTGCTCCAATGAATCATTTAATCATAAACCCTAATTATGTCTTATTTTGACTGTTTAGGCCCAATTTCTTATATCAAAACATCTCAGAATTAGCTATAACTTTGGGATGCACCTTAATATCATCATATCTAACGACCCTGAAAATTCGTTGAAAAGTTGGCTGGACCGTGGTGGGAATGCACATGGTCCGCAACTTTTTCTCGAAATTTCGGGAGCACAATCTTATGATATGATAATGCTTAACCCCAAAATATCAGCGGGAAATTCAAATCCTAGGTTGGCCTAAACATGAAATTAAGATCCAGGGTTTCATACTCAAGAGCTCTCTTTCTTCATTTGAAGGGGTCTTCTTCTAAGAATCTAAGAATAGGTTTTTGGAGTATTAGAGCCTTCTTTGCAGCGAAAGAGTAGATTTTTGAAGTCTTCAACAACATCCAACATTCATCCATCAAACATTCATCAAGCATCATTTTATCAATTGGGGGCTTTTGAAGATGTAAAGAACAATAGGATATCACTGACTAATGATTGGCTTGTACCTCTCCCTTGGGGTTGGGTATGGTTTCATGTTGTTTTCATATCTTTGCATAAGCTTCATTTTGATTTATATTCATGCTTTAGATCACTTTACATTATGGATTTAGAGCATTTACTTTGTCAAATATAAGCAATTAGGGTCTACTCTTTAGGGTTGCTCTAGTTTGTTTACTTTGATTCTTAGGATCTTGCATATACACAAGGTTCTTGCACACACATTTTCAATACATTATCGACTATTCGTGGAGGTGGAAATCACCAACATGGGGGTTTGACCATGACAAAACCCTATATAGCCACCCCAAACCTTCCCTTTTCAGATTGCAGGTACAGAAACAAGAATCTGGAAGCGAGTACAGGTCTGGAACAAGCAACTGCAATATTTAGAAACTTCACAAGTGAAAAAAGCCTATCAAGGACAGAGGCGTGGTGCCCTAGTCCTGCCCTCCATCAGTAGGACTTGGTAAAAACAACAATTCACAGGTCTTAGAATCTCTCCTCTTAGTTACAGCTCCATAATTGCAGAATCAGGACAGTGGTGTGGCACCCTGATCCCAGACATTTCTACTCAGATTTTAGACACAGGTGCACCTCGTATTTTGCCTTATGATCTGTACTTTTCAATAGTGTATCAGTTGTTCTTTGATCTGCATTCTCAGATTAGGATTTGTTTGCTTACTTGCTTTCTAGGTTAGATTGCATTTTGCATCATTCCTCTTTCTCATTTACATCAAAGGAATAGAAAACCTAAGAGGTTATCCATGACTCTCTCTTTCTCATAAGAAGTATCCGACGTACATTACCTCCCTAGGCTCTTTCGTATTCCATGAGTGTGTATGAGAGTGGGATTAGGGTTTCCATGCTTATTCTCACTTTTTCCCCTACACAAAAATATGATCCAAAAAGAAAAAGAAAAAGAAATATTCAAAAGGCCCATTGCAAAAAACAAAGGAAAGTCAAAAGTCATATGGGTTCCTAAGTCCATTGTACAAGAAATGCATTCCAAGGAACCACAAAAGAAAGAGATGTCAAAAACCATGTGGATTCCCAAGCGGCTCCTCAAAGCATAATATCCCAAATCAAAATCAAAGTTGGCATCCAAAATTTCTATTCCTCCTTCTAAACGCCTTCAACCTTTAAAATCCATTTTGGGTCCTTATGTCCCAAAATCCATATTCCCTCCTTCAGCAAAATTTTAAAATTCAAAATTAACTTTTCCTCCATTACTCCACCACACCTCAAGGTGTGTGCCAATGTTGATTTTTCCAACATTTTCCTCCACTTGTGCACAAGTCTTCCAACATCTCACCAATTATCCAACACCTCTTTTCCACCCTTTCATCCCTCTTATCCAATCCTTTGTATAATTCCCTGTCCCATTTTATCCAATCGATGTCTTTGAGCATACCTTCATAGCCATGGTCTACTGCAACACATGTTTCAAGGGTACCATCCAAACAATAATACATTTGATTCCTTTCTCTATGTCCTATCATGAATCCATTGTCTTTTGTAAAAAGTGCAAAAGTACAGTTTTTTTTTTAAAAAATGATCCTAAAACAAAGTACAAAAAAAATTGAAAAGGGGTCTTAAAAATAATAATAAAGAGAAATAATTCGTCCATTGGTGAAAACCTGGCAAACATGCGCCTTTGGCAAGTACCATGATGAAAACATGGCAAACAACCATCATATGTAATCCTTCCTCTTCTTGCATTCCACACTTGGGGGCAAGTTCCATTCATGTTATCCAAGAACATCCTATCTAGCATGTCCTTCATTATCCTTCATCCCTCATATCCATTATCCTATTTGCATCCATACTTCCTTTTCCATATTTGATCTTGACAAGGCTAAGTATCTTCTTAAGCACCACATGTCCTATCTACTTCACGTTGTCTGCATTCCTTTAGTCTTATCTGCTCCACCTTGTCCACATCCCTTTTGTCCATATTGGTTCTATTATCATACCCTCATCTTATTCATATCCCTTACCCATTTTTGATCTTGCTTATCATATCCATGGTTTGTTATTATCCTGCCTATCCACCCTTGTTCTTGATATAGAATAAGGATGTAAAATGTTAAAAAAACCATGGTTTCAAAAAACCTCTTGGCATGTCCCTTCATATGGACCACATGCTATTCAATGCACCATGTTATCATCTTATCTTGGCATGTCCCTTCATATGGACCACATGCTATTCAATGCACCATGTTATCATCTTATCTTGTCATGTCCAATCCCTTAGCTTAACAAAAACACATTATCCGATTGTCGGATAGACAGAAAACTCGTAACATTGTGCTTATCAAATCACGTATCAACATACAAACAATTAATCAAATCAACACATCAAACATATCAACTTGTCACATTAATCAATCAATCAACTTATCAACTTGTCATTTGTCTGACTATCATCTGTCATACAAGGTATGGTACACTCGAAACCAGACAATGTCCGACTTAAACAAGTTACTTCATTCTTGAAACCAAACATCGGGATCGTCCTATTAATCAATCAACCTATCAACTTTGACAACAAAATCAGAATGGTTATTGACTCAATTGGTCTAGTGAGTCTTATCTTTCATTGATTTATCTTTTGGTCAAATTCCTATGTTACTCAAGGATGTCCACGAGTGACTAGAGGAGTGGGGATGGTTCATGATCCTTTTTCTATATTTTTGGTTTGCGTTGTGTTTCATGAAGTTATGGGGCACAAGTATGTTTTGGGTGTTTGTGTTGGTACGTTCACTCTGTGACTATCACATACCTCGACCCTTGGCATACACACCTAACACTTTAAAATGGATTGGAACATTCCTTGTCTATTTTATGTCAGTTTTTTCGCAAAGGGATTGCATTATCGCTCTTACCTCATATGTCACGACATGATGTATTTATTTTTCCATATTAAATAAAGCCATCTATTGCTCAAGGTGCATGAATGAAAGCAAGGTTTCATCTTTACTAATTTTTCCTTATCTAATCTTTGTACTTTCTTACTAACCTTTTTTTTCTCTTTCATCTTTTTTTCCTCTTTCATCTAACATTCTTCTCTTCTTTCAAGAGATCATTCATTTTTCTCATACACAAACAATCTCTCGAGGGGCCATCTTACCTCCATCCCTTGATCTGTTGGGGCATAAAAAAAAATTAATTTTCTTTGAAACAACGCTCTAAAACGCATTATCTCAAAGAGGGACAAAATGTAGATACTAAAAATTGGTCTCCATGTATTTGACATTGCTTGCATTTTCTGACAAATTGATATTCATCTTTTTCTATTGTAGGCCAGTAGTAACCAATCCTCATAAGTTTCTTGGCTGAGATTAGACCACTAGAGTGAGCCCCACATATACCTTCGTGAACCTCTCGTAACGCAATCTAAACTTCCTCATTTACTAAACATCTAAGGAGAGTACCATCAAGACCCTGTCGGTAAAGTGTGTCGGCAATAATGACATAGTGAGAGGTTTGTTGGATGAAGGTACACCGTTGGTTGTTGGAAAGTATAGTCTTGTAAATTGTCACTATAGACACTACAAATTGGTCAACGCCTGTGTCCCCTATTTTTAACATATTGCACACAGTCTTTACTGACTTAATTCTACCAATTTTCCTAGTTCCTCATAATTCTTCAAAATTGACTTGATTTGATCTAATTAAGGTCTTCGGACATCAGTTTCACTAATTTGCCCTTTTAGGTATAATTAATTATGTAATTAATTAAGTCTCGTCTTACTAATTATTCTACTTTTAGTTTGTCATCATTTTAGTCAAACCTCCCCTTTTTAATATTATTTAAATAATTAATTTCGATTCATCCCTTTTGATTAAATGATTTTAATTATTTAATTAAAGGTTCATTTTTAGTGTCCTATAGTTGAATAATTTATTTAAATTATTCAATTAGCTAATTATGTCATTAAAAGTAAATAAATAAATTTCAATTATCTTCTCATATGAGGATAATATCTGCTTTAAATTTCAATTTTTAAATGCCTAATATCTCCTAATTTTCAAAAATGACAATATTATCTTGGAATTTCTCTTTGATTTCTGAGAATCCTGCTTTTTGGAAATATCTCATTATATTTTAATTTTAAATTTGAAAATGAGGTATGCATCCTTAGAAAATCTGCTTTTTGCTTTTTTTCTCCACTTTTTCCTCCTTCTCCTCATCCTTTTTCGAATGGCAACTCTGTCATGCGCTCAATCTGGTCCGTCCACCCAATCAAAAATCTTTTAGATTTTGCTTTGGCATGTCTTCAGTTTTCTATAAATTGAGACCTCTCCTTCAATCAATTCATCTAATTTTGTAGTAATCTCATTCTGTCAGTTTGTTTAGAAATCCACTTTTCGTGTAATTTTGTTATGTCGCATTTATGTTTGATCTAATTTTTGAGTAGTTTCATTTCATCACATTTTCAATTAATCATCTAGCTTAGACAGTGTCCTCTTATCGAATCAATCACTAGTGTTTAACAATTAGCAATTATTTTTTACTACGCATTCCTAATAAATCTCGAACATCATCCCTTTGCTTTCATTTGTTTTGTGCACCTGGACATACATGAGAACGATATATCATCATTAGAGATGAAAGGAAAAGCAGTAGAGTTTAACTAAAGAAGCACAAACAAATTGATTGCATTTCTTTTATGTTTTGTTTCAGTTATTTCGTTGGTAAGATTAGGAAAGTTAGCATGTAATTCAAGTTTTGTGGTTAGCTAAGATTCAATTGCACGTCTTTTGGTTTTTGAAACTAATTACCCCATTTTCTTGAGCTACGATCACCAGTCCAATTTATACCTCATGGTTGTGCTCCTACTTTAGCATGTCCTATCATCACCCCCTCTCTAGGTTCAGTTTGACCCTATAAGGAACTATGATGTCATGTACACCCTTTGGTGAGTCTTGTTATGGGATGCCCTCCCCCCAGGCTGCTTATTTAGGTCCTATATGTAAAAGGACTAGGGCATGAAACGCCTTGGTTTGGTCCAAGGTACCCTAGAATGTTACGGTCCATCTCAAATGGGTCTCCAATTTGAAATGGGGTAGGTGCTATATCTCTCCAATAACATTTGATTCCTGGGGCTACACATGACCATTGGAGGTCAGCCTAATAGGTAATTTACCTAGGGAACCCTATATAAAGACATGTCTACCTTCTCGATTGGCACAATAACTCGACTTCAAACCCGAACTCAGGGATTATACATCTATCTTGAATAGCTATCATTCTTTGGTGGAGGTTTCATTTACATGTCAACCTAGGGACGTATTGCTTGAAATGGTCAAGTACAGTTTGTGCACTAAGTTCTGATAAAAGCCATTCTATTCTACTACGACAAAGAAAGTTACTGAAGTTAACACAGAGAAATGTAATGACTAAAATTCTATAAGAAATATTAATGTTGAAGGGTAATTCAAACAACTAACTACCACTGATGTTCTAAACTGACAAACAAGAACTACTCTGTTTGCCTTTGGCTGCAGGAACAGTCATAGGTTCTAGTTCCAATGGTTGCAGGAACAATCAAATGCTAGAACAATAACTATAACAAAATAAAACTAACACCACAAAGACACATGATTGCTCACCAAGTGGCCCCCCTTGGACGAGCATGTCCAGAACTCAAATAGACTTATATGTTCAAAACGCCATCACTTTATTTATCATCCCAAAAGCTGTTACATTTTATGAAAACATAAAGAATACTGTCTAACTCTTGAAAACTTTGTCTAACCTCTGCGAGGAGGTTTAGATCTTTATTTATAATAAAACTATAACAAACTACCTAACCATGCCCAAGAGAATAGGCAAAAGTTTTATTATAATAAAGAATGAGTCAACCACAAGGATTGTGGGACATTCATCATTCACAATCAAGAATATAGCACAACGGTATCGCTAGATTGTCGCCTACTAGAGACAACCATAAATAAGTCTTGAAGTACTTCGCTATTCTTCAGCTACTCGGTTACCACCTCGCTTATTGCTTTAATGATTGCAACTGGCTTGACTTTGTCTTTAACGACTTGAATGGCATGATCCTCCTTTTTGGCATGGTTTGACCGCTTCTATAGCTACATAAATGTTCCTGCATGAAGAGTTAAAGCACACGAGAACATACATATCCATTTTCTATCAATCATAACATTCATTCATCCACATATAAAATTAACATAGTAATTCACATAGCTGTAGGAATATATTCGTACCCAAAACAATACAAAGTTTGAAAGGTTCGGTTAATGTTCATCATGCATAGGAACAAAAAACTTTAACACATCCTATACCCTTAACATTGTCTGATTACACAACTTAAATCATGAAAAACATAATAGACATGGACACAAAAGGAGCTATTATTTCATCTCATCACTATATATTCATCATTGAAGCATTGTGGAGAAAAGTCACATCAATTCTCATGTAAGCATGTGTGTATGATTAGGGTTTTTCATGCCACTACATTCAACATTTGTGATTACATTCAAATAGAATTGCATCATCAACAATTGCATATTTGAGGTATATATCCTTAACATTTATTTCAGTGTTTGCATTATCTCATTCAAGGTTAATTTTTAAACCAGGGTTTGACTTAGGAAAACCCCTATCCACAACATCTATTCTTCTCTTTTTGTGTCCAGGAAATGGGTTCAAGAGATGTACTCATGAATTTTGGCAGAGTCAATAGTGACGAACATGTGAACTTTTGACGGAGGAAATTTGGAGGACCAGGGTGGATTTGTGCTACTTGGTCCCAAAAAATTAGGCCAAAGTTTTGGGAGCAAGTTCTAAACATCTTATTTTGCCTAGATCTTAGTTGGTGGCTTAGTGGAACATTTGTTGCAATCTATTTAAAGATAGAGAGTGACCATTAAAGATGCAAATACTGTTGCAAGGTGTGTGCCCTTGGTCTCCCTGTGTTGTGCATCATAGTGCTCGGGTTTGTGACATGGCTTAATCGCCTCTATTGGATTCATTAAATCTCGTAGTTGTATCGAGAATTAAAAGGTTGAATATTTTGGTGCAACAAAAACCGTGTTTCTAACAAGTGGTATCAGAGCCTAGGTCATGAGTTCAAAAGCCTCGCTTGCACTTGGGGGGATTATTGCAAGGTGTGTGGCCTTGGTTTCATTGTGTTGTGTAACGAAGTGCTCAGGTTTGTGACATGGCTTAATCGCCACTTGTGGATTCATTAAATCTCAAGGTTGCATCAGACATTAAAAGGTCAATCTTTTAGTACAACTACAACCATGGTTCTAACAAATACATCACAAAGATGCCACAAAATGGATAAAGAATTCCAAATGTTGCCTCGATGAAAAAACCACCGCCTCAAGTAATGCAGATCCACATAAAAAAGCAGTTGTTGATTTGCAAAGTGATTACTTGTCGTGGGATGTAAAAGGTCACTAAAATACATTCACACACTAATAAGTTGGATCCACATATGAAAAAGTGCCCAATAGACAAAACAAAATGGGTATACTGTAAAAAGAAGGGCACCCTAAATCGTTGCAAAATCAAAGTGCTACAAAGAAGGGTCAATTTAAGAAATAAAGTGGTCGCCAATGATTTGTAGTTGCACCAGTACACCTTAGAGTAGTTGATGCATGTTTACTGGAAGAGGCTTGCTGATGCATGGAGGAATTAACATGCCACCAAGAAAATAAAATATGCCATTCAACAAATAAACATGTTGCTAAAAATCTGAGATGATGCTAAGGAGCCATTGCATACAAAAAATCACGGGTGGAAAATAATATCATGGGTGTAAAGGGAGAGATGCCAAAGATTGGGAAAGCATCTCGTTGAGAAGATTATCCACCAGAAAAGAATGGTCAATGTGAGAAGAAAGGCCTGCTAATGCAAAAACAAGGATTTCATATGTTTGCCAAAAAAATAATAAAGCACACTGCCCAAACAAATTGTAAAACACGTAGAGGCTACCAATTACAGGGAAGAATGCTTAAAAATTTGCCTATAATCAAATCTCCAAAAAATGAACAAGGAATTGAAGATTTGGAGCTCTGATGTCATATTGGAGTTGATTACTGAACCCAACAACTCTCGAAGATCACTTGTGTCACACACACCTTGATTGAGAAACATGCATCATATTGATTATGTAATAATTGAATGTTTGAATGAACAATAAAGTTACAATGAATACTTATAAATAAAATTGTAGACACTAAAAAATGGTCAATACCTGCGTCTCCTATTGTTAATTCATCATGCATGTAGTCTTTACCATTCGTCGATCATGTGTCACTTCTCCCTTCCCATTTTTTGTCCAGTTAATATCATTTTCGCCCCATTTCATATCCTATTATATCAATTTGTCCAAAATCCATCCCATTGATGTCATTTCATCCCTATTTTGATTCCATGATTTTAATTCATCCACATACCTGTCCCGATGATGTCAATTTGCTCCCATTTTGATCCTGCAACATCATTTTTTTCCTAAATATGTCCTAATGACATAATTTTCTTCCAATTTCAGTCTCGTGACATCATTTGACCTCATTTCCTATCCGATGGCATCATTTCGGTCCCATTCCATGTCCTTTGCTTCGCTTTGACCCGATTTACCCATTTTGACCTAATTTTCCCAATTCTTCCCATTTTCTTACCATTTCCTTCCAATTTTTCCCAATTCTTCTCAATTTCGCCCAGTTTGGCTCAATCTGACTTAATTTGATCAAATTTAGGTCTCTGGACGTTAGTTTGACTTGTTTGCCTTCAACGTTTAATTAATTATTTGATTAATTAAACCCCATTCCCTGCTAGCCCTTCATCTAAGATTTAAATAAATAAATTTAATATTTATTTAGTTATCCTCTCGTCCTATTAATTAAATAAATTCATTTTATTTACTTACCTAATTCATAAATATGAATAATAAATTAATAAATTATATTTATTAATTTATCATATTTATTTTCTTCTAAAATGGAGATATTTTATTTAGTAATTCCCCATAATTTATGCTTTTTATGAGGAGATATTTAATAAATCTAATTTATTAATTATCTCTATTTATCCTCTCATATGGAGATATTTAATTATTTTTAATTATTAAATCTCCATGATATCTCCAACTTGCTAATTTGATCCTCATGAGGAGATAATTAATGATTTTATCTATTAATTATCCTTGATATCTTCTCGGCTTTTTTCCATTTTCATCCATCTCTTGAATGGCAGCTTTGTCATGCGCTTGATCATGTCCGCTCGATGTCCCAAAAATCGTCTCGATCCAGGCTGTCTATTGAAATTTAGATTTCTATAAAAGGAGGCCTCTTTCTCATTCAAATCATCTCGTTTTAGCATCGTCATTTTGTCAAAATAATCAATTAATGATCTAGTTTTAACATTGTTAATTTGCCAATATAGTTTACATAATCACACTTCTAGTAATCTCGCCATCACATTACTTGCTTTCATATGTGTTTGTGCACCTCACGTTTAGAGAACAACATATCCGTATTGGAGAAGAAAGGAGAAATAACAGAGTTTTGTTGAAGAAGAATGGAAATGATGGTTTGTATCATCTTTTGAATTATATTTTGTTTATGTAATTCAGCTAGTTAGATTAGGTTTGATTTGCGTGTTTGATTAAGTTTCGTGATTAGCTTAGATTATCATGCATGCTCTTTGGTTTCTCAACCTGATTTCCTGGTTGACAAAAACTACAAGCTAAATAAAGAGCAACCCTAGAGAAACTCTTGGTGAGGATAAGACTAGATCTTGACATGTATCTTCATCACATGACTCAAGTCACCTAGAGAGAACATGACCTAAGTAAGCTTATGTGCTAGAGTACTAATTACTCTAATAGGAACATGATAGGTCACCATGTCATCAATCCCCTTTATTAGTTAGAAGCCACAATATTGTACCATGTAATGAATATATCAACAAAAATATTAATATATTGTAATAATAACAATCACCAATGACTAATCACAATGAACATTTAAGGTACACCACTTAATTAATTTCATGAATTGCAAATAATAATAAATCCAATCACAATATAAACCATAAGATTCAATTTCAACCAACATCCAAATTAAATTGAGACTATGGGTACACTTAAATAACTAAACTTTAAAATTTTAAGAAGTGTCCTAAATAGCTACTAGGCACTATGCAACCCCTTTTTTTATTTTTTAGAAGACTTATCACATACCTAACCATTTCTATCATTGAAATTCTGGAAATTACACACTTGGGCCCATTTTAATTAGAGTGACCTTTATGCAATAACAAGTGTATAAATGATGTATTTTTAGCTTAGAGTGGGCATATAACTTGAACCTTATCCATTTATATTTGCGTTTATTCATGGGGATTATTCCTGGCCTTCAATTTACCCCTTACTTACCTTGGATTAGGTTTATAGTTGTGAAAATTATCTTGATCTCTTCCACACTCATGCAAATCAACTTTTATCTTTTGAGATTCAAATTCAAATATGGGGTTGACAAGTTACCTCTCTTTCTGACCAGTGTGTGTTGACTCAAGGTGCAAAACTAGTTTGTTCAAACTTTGTTGTTAAATTTTAGGGATTAGCCCTATATGATTCTAGATCATTGAGGCATATCTAAATCTCTTTCATCCCAAAGGGACCATTTACCACTTGCACACATTATAGCGAATTTGCATTGAATAAGCATCTATTAAATCTAGCAACAAATCGAAAACATCAAGGTGAGTTCAAAGTGACATTTTGAAAGTTTGTAGAGATTTTATGTACGGGTCTAGATGAGATTAAATCTATTAGCGCATAATTGACCTAGAGTGATAGACAAAGCATTCATTGATCACAAAAAAGTCATCTAATTTCTTCATTGACATTCCTAAAGTGTCAAAGAATCACAATCTATTATCTCTCACAAGTTTTGAACAAAATACGTTTATTATTTTATTCAAATTTCAAAATATTTTATTTATTTACATAAATTTTTATTGAAAAGAAATTTCTTTTAAAGAATCAAATTTATTGTTGTAAAAATAGTCCAAAACAACAAACAAAATATTCACCAATGACAAAACATTCACCTAATCTTTATTAACATTTTTTTACAAATTACACTCTATCATCTATCACAATTTTTGAACTAAAAATATTTTTTATTTAAACTTAAAAATATTTAATTCATCTACTTTATTACATTTCCACAGCTTTTTTATCTAAAATAAATCGTGAATATTTATATTATTTATTTACCATTTATTTATTAAAAACACATTTTATTGTTTATTTTCCTTTTGAATTAGCAATGGAGGACCCAACTCATTAGTTAACTCCGAGTAAAGTAAGTTAAATTAAGCCGATTTAGTAATAAGAATAACTTCATTGAAATTAATGTTAAAAGCTTTGACAAGTAAGAGGTCTGAAAATAATGGAAAATGTTTGACGGCCTCTGGTTGTTTGGCAAGCTGGTCTTCAAGCTGCCTGAAACAATAGATTTTGGAAGGGATTCGTTCAGGAAATAGAATAAGGTTGTTTCCATGGAGACGCCATGGCTACTTCAGTTTGGAGCAACGCTGCGCCGGAATTTCTTCATCAAGATCCGGGACGCTTCTCAGACTTTCCAGGAGATTTTCCTTCCGGTATATAACTTAAAATTCCTCCTCAATTCATTGCTTTTCTGTTTTTCTCATGTCTTTTAGTTTTCTGGTGTTTAATTGAAGTAAAAAATGGCTAGATTTTCATATTTTTCATTTTGTAAGCGCAATTGAAGGTCCATTATAACGACACGATCACACTGCATGATTTCAGAAAGGAGGTTTCGAGTTACAAAATAATTATGGGTTAACTGCTTTATTCTTCTGGGTGGCTTTCGGATTATGATATTAATGCCTAATAGGCTCGAATAATATACTAGTCATAATTTAATTGATATAAGAATGCCGATTTTAAATGGTGAGTTTATGCTTATTAAGGGTTTATGTAGGTTTTATACATTGCTGATGTTAAAGTAGATTAAAAATTGGGCAAGGTTGTAGGTCACCTTTAACAGATTGCGACCTTTTACATGGCGTGGGACATGCTTGCAACATTTTTGATCCACTTTGGAAATTCACAAGGGGGGTTTCTTCCCATCTACCTTATCCATTGTTTTTATCTTGTGCGAATGGGTTTTGATCTTGTAACCAACTTGGGTAAATTTAACCCAGCCAATTTGCCCGCACAACTCGCCTTGAACTGATTTTAATTGATTTTGCGTAGCAATCAGAGATAGTTATTGCCTGTGTTCTAGTCTGGTAGTTTTTGCCAGTTTTTCGCATATTAAATGCTCTGTTGAGGCAGTTCAAAGTTTTCTTTTCCCGCTGTTTTACTATGGCTCGCTATGAAATATCAATCTCTGCAAAATGGACTTCAGGCATTTAAAACGGAATGGAAAAGCTTTGCAGATATTTGTTTGTTCAGAATGTCTGAAAGTTTGTTCCAATTTTGTTTCAGTCAAAGCCATTGGTTCACTGCTCTCAATGGTGGTGAAATGTGAATTTAGTTTTCATGCCGAATGCTATTGGATTCAAAAAATAGTTTTTCTATCCTTATACATAAGTTTCCATTAAAAAATTTAAGATAATTGAAAGTAATGTACAAAATTGCAGAACAGAGCTAAATTCTGCTATTGCTGGATTTATATAGTAAATGACATTTTGAACCTCAGAAGCTTAGACCAACGAGTTTTACAGAAAACTATATTCACATACTTTTGTTTCTAACCTCTCTCTTAATGAGATTTACATAATATCAGTATGAGAAGGATCCTTAGAATCTTAGAACAAAGAACTTCTCAGAAAACTAAATTTGCATTAGGGAGGAACCGAAATGACATTAATGCTGCATATTCTTCGATATAAATTTGCTACAAGCGTAGACTGAAGTTTGACATTTCAATTAATGTTCTGGCCACCATATAATGTTATTTTAAGTTCCTGTTCACTGAAACCGAAAAGAGTTTTTTAAGCTAGGTTGTATCTATCCTATTCTAACCAAAAAACTTTGGTTAAACATAGTTCGAGACAATGCAAAAAGGGTTTTAAATTTATCTGAATTTGCCAGATGAGGCCTCTAGAGGAGCTTGTGTCTGGTCCCATGTGGTGGAATAATGAAAATTAAGTTACTATTTGTGACTACAGCATCTAATTCACGATATACAAGCCTAATACAAATAGCAATCCTTTTTGTGAAAATTTATATCGAATGACTTTTCCTGTGTGCCACTCACCCATGAGAGTGACTCCCACTTCCATTTAAAAACTGAATGAATGTGGTGCATATGGTAAATGACACAGTGAGTATATATTTTAAAGCTTCAATTTCATCATGGCTGCCCCTTTCATAGATGTCATACTATCAAATTGATACAAATACAATACTGGATTTGATGGTTGTCAATATTTGTATGCCATATGAATTTATTTATCATGATTACTAATTGCATTTTGAGAAAGTTCAAATACTGTACCAGAAGTTCTTAAGTGAATTACTAGTTTCAAATATTTTTCCTTTGGAATAACTTATAGGGAACATATAATGGCAAACATATTACAATGAAATTTTGGAGGTTTGTTTTGAAGATATTTTCATAAAAAAGATCCAAGTGAATAAAATTAGTTTAATTTTGATTTAAATGGTGGCAAGTTACAATACGGAGTTCTTAATTGACCATACTCTTTTATTCGAGGAGTTGTAACATACATTTACAAGTATCTATCTAGCTTGATTTGGGCATTGATTGGATTTGTTTTTACATTTTATGAATTGTCTTTTGTACTAAGGAATGTTATTTATGGTTAATAGTGTTGCTATTTTTATGTTCTTAGTATACTGAATAATACCTTGACATTATTATTTAGACCTTTTAATTAATTAAAAATTTATCAAACAGGTGATGTTCTTATCTGAACATGAATTACTCTTTGAATTGCAGGTATACATTATAATACTTCTTGTTCTTTTGAAACTAATCCAACCGTAAGTTTCTTATACTGTTAAAACTCTATATAGTTGCAAAGCTTGACAGTTTGTTAGAGCGATTCTTTGTTTACATCCACAATTTTAAGACACCAGTATTTAAAAGTGCATAAATTAGTGATGTAATTAAGCAAATGGACTTTCTTTATCATTTTGTGGATATTTTGATGTCAATTATGCATTGAAACAAAATAAAATCTTATGAGATTTACTTATGATTATTTTGAATTTCCTTGCACACTAATGATGTTAAATCCCAAGCGATTCTCCTTGTTATCCACAATGGTATGGCCTTGATTCTTGTGTTCTTTCAATGGTCATCTAAGCAATGCCAATTCAGGATGTTTGATCCTAAGACTTCAGCAACAAAGCATACGAGTCAGGACTCGAAGACCATAAGTATAGACAGTTGGTCCTTCCATATTTTTTTTATAGATGTTAGAATATGTAATTAAAATGTCAAATTGGAGGAACCTATCACATTTAGTAATAACATATATTTAGAATGTGAGTAAATTATTTGGGAAAGTGAAAGGTCATGGGTTAAATCAATACATAGTTGTTATGTAAACATGAAAAGTGGAAGATGTGCAAGCATCATATTATGTTCTTCGGGAGGATGATAGTATTAATAAAGTTATTTGCTTGTGTTTTATTCACAGTATTAATAAAGTTATTTGCTTCTTCCCATACATGATATGTTATATTCTTATTTTTGAAATGGTAATTGGATATAGATTAATAAAAACAAAGTTATATAAATAGGCAATTACACTACGATGTTTCTAAACGAAACAAACCTAAACTAAAGACTGAAAATAGAAACTAACTAAATAAACTAAATATTCCTAAATGACCATTAAATAGATAATTAATTATTCTAATACCCTCCCTTAATGGTCATCCTATCAACTACACCAAGTTGCCCCCCAAATTTTACAAACTTGTCTGAGCTTAGAGACTTGGTGAGGATGTCTGGAGTTTGATCCTCAGTTGGAACATACTGCAACTGAATAGATCCATCTTCTACAAGCTGTTGGATGAAATGATAGTGAAGCTCAACATGTTTGGTGTGCTCATAGAAGATTGGATTCTTGGCAAGTTTCAACACTCCTTGATTGTCACAGTACATAGAATGAATAAATGGTGGTTTTGCAGATCAAAACCCCATCACAACTAGAAAAGGAGAAATCACGTTTTGCAGAAGAATTGCGTGCAAAACCCATCGCGTGAGCAGAAGAGCAGATTCCGTTGCACAAAGAAGAATGACCTTCGCATGGGAAAAAAGAAGAGGACTTGACGTGAGCCTGAAAAACGTGGATAAATCGCGAAGAAACCCATCGGAATCTGCGGACAAAGAGACTTTGGATGCGAACAGAAAAAAACGAACACGCAAAATTGTAAACCTGTGATTTATTTTGAAACCCTTTGTGCGATGAGCAGAGACGAAAAAGCAGAAATGCGATTTGCAGAGATGGCAAAACCCTCGAATTATTGTTAGTTTTAGACAGGCTCATGAAAATGCAAAATAAAACCCTCAATTTTCGAAAAAAGGAGCCCACAAATTTGAAAAAAAAAACTTCGAATTATAGCTTCAGAAAAGCCCACAAAATTCTGCTCACAAATTTTGATTGAAATTTTTTCCAAAAAAATGGAATCCTGCTCTGATATCATGAAATGTTAATTGGATATAGATTAATAAAAATAAAGTTACATAAATAGGCAATTACACTACGATGATTCTAAACGAAACAAATGTAAACTAAAGACTGAAAATAGAAACTAACTAAACAAACTAAATATTCCTAAATGACTATTAAATAGATAATTAATTATTCTAATAATTTTCTTGGTTTTGCTTTAGTAGTTTCTTTCTCATGGGAAAATTGATGCTGTATCAAAGCTATGATTAAGCCCGTGGCAGAACACACTTGTGGAACTAATGAGAACTGAATTAAAAGATCTCATTAGATATTAATTCATATCGAAGATGTGGAGAGGAATTGATAGGATGTGCTGGAAAGAGATGCAAGGACTTTGAATATTGCAGTCTCAAGTAAGAGTTTGCGGCAGGAGACTGAGTGGCAGAATATTGGGCAGCAGGCAGTGAAGAGAAGATACACAGATGACTTAGCAGTGGGCTGCAAGTTTCAAAGATCCTCTACTAGCTGGTTAGTTAATTTAGTGAATTAAATATTGGCTTGTGTTGTTGGAACAAGGTAGAATTCATTTTGATGAATCGCGAAGATAGTAAAGCAATGAAGCTGACCATGGATGATAATCTAGCAGCTCATCTTATGCAAGTTATAACCTGCAAATTTATAAATTGTATAAACAACGCAGCTGACCATGGATGGTAAGTAGCAGCTCATCTTTTGCAGGAGGCTGATTATAGTCATTCCTTTTGTAAATGATGGCTTTGGTGAAAGTAAGATGTGCTTAAAATGTTAAGGTGTTTATTACATTGTTTATACTGTAGTCACATAGAGGTTTGGTGTATTCTAATAAAGTTTACCTCTAGGCTTATTGTTGTGACGTTTTCACACATCGCCCCATTGCAAATGGGGACCCTTGCTTTTTTTGCTTTTTAGGGTTTTGTTAGTTGGCTTTTGCATTTTTGAGTGCTGTCGGGGAGATCAATAGGATAGCAGGTCCTACTGGAGTGAAGTCCTGATCCTGAAAATTTGGCTAAGTCTGAAAGTCCTGATCCTGAAATTTGGCTAAGTCTGAAGTCTTGATCCTGAAATTTGGCTAAGTCTGAAAGTCCTGATCCTGAAATTTGACTAAGTCTGGAAACTGAAAAACCTCAAAAAACTAGATTTTGCAATATAACTCCTGGAGGTCTGAAACCACTCTCAAACATCCTGAAAGTATATATGGAATATAACTTAAAGTATAAGTGACCTTCCTTTCCTGAAAATTTGGCTAGGTCTGAAACCACTCTCAAACATCCTGAAAGTATATATGAAATATAACTTAAAAATTATCCTGATAGAGAGTTCAAAAAGTCAAATTTCGCTCTTGTCCTTCACTGAGGATCCAGACCGAATTTCGCTCTTGTCCTTCACTGAGGATCCAGAGCAAATTTCGCTCCTATCCCTCTCCAAGGGACCAAGGCGAGGCGCTCCTGTCCCTCACCAAGGGTCCAGGGCGAAAAGGCTTATTTGAGTCATTCCTGACCTTGTTTGGTCAAATTGGAACATCAAAGACATGGTGAAGGACGAAATGAGCATGATAGAGCATCGAGACAAGACAATGAAATGATGAAGTTTTTGCCTAGAAGGTCAAATTCGCTCCTGTCCCTCACTGAAGGACCATAGCGCTTTTCTTTATGTGCACAATTTTTAGACCTTTTTTGGACATTAGCTTTTATTCATAGCACGAAGTAAGGTGAAATCTTCCCTAGCAAAGGAATTTCGAGATAAAAAGTGAAGCATTTTGGCCTAGAAGACAAAATTCGCTCCTGTCCCTCACTGAAGGACCGGAGCTTGAATTTCAAATTTGCACTGTTCTTGCAGGATCAAGACAATTTTATGATTTGAAGAGACCAAGGAAAACATCATTTATCCATTGAATATAATTTGGAAGGCTAACAAAGGACAGATAAGCTTGGATTTGCAAAATCGCTCCTGACCCTCACCAAGGGACCAAGGCAAAACGCTCCTGTCCCTCTCCAAGGGACCAGAGCGAAGTTATCAAAATTCATTATTTTTTGCCTTATTTTAGCAAATCGCACTAGATGCCAAGTTCGCCAAAAAACTTCGAAATATTTTTAAAAATTCTAATTAAATTGGCATTTAATGAAAAGCGCATAGCATTTAATAATTAATTTTGAGCCTTGGAAAATCGTTTTTTTTAATTAATTAAGGCATTTCGAAATTAATTATTATTAAATTAAAATTTAAAAAGAAGAGCGCTTGAGATATCATTTTTTTATTGCTTAATTAAGTCGGCCTTCTCCTTTTATTAATCTTTGTTTATTTTTTCCACCAAGTCGGCCTATGGAGAGATGTAGAAGGTGAGCGCTCTATATATTGGAGGTGTTGTTTCACAATTCAAATCATTCAATCATCCTTTCAAGTGCGAAATTGGAGAGCAATTTGAGGAGCGAAATCCAGAGGAGTGGAGCGAATTTCTACTAAGTGTGGAGAAGCTAGTGGAGGGCGAAATTCATCTTGAAGGCTATTGGAGAGGCGTATTTCTTGCTAGTTTGGAGGATAATTTCCAGATTTTTGAAGACATTTGAAGGCGAATTTCCAGATTTTTGAAGACGAAGGTGGAGTCCTTTTCCAAGCTAAAGGAGGTGCATTTTATCCAAGGGAGAGCTTTGATCTACACTTTGCCTAGCAAAATTCATCTATTTTTACATCATTTCTTAGAGTTTAAAACTCAAGAGGAGGTATGGCGAAATCATCTTGACACCCTTATTCAAGGTTTGATTTTTTTAGACATTTTTTGGAAAAATCTAAGTATTACATGGTTAATTAGGAAATGATAACTCAAGATTTATCATGAAGTTTCCTAATTAAAATCTTGAATCTTCCTTTTAAAGTTTAATTTTTAGATTTCAAGATATATTACTAATTTTAATATTTTGTGTAGGCATCAAATGGAGATCCCGGAGTTGTAAAATCAAGCCAGATCAAGGACGGTCTCCTCCAAGGACGATCAAGCAAGGACAAGGGCGACCTCCTCCAACCTAGCATAGACAAGGACGGCCTTCTTTGGACTAACGTCATCAAGGGCGACCTCTTCCAATCCAGCATTCCAAGGCGAGGTACAACAATCATCCTGCAAATCAAGGACACAAGAAGTTAGAACAAGGGTTCGTTGAAGAAGCAGATAGTTCCAGATGAATTAATTAAAGCTAGCTTCTCAACAACATCAAGTTGAATATCTACCAAGTTACAAGTGTCAGACGAGGTGGCATCCTAGTCATCACTTCTCCAATCAGTGTGGTCCACCTTAGCATTTACAGATTCAATGTACCTAACTCATGGAAGGTGGCACAAACTCCGATGTACCTACCCCAACTATCCATTGGTGGAATTTTCTAGAGAGGACATGTGTCCAAGCAATACAATTTTATCATTGGTCAAGCATTAAATGTTATGTAATGGTTGTAACAAACCCTAATTAGGGTTTTCATTGTTGAATCTTGGCCATTGATCTCGAATTGATCTAAGCCATCGAATTGTATTGAGGGCACTATATAAGCCCTGGCATTTCATTTTGTAAAGGTGGTTAGAAATAGTTAGAGTTAGAATATAGTTGGAAGCAGTTAGAAGACAGATAGAGAGTAGTTAGAAGGTGATTAGCTAGTTGATAGAATAGCAATTAGAGTAGAGTAGAGAGAGAAGACAAAGATTGTTGCCAAGATGTTGTTGTAAAAGACTTGTAACTTCATTGAAGAAATGGTGAAATTTATGGGTCGATTCGACAATTTGCATGGTCTTTATACTTCTCATGTTTGATTTTATGATTAGATGAGTGGAAGAAATGTGCTTGATTGATGGTGGAATTCGTATATCCATACTACTAGCAGTTTGTTGATTGCAGACTTGCCTTGTGTAGTCAACTGGAATCATTCAGCTTAAGCTTAACTTCAATTGTCGCTTCTTCATTGATATGCATCAACCAGATGGTGTCTATGCCTGCAGTGATGATTTGAACATCATAAAACTTTCCTTCGAAGATCGCACTAACCTTGTGGAGATGTTCCTGTGATGTCAAAACAAGACTTAGTTTGAATTTCATCAAAGATCATCCATTGTTCTTACATTCTTAGTATTAGGATTAGATCCTTTCCTCGCCCTCATCTTTTTTCTTTTTTTCAAATCAAAGCTAGTAAGAGCTTGTGTTCCAGCAATATTCAAAGCAGATCAGACGTTCAATCATCAAATGTAAGTCCCCTTGTGATTCCAGCAAATCACATCATACCACAGAGAGCTTATCCACACGTAGAGACCCTACATACAAGAACCTTGGAGTCATCCTGATTGATCCTTTTTCGCGATATCTTCAGCAATCAAAGGCTTTACTCAAGAGAGGATAAGGTACCTTTAGGTATTTTATTCTGTGTTTGATAGTGTACAAAATACACGTCAACACTTATGTGAATAAAACTTTTTTTTCCCGGTGGAGTAATTTTAAATGTTGTACGAGAAACACATGGTATTCATTGATGACATATGTAGAGAAGATAAGGGTCATTGTTGTGTGAAAACAAAAATTGTGTTGTGTTTTTCGCATGGAGTGAGTTCAAAGTTGGACCAGATCTTCGAGAGGAATAAGTCACACTAATTTCTGGGCAGAAGAATGGTTTCAAGAATTCCAAGTATAAATTTGTTCAAATTCCTTAGGTATCTAGGAGGTGATTTTTTGAGAGCATGTGGATGTCTGTGTTGAAATGTGGCGACTGATCAACAAAGTACTGTACACTCAGCACGTATCCTCGCTATGAAGGATTTGGGTGCAGCTAAGCAAATTGTCGATATGAGGATTACACGGGACAGGAAAAATAGAACCTTGAATTTGTCCCAAAGTGAGTATATAAAGAAGGTGTTGAAAAGATTTAACATGCAGGATGCAAAAGCAGTTAGTACACCTTTGGCTAGTCATTTCAAATTGACTAAGGAGATTGTGGCCAAAGGCACAGGAAGAGGTTAATAAAATGTCTAACATCCTGTATTCATCAGCGGTTGGCAGTCTGATGTATGCAATGGTATGCACAAGGCTAGATATTGCACATGCAGTGGGAGTTGTGAGCAGGTTTATGAGTAATCCGGGTATGGAACATTGGAATGCTGTGAAATGTATTCTTCGGTATTTGAAAAGAACTACTACGAAGGCATTATGTTTCAAAGGATCTAATGCTGCTCTGAGTGGATTTGTTGACTCTGATCTGGCGGGTGATATTGATTCACGGAGGAATACTACAGGATATGTTTTTACTATAGGGGGAACTGCAGTCAGTTGGAGTTCTAGGCTGCAAAAGGTTGTTGCACTTTCAACCACTGAAGCTGAGTATGTTGCTGCTACAGAAGCCAGCAAGGAGATGATTTGGTTGCAATGTTTTCTGAAGGAATTGGGTCAGACACAAGAGGATAGCCCATTGTATACTGATAGCCAGAGTGCCATTCATCTTGCGAAGAACTCTGCTTTTCATTCAAGGACAAAGCACATTCAGCTCAGGTACCACTTCATCCGGATTGTTTTGGAGGAGGGTCAGTTACGGCTTGAGAAGATTCACACAAGTGAGAATCCTGCCGATATGTTCACAAAGGCAGTTCCACAGGAGAAGCTGATTTCTTTATCAGTTTCTGTTGGTCTCCTTGATTGATAATTGTGGAATTTATACCAGTCGAGTCCTAGTGTTTTATCCAGCGGATGTTGCATGTACAGTGGTGTCGTGTAGTATCAGTCTCCAAGTGGGAGATTGTTGAAATGTGGCGACTGATCAACAAAGTACTGTACACTCAGCACGTATCCTCGCGGAATTTTTTTTTTGCCGTTTTTCATTGATGAAAACTGACATTGTAATAAAACCCTAAAAAGGCCGACGTTGTTTTTGCCCTAAAAACGCATGTTATAAGCGGCTGGGATGCTTAAGGAATTGTAAGGTTGATGTACTGTTTTTGTTGGATAATAAGAAAGATTGGACGACTGTGTCTGGTGGACGTAACCCATTCTGGGTGAACCACGTTAAATCTCTGTGTTATCTGTGTCCTGTTTTATTTCTTTATCTTTTGTATTTAAATCTGCATATAATTGTTAGTTCATATTTGCTTCGGATCTGCTTGAAACCCTAACAATTGGTATCAGAGCGAGGTTTTCTGTAAATTGGCAGGACTTTCAAATTTGAGTGGGAGTAATGGAAGATTCCAAATTCAAGGTCGAAAAGTTTAACGGCCAGAATTATCAGTTATGGAAAATGCAGATGGAGGATTACCTGTATCAAAAGGATTTGTGGCGGCCATTGGAAGGAAAGGCAAAGAAACCGACCACAATGTCAGATGAAGAGTGGGACATTTTAGATAGAAAGGCACTGGGATCCATTCGATTGTGCCTTGCGCCATCTGTAGCATTCAATATAACAGAAGCAAAAACGGCTGTAGATTTGATGGCAACATTGGCTAAGTTGTATGAGAAACCTTCGGCTTCGAATAAGGTATTTCTTATGAAGCGTTTGTTTAATTTGAAAATGAGTGAAGGAGGATCTGTAGCGGAGCACTTAAATGAATTTAATACAATTACCAGTCAATTGTCTTCGGTAAAAATTACCTTTGCAGAAGAGGTTAGGGCTCTCTTGATTTTATGTTCTTTGCCAGAAATCTGGAATAACTTGGTTATGGTTGTAAGTAACTCTATCTCTGGTAAAAATACTTTGGTATTTGATGATATTGTTGGTGTTATCCCAAGCGAGGAAATGCGAAGGAAAAGCACAGGTGAGACTTCAACATCATCGGGTAGTGTTTTGAATGTGGAGAACAGAGGAAGATCAAAGGAAAGAGGAAAAGGCCCTGGGAATGAGAAGTCACGAGGGAAGTCAAAGAAAGGACGCTCTCAATCTAGAGGAAAGAAAGATTGCTGGTACTGCGGAAAGCCTGGTCATCTAAAGAAAGATTGTTGGTCTCGGAAAAACAAAGAAGGAGACAAAAATGAAAATGACAGTAAGGAAGCTAACATTGCAAGTAATACTTTACAAGATGCTTTAATCTTATGTTTGGATAATGTTAATGATTCCTGGGTAATAGATTCTGGGGCTTCATTTCATGCTACACCCCATAGAAAATATTTTCTAGATTATGTTCAAGGTGATTTTGGACAGGTATATTTGGGTGATGATGAGCCCTGTCAAATTCTTGGAAAAGGAAAGATAAAGATCAAGTTGCAGAATGGAAACGACTGGTTTCTGCAGGAGGTAAGACATGTTCCTAATTTAAGAAGAAATTTAATTTCTGCAGGGCAACTAGGTAGTGAAGGTCGCATAGTTACCTTCTCAGACAGTATGTGGAAGGTCACTAAAGGATCATTAGTAGTAGCTAAAGGTGCGAAGGTAGGCACATTATATCTGTGTATTGGTAACACTTACTCTATCTTAGCTGCTACAGATAAAGTTACTGCAGGGACAACAACAATAAATGTTGCAAGAACAGATTCGATAATGTGGCACTATAGGCTTGGGCACATGAGTGAGAAAGGGATGAAAATCCTTCACTCCAAAAATCTATTGCCAGGACTAAAGAAGATTGATTTAGAGTTCTGTGAAAACTGTGTTTATGGTAAACAAAAAAGAGTCAGATTTCTCAAGGTTGGGAAAGAGAAGAAGAGTGAGAAGTTAGAGCTTGTACATTCAGATGTATGGGGACCGGCTCAGGTATCATCTCTTGGTGGCTCTTGTTATTATGTTATTTTTATTGATGACTCAACCAGAAAAACATGGGTATATTTCCTAAAACAAAAATCAGATGTTTTTGAAACTTTTAAGAAATGGAAAGCTTTCGTTGAGAATGAGACAGGGAAAAAGTTGAAGTGTCTCAGATCGGATAATGGAGGTGAGTATTGCAGCAAAGCATATGAAGATTACTGCTCCTTAAATGGGATTCGAAAGCAGAAGACAGTTCCAGGAACTCCATAGGAAAATGGTGTGTCAGAGAGAATGAATAGGACTATCATAGAACGCGCGAGGAGCATGAGATTGCATGCTGGATTGCCCTTACATTTTTGGGCAGATGCTGTACATACTGTTGTCAATTTGATAAATAGAGGACCTTCAACTCCTTTGGATGGTGGTATTCCAGAGGAGGCATGGACTGGTAAAAAGGTAAATTATTCTTTTCTAAAAACTTTTGGTTGTGAAGCTTTTGTCCATGTTGATAAAGAAAATAGAACCAAGCTTGATGCTAAATCTCAAAAGTGTACCTTCATTGGATATGGGATAGATGAATATGGCTATCGGTTATGGGATTTTGAAAATAAGAAAATAATTAGAAGTAGAGATGTTATATTCAATGAGAAGGGTATGTATAAAGAACAGATGCAGGAAAAGAAGTACGAACAGGACAAACAAGAATATGTGGTGTTGGATGAGATTCCTGAAAATGAAATGCCACAGGTACCTGATGCTTAGCAACAACAGATTGTCCCACAAACTCCTGCAAGTGTTAGACGTTCTACGAGGACAAGTAGACCCCCTGAAAGATTTTCTCCTTCTTTGTATTCTATTTTATTAACGGATTCTGGTGAACCAGAAGAATATGAAGAAGCAATGCAGGTAGATGCCAAACAACAGTGGGAGCTAGGCATGAAAGAGGAGATGGACTCCTTGATGAAAAATAAGACTTGGGACTTAGTCCCTTTACCTGCAGAAAAAAGAGCCTTGCCTAACAAGTGGGTTTATCGGCTGAAGGAGGAGGAAGGAGGTCAGAAAAGATATAAGGCCAGACTTGTGGTAAAAGGTTTTGCACAGAAAAAGGGTATAGATTATGATGAAATATTTTCTCCAGTTGTAAAAATGACTTCAATTAGAACTGTACTTAGTCTTGTGGCTGCAGATGATTTACATCTTGAACAATTAGATGTCAAAACAGCTTTTCTCCATGGAGATTTGGAGGAGGAAATTTACATGTTGCAACCACAGGGATATGAGGTCAAAGGTAAGGAGAACTTGGTGTGCAGGTTGAAGAAAAGTCTGTATGGCCTAAAGCAAGCACCCCGACAATGGTATTTAAAATTTGATAGTTTCATGGCTGAACACGGCTATCATAGATGTCATTCTGATCATTGTGTATATTTTAAGAGATTTGATAATGGCAGTTATATTATCCTGTTGCTTTATGTTGATGACATGCTTGTTGCTGGGTCTAACATGCAACATATAAATGATCTTAAACAGAAATTAGCCAGGTCATTTGCTATGAAAGATTTGGGTGCAGCTAAGCAAATTCTCGGTATGAGGATTACATGGGACAGAAAAAATAGAACCTTGAATTTGTCCCAAAGTGAGTATATAAAGAAGGTGTTGAAAAGATTTAACATGCAGGATGCAAAAGCAGTTAGTACACCTTTGGCTAGTCATTTCAAATTGACTAAGGAGATGTGCCCAAAGGCACATGAAGAGGTTAATAAAATGTCTAACATCCTGTATTCATCAGCTGTTGGCAGTCTGATGTATGCAATGGTATGCACAAGGCTAGATATTGCACATGCAGTGGGAGTTGTGAGCAGGTTTATGAGTAATCCGGTTATGGAACATTGGAATGTTGTGAAATGGATTCTTCGGTATTTGAAAGGAACTACTACGAAGGCATTATGTTTCAAAGGATCTAATGCTGCTCTAAGTGGATTTGTTGACTCTGATCTGGCGGGTGATATTGATTCACGGAGGAGTACTACAGGGTATGTTTTTACTATAGGGGGAACTGCAGTCAGTTGGATTTCTAGGCTGCAAAAGGTTGTTGCACTTTCAACCACTGAAACTGAGTATGTTGCTGCTACAGAAGCCAGCAAGGAGATGATTTTTTTTGCCATTTTTTTTAATTGATGAAAACCGACATTGTAATAAAACCCTAAAAAGGCCGACTTTGTTTTTGCCCTAAAAACGCATGTTATAAGCGGCTGGGATGCTTAAGGAATTGTAAGGTTGATGTACTATTTTTGCTGGATAATAAGAAAGATTGGATGGCTGTGTATGGTGGACGTAACCCATTCTGGGTGAACCACGTTAAATCTCTGTGTTATCCGTGTCCTGTTTTATTTCTTTATCTTTTGTATTTAAATTTGCATATAATTGTTAGTTCATATTTGCTTCGGATCTGCTTGAAACCCTAACAGTCTGTAGTTTCTAAAAATTGGCTCTTGTATGATAAGCTTTTCAGCATGTTAAAGAGGTAGAGAGTTTGGTACAATGATATGGATAAATAAAAAATTACTAACTCATTAAATATGAAAAATTGGCATTAGTGTCAGTTGAAAGTTGTAGAGAATTGTTTAATAACAGACATTAGGTTGGTAAGAAACTATAACACAGCAACGTTTTGTGGTCCTGCCAGGGTTTCTGGCCTAGGCAGGTTCCCATGGCTCTCTGCCTATTTGCTAATCCCCTCCCCCTTGACCCCTCCACCATTCCCTACTCTGCTTCCTTCTCCCCCCAAAAGCCATCCATTCTAATTCGTCCCTCCTGTTGCTACCTTGTAAACAATATTATTTTATTCCAAGTTGGATTATATGACCCTTTTGGAGATCCCTCCACAAAACATGACACATTCAGTTAATAATTTTATAGACAGCTTTGACTGGCAGATTTGTTTGACTGTTGAAATAATGGCGAAATTTGTGACAGCATTCACAAATGCAATTTATTATTCATATGGTGCAGCTAGTATTGGAAATGAGATTGCAGGCTAAATTAAACCATTTAGACAGCAGCAATTCAGAAGTATGAGCAACCAACAGAACTTATTAATCACTGCTAGGATGAAGCAGCAGCTAAAATAAAAATATTTCTTCAAAATTAGTAATCGTCACCCTATTTATTAGTTGTGGTGCTTCAATATAAGCTTCAGTCATGGTACAACGGTGGCTCCTGGGACATAGAAATCGGCATAAACATATAGTTTCCTGCTTAAGATTTGTCCCTCTTTTCAACAAGTATGGTAGACCCACCAATTCAAAAATGACACCCCTTTAAATGAGATTTGATTCTTTTAAAAGCTTCAATTACCTTTCGAAAAGGTAGAGCAGCTACAAATAATATTTTACCATAATTTGAATCGCTACCTTTTTCAAACTTTGTGTAACCTGCTAAATATTAAGAGTACTGCTAGCTATGGAATGGCTGAATAAAAATAAATAATTAATTTTGAGTACCAGGAAATCGCATACATAACTATTCTAACCAAATAATTGAACGTAGAAAACCACAAACTAACCGGAATCCAAAAAATCTTCTATTTTCGGCACAACTCTGGAAACCTTGAATAAGCTCTTGAAATTCTCTGTATACCTTTGTTGGATTAGAGGGTTTTTTGTCCTCTAGCCAAAGAACACTAGATGCTCAATCTTCAAGAAAGGATTTTTTTGGCAACAAACAATGGATGCCTTTGTTCAAGCCCAGCTCTTGCTTTTATAAACCCTTGTTTGCTATTTTTAGCCTTCCAGAAGAGTCCTCTAGATTTTTTTTCTTTTAATTTTAATATTTCAATCTGCCCCTTGGCGTAGTGACATCAGATTAGGTCCTCTTTAAAAATGCTTTATAATGTCACTTGTAGGTACTTCATAATTTAATAACATAAAAATTGCGTTTTTGTAAAATTAAAGTTATTATTTGGGCAACTTAAATTAAATTATTAAATTATTTTCTTAGTCTGAAAAAGGAGACATGATAGTCAGCCCTTCCCAAAGATTGCTTGTCCAGAAGCAATGCTTACTTAGACTCTCAAGTATCACTATACTGATGTGATGAGTTATGTTATAGTGCCCAAAGTGTTGAAGTTGTAGCTTCAGTCGGAATCCTAAATACCGACTCTGTAGATCAAATGTGTAAGTGGCCTATCGGCCTTACACATTTGATCAATCAATTAACCTTATTAAAACTATTCAGACTTCCTTACATAACCATACTTCATCATTCATGTCAATTCATTTGACAAGTATTATGATAAGTTTGATTATCTATTTGTGTCACATAGTTGATTATTGTTTTTATCTAAACTGATTCTATCTATCAAACTATTGAATATATTGGTTTAGTTATGTATTACCATTGTATATCGGGTTAGTGAAATATCCCGATAACTATCATCAGTTTAGTTATCGATTTGGTTTATATGCATCGGACTCTTGGTGAAGAGTCGTGACTCCTTCGTGGGTCTTATATTTGTATGCATTCATTTAGATCGATAAGATAGAAAACATATATACTACAGCTCGATACAACAAGGAGTTAATACTAAGCAGCCGGTGTCTATAGCAAACCGAACATATAGCACACATAGCAGATTAGTATACTACTATACACACAGCAATTGAGATTTTAGACAGCAGATCCATTGAATAACATATATGTTCTATCAGTATGAGATACTGATCGATTAATTACGGGATGAACGTAAATAGGAGGAAGTCATGCACAGCAGTCTATATTGCAGTCAAATACAATTTTGAATTCGATGAAATTCAACAGCATATAAAGGTTTGCAATCATCAAGAGATCAATAGATGAAAAGAAGATCGATCTATTGCATTAATTGGTCTATAGAAACTATCCACCATTATAGTGATCTTTATTTGAAGGATAAGAAACACAGCAGTGATAGAACAAGTAATATCAACACATCAAATAGTCCGTGATAGAACAAGTGATACCAATACACAGTTCGTGATAACTCAGTGCTTGCCATATAGGAATAAATAATAGTTTGTGATTATTGTCAGCTTGGAGTAAGTTGATAACCTTCAGCACTTGGTGAACACAACAGTTCATAATTATGATCAACCTGTAGGAGGTCGATAATATACTGCAATTCATCATTACTAAAGATCGTGGCTATATATATATATATATATATATAAATCCTGAAGATCGTTTATATATTGTGACAAATTGAATTCATACCTTACATAGGGTGAATTAACATCAAACTGAGATCAAAGTTTAATAAAATTTAAAATTCCCTGCTCCTTCAAATCTGATCAAAATTCAACCCAAAGAGCCTGGATCCTATGCTTATGAAATGAAGCATCTCTTGCCAAAGAACAACACTATGATGTCTACTATATCCATAATCCATAACATCCTTATACAACTCATGTGACTTGATCACATCTATTAAAAACAACTTGACCTCACGAGGATAAATAAAAAAGAAATGTTCATGACTTAGAAGATCTGTGATGAGATACTTGAATGTATTTTTCCATCTATGACTTGGATTGAGCAATGAAAGTGAGCATCTCACCATATGCTCCTCTTTGATGTGATGACAACTAATGCCTTCTCCCAAATGACTAGAAACATCCATGCACTTGTAGTCTCTAGATCCCATGCTTGTTGAGTGAGGTAACTTGGGCCAAAAAGTACATCGCTTAATTCCATTACCCACAATGATTATATGCAACCCTAGCCACTTATGAAACAATGTGGCCTACAAGCTAAGTCATCGCGTTCGCCGAATTTTCGGCTTCAAATTCAAAAATCGCCGAACCTCTAAAAACGTAATAAAATTCGTCTAAAAATTCGTATGGCATAAATGTTAGGATTTTTTAGGTTATATTTGCCGAAGTGTTGACGCATTTCACAAAGTTTTGAAGGTCATTTGTCCATTTTGAATGTTTTCTACTCTTTTTGTCCGTTGACTTAAGTTGGCATGAAAACAACAGTGGTGGTGTCTTCTTCTGCCATGGCCAAGGAGGTTTTGAAAACTCATGACCAAGTCTTTGTAGGGCGGCTAATCATGGCATCCGCCAAGGCACACGATCAAGACAAATCCATCATGTCGCTTATGGAATACGGTCCTCATTGGCGCAGGCTCAGGCACATCACCAACACATAGCTCTTCAAATCTAAGAGACTTCGCTCTTTGCAACACCTCATGAGAGATGAGGTATTTCGAAGCATGCAACTTATTTTTGAGGCTTCCTCGCAATGCTCTGCGTTCGTTGCCGAGTTTTTTAGTTTTTTTCTTTTCTTAACTTATTATTTGATATTAAATTTATGTTATGCAATGATTAAATGATATGCAACTAAATGCAATTGTAGTCATCTTGTCGATCAAATTTGTTGTGCTCCTTTTATCATCACTAAGCCTTTTAAAATGTTGAAAGTTTATACAAGCATCGTGGTATAATTGAACCATAATGACCTGAATATAACTTACATGGATTTTGATATTGCAAGATGACACAAGCGTCAAGGTATAATTAAACCAAGACGATCTGAGTGTTGCTTGCGTCAAATAGACAATAGTTAACCTTTGTCCTATGCAATTCGGAAATGTCCTCAGTGATATGTTACCTGATCACGTCTTAAGACAATTTTGCACAGTAAGAAGGCTTTACTCACAAACAACAGAGAAAGAAAATATCACACTCCTTCCTTGCTTCTCTAGTCTTGAAAACATCCTTGAGTCGCTTAGGAGATATGATCACAAAAATAAAAAAACTACCAAGATAGACATGCATGCTGCCCTATGTAGTTTGTCAGATAAAACATCTTGCAAGTAGATCCTTGAGTCGCTTAGGAGATATGATCACAAAAATAAAAAACTACCAAGATAGACATGCATGCTGCCCTATGTAGTTTGTCAGATAAAACATCTTGCAAGTAGATATTTGTTTAGCTTGTTCAGTTCTTGTGTTGATGTTTGTGTGGTGGCTTGTTTGTCTAAACCTCCAAAAGTCAAGATGCCCCCAGCGAAGTCATGATTTTGCCCCTAGCTTTGGACACTACTTTCGATAAATGGATATGTACACTGATCACCAAGCCATGGTAAGATGTTATTGCGATGGTCGAGGTGGATATGAGGCTGCTTATTATTGATATGGATAATGATAGCGAAAAGTGGATGCATGATATTAATAGATGAGAGAGCTGATCTATCACAAACAGCGAGCCTATTTCTAGGTTTTCACCATTTGCTTTGTTTAGATTTTTATGATTTTTTGTAATTTTCTTGATTTTTTTTTGTTGAAAGATGAAACATGTACTGCCATCAATTGATATAGATAAGGCTAACTAGGACAAAATCCAATAGTCATACTGATCTATGCCATTGTTTTGATTGTTTGATGATTGATAGGAATGTCTGGTTTCAAAGAAGTGAGTACCCTGTATAAGACCGATCTGTCTGGTTTCGAGTGTGCCTTTCCCTGTATAAGACATGTTGATGTTGATAGATGGATTGATTAACAAGACATGTGATCAATTTGATTGTAGACTTTGAGAGTTTACCTGTTGTTGATTTGATTTGATGGATGGTCCATGCTTTCATGCTTTGATTTTCAATTTTTATTTGATTATTTTTTTCGAGTTTTTGGACATTTTCTGATTTTTAGAGCTTTTTGGATTAGAATCAAGATGTATTTGTTTTGCCCCAATGTCTAGCAAGGCAAGGAATGGATGAATTAATTGTTTAGTTGAAGATGGATGGGTGAAAGATGGATGCATCCTATTATTGAACATGAAGGGACATGTCAAAAGCTTTTTGAAATCATGTTTTTGTCCTTAGTTTTGATCAAGATCAAGGATGGAAAAAGGGATATGGATGGAGATAGGATATGGATAGGAGAAACAAGATCATAGAGAATAATGGATGGTGGATGCAATGCATAGATAAGATAAGGAATATGGACCAGAGTGTATGGATAAGGTGAAGCAAGATCATAGATAACGCCCGATGATGGAAGCAATGAATAGGTAGGATAAATGGTATGGATAAAGTGAAGCAAGATCATAGATAGTGATGAATTTAAATAGGGTAATGGATATTGGAGGAAGGATAATGGAAGATATGGTATGATGAATAGAGTGGATGAAACTTTACCCCCAAGCATAGAGGTCTCCATTTGCAAAAAGGCAATATGTAATATTGTCACAACATCTAGCACCACCTGAATAAGTGTTCCTGAACTTTTCAAAGATAGAGACCCAACCCACACTTAGAACCTCCGGAAAATTCCACTAAACATATCTAGCGACTAGGAAGCATACTCAAAAGGGAAGAAGAATCCCAAGTTGGATCAAGGTACTTAGTCTTTGATTACCCATGTGTGTGCAAGTGAGTTCATTCCGGCTCATATGATCATTGTAGTCTTCAGAATCCAACGTGGCTAGCTACATGAGTTACCCTGATTTCGATAGCATCTTGGATAGAGCCTCGCTGCCAGCGAGCGTCCATAGCCCCGATGAGGTTATCGCTGTAATCTCACAAATATTGCTCCATTGCCAGCCAAGTGTCCATAGCCCCGATGGAGTTACTTGCATGTTCCCATAGCCAAGCATTTTGATATTGCATTTCATTGCATTTTTTTCTTTTGTTGCTCATGCTTTTGATCTTTTGATATTGCCTTTTGCTCTTGTCATTGATTCTTTTGTGCATTGGCTTGTAAGCAATGAAGCTCACGTGGGTTTGAGAATTACAGTGGCGCTGAAGTAGGATTTTAGATTTTTCACTAGTCATGTCTTCACCTATAAAATCACAATGACCTTGGGCAATTGATTAAGTGTGTGAGATATAGTAATCAAAAGATGTTGGTACCAAGATACAATGAGTGGTTCTTTTTTGGGTTGAGTATGCATCCCAATCAAAAGAAAATGTTAAAGTGGAACAACCTCAGATTTTGAAGTGTTTCGTGAATAGATATCTAGGAAATGGACTGAACACGAGATTCAAGAATGGGCGAGCATGTGACAAAATGACACAAACACCTATCTCGCAGATGAAAGATTTATGCAAAAGATTGAATGAAAGGGATGGAAGAATGGAAAAGAGGTGTTGGATAATAGATAGGATGTTTGAAGATTTGTGCAAGGATAGATGCAAATGTCTTCAAGATGAGCATTGGTACACAACTTGAGAGGTGATGAAGTGATGGAGGAAAATTGAATTTTGGGACATAAGGACCCAAAATAGATAGAGGAAATGATGGAAGAATAGATTTGGAAAGTGGGAGATGTTTAGATAGATGGTTGAAGGAAGCTTTTGGAACAAGAAGTCTAGATGCCAATATTGATTGTTCTTTGGATTGTAATGCTTTTATGGGCATCCACATTGATTTTGATTTTTCTTTTTCCTTAAAGGGTTTTTGTAGCCTTTTGGATATTGCTTCTTGCTTTTGGATCAGATTTTTCTTTGATTTGACATGTCTTTTAGATTGAACATGTAGATCTTTGGATGCATGTGGATATTTAGACTTTTGGATTTTATTCTCAACATCCAAATTTCTTCCAAAAGGAATGGGATTCATGGATGGGTAGGAATGATATGGAGGTATTTTGGATGGGTTGATGTAAGGTCCTAAGATGGATAAAAGGAAGGAAGGCTTCGACTTTGGAATGAAAGGACCTAAAATGGATTTGGAGGATGAAGGGATACCTTGATCTTGACTTGGAATAGGATCATTTGTGCTTTTTTCTTGATTTTCAATTAGATCATTGGAGGAGATGGAAGGGATATCATGATCTTGCTTAGGAGGTGGATGTGGAATGGGACTTGAAAAGACACTTTTGTCTTGAGATGAAAGGGGATCATCGTGGATGGAATACCAAAAGCTTAGGGGATCATCGTAAGATTCTTGACAGGTAGGATCTTGATCGAAAATGGGATTAGATTGGAGAGTCATGATATCTTGATCTTGATTCATGCTAGGGCTCATTTCCTTTAACTAAGATTCTTCTTTTTCAAAGGACGAGGGATGGTCATATGAGTGATCGAAGTTTCAGTTTGGATAGGTTGATTTGATAACAAATACCTTGTTTGGATACTCAAGCCTACTAAGTCGAATAGAGGGTTTGATATGTCCCCCATTGATGTGACTAAGTGCGTCAAATGATGTGATAAAGCTCCTCGATGAAGGATGATGTATCCTGATTTTGGGAACTAGATTGATTTGACTAACTTGGATACCTAGCTAGGTATTTGATGTTGAAATGGGTTGAAATGTGAAACTTGTGATCACTAGTTGGGTACTCCTCTGATTTGTTGAAAGAAATCTTGATCTGAGATAGGTGAAATTGGAAGACCTCCTAAATGGGTATATGAATCAGTTGTTGGATTTTGAAAATTTGTTCCGGATAAGGCTCTGTCTCAAATGTGCCAATTAAATGCGTTACAGAACTTATCAAATGCACTTAAATATCTGTTGTATGCGCCACTTAATTAGTCATATGCGTCTCTGTTTTGCTTGTATGCGCTATAGGATCTACTGAATGCGCCTCAGGATTGCTCAAATGCGCTACATGATGGATTATATGCTCTTGAGAAATGCTCAAATGCACCACAAAAGAAGGCAGATGCGCCAGTCTGTGGATTTCCTGAGTTTGATTAGTTAAAAACTGATTTTGTTGATGTTTTATTTTTCTTGCAAGATGTTTTAGGAACTCTAACAAAATACACAACAAACAAACATGAAGACAATGGTCATTTTGCTCCTAAATCTAAACATTGAGTGTATGTTCTGTTGAGGATGTGTCCAAATTCTAAACCTAAACATTGAGTATATGCTCTTGAGAAATGCTCAAATGCGCCACAAAAGAAGGCAGATGCGCTAGTCTGTGGATTTCCTGAGTTTGATTAGTTAAAAACTGATTTTGTTGATGTTTTATTTTTCTTGCAAGATGTTTTAGGAACTCTAACAAAATACACAACAAACAAACATGAAGACAATGGTCATTTTGCTCCTAAATCTAAACATTGAGTGTATGTTTTGTTGAGGATGTGTCCAAATTCCCGATGTTTTCATTGGTTGAATACAAGAAAAACACACCAATTAGACTCTTTAATCAAGGGTCATCAATAATACCATAGCCCACATCTGGATACGCCTTTAGCTCAAACAGCTGTGTCACCCCCTAGAGGGCACCCATTTTTTTGCCTTTTTTTGGAAATTAACTCAAAGAGGATTGCTCCTCTCAATTGAATCGTTATCCTGGGAGATGTATGGTGAGTGTCTTGGGGGCAGATTCTTCTCCACCCTTGCACTATGATATTATCAATGTTTGGATACTGACTCGGCGAAAATCTTCTACTTTTAAGGCTCTTTTAGTAAAGGTTCCGTTCGGTGCGGCGAAAGATAAACTCTCTCAAGAGGCTTCCCAACCTTTAGAACAAAGACTTTTCATATCTCAAGGATATTGGGGGAAGGCTATCAATGCACACTGCCGTTGGAGGGGATTTTCATTAGCCTCCACATTTGATTATAGTGGGTTGGTAAACTTGGCTAAAAGCCGTTCCCAATTGAGGTCGTTCCCCTCTCACCGGCCTTATGGGCTTCTCGGGAGGGCATGCCTTCTAAAGGTTTTATCCTATTGCATGAAATTTAAAGAAAACTTGAAATAGTGAGTTTGGCTTTTTGGTCACCCAATTAAGGGGAGATCATATACCTATCACTTTCGAGACAAAGTAATCAAGTTTTTCTTTTTAGTCCTTCATAGCAATGGTTTTCTAACCTCTATTTGGAGATGTTGCTCCAACAAACATGGTGTTCATTTTTAATTTCACATAGCAATTTGTTTTGAACTTGAAATAAACCTGGTCAACAAAAGCAAATCGCGTGCTTGAAACAAATGTGGCTTGTTCTTTTTAACTTGCAAGATAAGATGTTGATTGTTCATTTTTTAATCCTTGCAAGAATCGAAAATTTGTTTGTTCTTTTTAGAGCCCAAAAAGAAGTGTGATCTTAATCTTGCAAAAAAGAAAAATGTGAGATTTGTGTTCATTTTATACTTGCAAGAAAGAAAGATTTGATTCTTTTTAAGCACCAACTGAGAATGAGGTCCCTTTTAGCTGCACAAAATGAAAATGTAGTTCTTTTTACTTTTTGCAAAAAGAGAAAAATGAGTTCTTTTTACTAACTTAGAAAGAAAGAACTAATCTAATTCCTTTTGAACCTGCAAAACACTGTTAGAACCTGCACAAAACCAGTTAGTAATCATCAAAGATCAATGGTGGGCTACACAAGCATAACTTTCTAACCGGTTAAATTTTTAAAGTTTTTTTTTTTGCTATCTGTTTTGTATGCACTAAAACAGAGATTGTATTCACTAGAAGAAGTGTTGTATGCGCTAAAAGAAGTGTCAGATGCGCCACAAAATTATTTATATGCGCCAAAATAGTTGTTAAATGTGCCAGAACAGGTGATATATGCGCTAAAACAGATGGTATATGCGCTAAAACAGGTGGTATATGCGTTAAAACATGTGGTATATGTGCTGATGTGTGTTTCTAGAATTTTGAGCGTGAACCTGCGGAAAAATGTTAGAAAAATGTGGGTTGAGCCCCACGGTGGGCACCAAAAATGTACGCTCAGATTGTGGTACATGCGAGAGAGACACAAGAATTCCTATAAATGCACACATAGCTTATGTAAGCATAGAAATTTCCACAAGAGGATATAGGACATCAACCCATGCACTTGATAATTTTATCAAGGGTCTTATTATCAGTTAGTTGTCCATTCAATCAAGAGTCAAACATAATCATACTTGTATTCACTCAAATTGAGAGACATTCAAGACTATAATCATTATTCACAATAATGTCGAAATGGTAAATGAGAACCCAATAAGTTATTAGTGCCTAAAAGACCTTACACCGAAACATCTCCAAGCTACTATTTAAGTAACACTACATAATGAGTTCAACATCACTAAAATCAGCATAGGCTATGGCAACGGTTGATATAGAAGCCAAATGATATAAGTCCTCTTAACCCATCAAGATTACGACTAGAATATATGTCTTATAGCAATAAACAAGTTTCCAACTATATTTCTCCTCCTAATAATAGTATATATATTAATAGTTACTCAAGAAAACCCAATCGATTCTTTATTTGTTTCGTTCTCTCTGTAATGCTACTGTTCTCCTCGGTAAAAGACTGCTGCGGGCCTTTTTCTTTGACTTCTTCATGTTGCTGTTCTTCAATTTCCTCGTTAGATGAAGATGCGTAATCCACCAACAACATGGTTAAAGTTATGGCCATATCAGGCCCTAAGCATCAAAGCTTTGAGATGTGTCGTCTCTATCCAGACTCGAAGAGGGATAGCGATTGCACCGAAAACCAACAATCTTCCCTGACTTTTCAATTATCTCTCCCGTCTATATTCCCATAGTACGCATGATGAGACTTATTAATAAAACTGAAAAAAAAAAGAATCTACGCTTGCATGATTTCCTGCTATACTTTTCTTACACGGCAAAGTAGAGTTTTGTTTGAATCTCTTAAAAAATATTAAATTTTAAAATAAACTTTCCATTTAAAGATCACGTGGGATAAGTTCTAAAATTTTGTTTTAGCTTTAAAAATAATGTATGTGCTTTAAAAGAACTTAAATCACTTACTTATCCTTTTAAGAAGTATTACTTTTACTTTTCAAAAAAGAAACATGCATTAAATATTGTAGAACCCTGTAGGTTTGAACATGAAGATTGCTCTAAATGGTGTGCACATGAAGTTTGTTTCAATCACCCTGCTTATTAAGTTCTCTTGTCTTTCTCAACTTCTGAAATTCGTTCTAATCTTCTAAGTCATGAAGTTCACCTTTGTAGAAATTCGCTCCAAATCCTCAACTTTTGAAGTTCGCTCCAAACCTTGAACTCATGAAGTGCATTTTGTGTAAAATTCGCTCCATTTTGTCAACTTATGAAGTTTGTTTGAATGGAATTCGCTCCTAATCATCAACTCATGAAGTAGACTTGTATGAACTTCGCTCCAGATGTCCCAAACATGAAATTCACTCCAAGATGGCAACTCATGAAGTTGCAAAATTCGCTCCAAAGTGGCAAACCATGAAGTTGCAAAATTCGCTCCAAAGTGGCAACTCATGAAGTTGCTTCAAATGTGAAATTTCGCTCCAAATTGTGAGATCATGAAGTAGGAATTTCGCTTGGGTTGCTCAACTCATGAAGTGTGAATTTCGCTTCAATATGCAAAGTCATGAAGTTTGCTTGCAACTTGCAACTCATGAAGTTCATGTTCTCTAATTCCTTTATTCCCAACTCCACCTATGAAAGCTTGAAGATGCAATTCTCTCCAACTTCCTTATTCATGAATTTCGCTCCAAAACTCCATCTCATGAAGTAGGAATTTCGCTCCAAGAAGTGAAATCATGAAGTTCGCTCCAAACCACAAAGTCTTGAAGTTCGCTCCAAAACACAAAGTCATGAAGTTCGCTTCAAGAAGGCAAGTCATGAAGTTCGCTCCAAGATGCTAACTCCTGAAGCTCGCTTGTGAATGCTTGAACATGAAGTGAGTGATTCCGAATTTTCTTCATCTCCTTTCTTCCATTTCGCTTGTGAAGCCTTCAAGGTGAAATTCGGTCCAATACCCCAACTCATGAAGTTTGCTTGAGATCATCTACTCATGAAGTTAGGAATTCGCTCCAAAAGGTGAAGTCATGAAGTGTGAATTTTGCTCCACTTGCTCAGCTCATGAAGTAGGAATTTCGCTTCAAATGGTGAAGTCATGAAGTAGGAATTTCGCTCCAAACCACAAAGTCATGAAGTTCACTCCAAACTACAAAGTCATGAAGTTCGTTTTGTGTAAAACTCGCTCCAATCCTCTCAAGCATGAAGTTCGCTCCAAACCCTGAGTGGATTTCAAATCAAGACCAAGTTCCCCTTTGCTCATTTTCACTTACGCTCTCAACTTCAATACCTTGTAACTTGCTCAACATGAGATCCTAGAGTGAGTCTTCACTCTGTGGGAGAAGTGTAAGAAATTCACCACACAAGGAATGTTCATGAAGTGAAGTTCGTTCCTTTAAGAGGAGCACTTGGAGTGACCTTCGAATTAGCAATTCTTCCTTACTCATGATTGTACTTTTGACATCTAGACCTTACAAACTTACTTCACACTCATGCAAGACTATCTACCTGACTCCTTAGCCATTCTTGACGACCTACACCCTTTGAATGCAAAGGCTAATAGCAAAAAATCCAAACACTACCTAGAAAGTAGGAAAAAAGTGGGGGTCCCCATTTGCAATTGGGCGATGTGTGAATACCTCACAACACTATTTTCAATATTTGCATTTTTTTTTAAAGTTTTGTAAATCTATATATTTAAAAAAACAAAAACTTATTAATAAAATTTTTTAATAATATTAATACTATTTCCTTTTTTTAAAAAAAAAATTAGAATTTAAAGGAAAAATCAATAAATATATTAATTAAGATATAAAAAAAATCAAACACAATCAATTTAATTGTTAAATAACAATGGTCGTGACACTTCAGACTTATAGAATGCAATTTGAAAGTCTGAAAATGAAAGAAGATGAGAATGTTGCAGCCTACTTTCTAAGAGTAGATGAAGTAGTGAATTCTCTTAAAGGTCTTGGTGATAAGGTTGATGATAGTTTGGTTATTCAAAAAATCTTAATGTCTTTACCTTTAAGATTTGATGCAAAGATCTCAGCTATAGAAGAGATGGTTGATCTTGATAAATTGTCCATTGACAAGCACCATGATATATTGGCTGCATAAAAAATGAGAACAAACATAGAATCTTCAAAAAGGGAGACCACTTTCAAAGCTTCAAAGAAAGGCAAACAAAAAGAGCAAGTTTCAAGTGACAGTTCGGATGATGATTCAGACTCAGAAGAGGCTTTGTTCATGAAAAGAGTGAAGAAGGAATTCTGCAAACAAAAGAAGAAGATGCTTCTTAAATGCTTTAACTGTGGAAAGGTTGGACATTTTGCAGCCAAATGTCCATATGAAAATAATGAAGACAACCGTTATGAAAAGAAGCATGATGAATGAATCCAAGGTAAGTGATTTTTTTTGGAAGGAGGGAGTACATACAGCTGTCTACATTCAGAATAGAGGTTTGAAGGGGTAAGTACATACAGCTGTCTACATAATGAAGGGTTACCTCTCTTGGTGAAGAGGTATATTGGAGTAATATAAAAGGAGATGAGTGAGGGGTGTGAAAAGTAAGAAAGTTTAATGTAATATCATTCCAAATGTTAAGCAGAATGAAGACTCTATGAGCATAATGTGAAGATTTTATGAGACTTTTGAAGAGGGTTTCATGCAAAGATAAAGAAGACTTTGGAGCAGAATAATGAAGCATATTGGAGAGAGTTTTATGATCGGTTTACAGCAGATTTGAATAGAGCAGATTGAAGATGAGAGTTATATTTCTTGTGAAGACAATGCTCACAAATCTAATGAAGGACTGGTGCCTCTTGTGGGCTAGTGCTCACAAATCTAATGAAGGGCTGGTGCCTCTAGTGGCCAAGTGCTCACGAATGGAATGGGGGGTTAGTGCCTCTGGTAGGTGAAGCCTATGAAATTTGTAAGAGATTATTATATAAGCTAGTAATTTGCCGTGGTTTTCTCCTGTAAGGGTTTCCATGTAAATCTCATGTGTTATTGTGCTCTTCTCATGTGCATGATTATTGATGTTGAGTAAACGATGTTATTGTCATTGATCAAGTTTTAAATATGATATTAAGTTTGAAAAAGTGAAGTATTGTTATACTGATTCACCCCCCTCACAGTATCCCTGTGTGCTCATCAGAATTTGTTGTTGATCTGTAGTAAATCAGTCATCAAAGATTGGAAAAGCTAATCTATCCAAGAAATCTAAAGTTTCACAGGTCTTGCTGGATTCTATAGAACATTTATATAAAATACCTTCAAATTGATAACAACATAAAATTTGAAAGAGATTCCTTTACTTTAAAGAATTATATGAATCAGAAAGAGATTGAAGGAATCAGAAAGAGCTTGAAGGGGATGTTGGGAACTAATCTTAAGGGAAGGTACATTACAGGGTTTTCAGGGGTTTAATGGAGGGCTTGGAAAAGTCATAGGTTTTGAAAATGTTTTTATCTAATCTCAATGAAAACTATTTTTCACCAAACTGAATTATTTTCAAAGTGCCACTGTTAAGTTTTTAAGCATGGTAAAACTTTAAGATAGGTAGGAGAGTTGGAAGAACAATGATTTGAGATCGAAACTGAATGACATGCTTTGTTTGGTCTTTTTTCTTTCTTCCTTTACAAAGTGTTATAGTTTGAATTTACATGGAAGCATGTGCACTCAATGATATTTGGTTAGATGTCCTTGCACAAGAGTACTTTAGGTTGGACACATTTACATAAAAAGGACTAGCATTGTATTACCAATGAACTGTTAAGGATGTAGCCTCATTCGGATTGAAGCAAGCAATATACACACACACACACACACATATATATATATATATATATATATATTTATCACATTAGATATTGATTAATAGTAACACTAACATGTTAGCGATTGCCTACGGCAGATTAATCCCGATGACTGTCGAAGTCGAAATACACAGAGTTACCCGGGGACGCGTCCCCGACCTGAAAACCCCCGTCCCCGTCTCGGGGACGTTTCAGGGACTTGGGGACGGCCAGGGGACGTTTCCCCCCGTCCCCAAATTGCCCTATATTTTTAGGGGACGTCCCCGAAACGGGGGGACGCCTGCCCTAGCCTTGGGGGACGTCCGTACGTCCCGGGGACGGCTGGGACGTCCCCAATCCGTCCCGGGGACGGCTAGACGTCCCCCGGATCTAAGGCCATTAATAAATATTAAAAAACTAAAAAAAGTTGTATTTTCAAATTTTTTAAAATTTTTTCTAATATAGGCCCCTTATTAATTCAAATTGTTAGTAAAAATAAAAAAATTAAAAGATAACATTAATTTAATTCATAATTTTGACAATGAAACTATATGGCAGCAGTGTAGCCTTTGGGCATTTTGACACAGAGATTAGAAAATCGCCCAAAAATCGCCAAACTCGGCGAGTTAATAGAAAAATAACACCCAACACCTTTATGAAAGAATATGCACCCCGCAAGGGGCGATGCCCCTTGACCCCACCTTGGGGGCGCTGCCCCCAAACCCCCGTTGAAAAATATGGGGGGAAACCACGTCGATAGAAGTAGGGAAAATTTAACCTCTTTGTTTTGACATTTTGTATGTTATTTCTTTAATATCTATTATGATATGCATATTGACAATGTGAATGAATTGAAATTCTGATTTATGAATGCATAATTGCATATTGTCTATTGAGTATTAACAATGTTGTATGTTCAGAATTTACATTCTAAAATGTCTTCAACTTTTCATAGTATCATACACATGCCATTTCCATGTTTTATTGTTTTCATATGAATATAATGTATGTATGCATGCTTTATCCATGTTTTCATATGAACATTTAGAATTTTGAAATTTTCCTATATATTTTAAATATTTCCTATATTTTAATAGCCGTCCCCTTTGCCATCCCCCGCCGTCCCCAAATTTGGCAAAAAAATTTGCCGTCCCGGAAACGCGTCCCGCCGTCCCCTGCCGTCCCCGTCCCGGAAACTTGGGGTAACTTTGGAAATACATATATAGTGACTGTCATCGTTGCATTATCCGATGACAGTTGAAGTATTAATAAACCCGATAATAATCGAACACCGTAAATAAGTTAATGCATAACTAATAAACATAACGGTGAACGATGACTAAAGGCATACGAAGAGCCATGTCCACGTAGGGTCATGACTCTACGTGGCATAAGCCATGTAGAAGTCATGCCCCTACGTGGACATGACCCTTCACCCCTCTACTTATACAACGACATCGACACTTGCTGGATACGATATCAATAACAGTGGCAAGATCACGATCCAGCAAGCGGTTGGTGATTTTCATAAAAGATTAATTGACAGAGTTATATATATATATATACATCGGTGGTCAATATATTCATATCAGTGATCTCATCAAAAGTCTGTTCTTACTATATATTGTTAGACTATTGTTTCCTCTATCTCTGATCTAAATTCCTTAACATGGTATAAGAGCCAAGTTGGTAGAGAAATAAATAAAAAATAGTGACATATTTTTTAAAAGACTCAAACTTGCATTCAAAATCAAAGGAAGAACAATCATGGTGAACAATGTTAGAGTGGAGGATAGACTCGAAGGCGCATCCAACTTTGTCTCATGGAGAATTCGAATAATAGCAATTCTTCAAGAACTCGAACTAGATGCATACATAGAAGAAAGATACTAAGATGCCCGAAGACGAACCAGAGAAAACATCCTGGAAAAGACACAACAACAAGGCTAAGAAAATAATAATTGATGCTGTTAAAGATCACATTCTTCCAACCATTTCAAAACTAACTACAACTTATGATATGTTCAAGACTATTCAAAATTCATATGAAATAAATAATGCAAGCAGATTGCTCACTTTAAAATAGCAATTAATGCATATCTACATGAACAAAGGAGAAACAATCACATCCTATTTCATGAGGATTTCAGAGTTGAAAGACCAATTGTCAACTATTGGAAATAATGTAGATTATATGGAGCTATCTCTAATAGCACTTAAGGGATTACCATCCAGTTGGGAATCGTTTATTCAAGGCATTAGTGCTCGACTGACACTACTGAAATTCGATCAACTCAAGAATGATTGCACTCAAGAAGAATCTCGACTAATTACAAGAGTGATGGGTCCAAACAAAGAGGGAGAAATTCAAGCACTACATGCTAACACAAGCAACAAAGGGAAGAAAAGGAAGTTCAAACGGAAGAGAGGAAATAATCACAAAAGAGACTTATCCAAGATTCAATGCTACAGGTGTGATAAATTTGGACACATTCACAGGTTTTGCCTAGAAAGAAAGAAAGCTCAAGCAACCATAGCTGAAGTCAAGGAAGTAGAGAATCCTCTATTTTTCTTAGCCTTATCAAGCGAACTAAACTCAAACAAACATAGGTGGATAATGAATAGTGGAGCATCACGACACATAACCGGATTTAGAGATCAATTCGAAACCTTTGAAGGGCACTCAACTGAAGAAGTTACAATAGGAGACAATTCTACCTATCCAGTGAAAGGAATTGGGACTTGCTCAATTCAATTAAGAACATGAGTTACATTACAATTGAAAGATGTTCTTTTTGTACTAGGTATTAAAAGGAATTTGGTCTCTATTTCAGGACTAGCTGATCAAGGATATTGTGTCACCTTCCATGAAGATAAAGTTTTACTTTGGCCTAAAAATTCTAACATAAAGAATGCTATTCCTATAGGATCTAGAGATGGAAGTTTATACAAACTATGTAATACTAAAAAACAAGCACTAAATCATGAAGTATCAAACTCTAATGAAATTTGGCATAGAAGATTAGGACATCTTCGATTTAGTGCCCTACCTTCTATAGGAAAGATTACCACAGGATTACCCAATCTAAAATCTGATCATGTTGGAACTTGTAAAGGATGTGCTCTAGGGAAGAACTCAAAAGGGTCCTTTCCCTCAAGTGAACACAAATCAAAAGTTATACTAGAACTTGTCCACACTGATTTGTGTGGTCCAATGTCATTACCATCACTAGGGGGATTTTTGTATTACGTGATATTTGTTGATGATTACTCTAGGAAAACTTGGATCTATTTCATAAAACTCAAAGAATCAAATGAAGTGTTATTGAAATTCAAAGAATTTACACCCTTAGTGGAAAATCAAACTGGGAAGAAAATAAAGACTCTAAGATCAGATAATGGGGGTGAATATATCTCTGAAAATTTTAAAGAATTCTGCATTTCTGTTGGGATTGAGAGGGAGTGTACAATACCTTATAATCCTCAACAAATCAAATGAAGTGTTATTGAAATTCAAAGAATTTACACCCTTAGTGGAAAATCAAACTGGGAAGAAAATAAAGACTCTAAGATCAGATAATGGGGGTGAATATATCTCTGAAAATTTTAAAGAATTCTGCATTTCTGTTGGGATTGAGAGGGAGTGTACAATACCTTTTAATCCTCAACAAAATGGAGTCGCAAAAAGGAAAAACAGAACCATCATCGAAGCCACTAAAGCCATGATGCATGATCAAAATCTACATATCTCATTTTGGGCTGAAGCCTCAAATACAGTTGTGTACATTCAAAACATATGCCCTCATTCAATCCTAGAGAATATAACACCTAAAGAAGCCTTTACAGGGAATAAACCAGATTTAAACCATCTAAGAATCTTTGGTTGCCATGTGTATATTCACGTTCCTAAAGAAAAGAGAACCAAACTAGAACCCTCCGGGAAGAAAGGCATATTTGTTGGCTACAGTGAAACCACTAAAGGATACAAAGTCTATATTCCAGGACGAAGATCTATTGAAATTAGTAGAGATGTCAAATTTGAAGAAGATGCTGCCTATTACCATCACTAGGGGGATTTTTATATTACATGATATTTGTTGATGATTACTCTAGGAAAACTTGGATCTATTTCATAAAACTCAAAGAATCAAATGAAGTGTTATTGAAATTCAAAGAATTTACACCCTTAGTGGAAAATCAAACTGGGAAGAAAATAAGGACTCTAAGATCAGATAATGGGGGTGAATATATCTCTGAAAATTTTAAAGAATTCTCCATTTCTGTTGGGATTAAGAGGGAGTGTATAGTACCTTATAATCCTCAACAGAAGGGAGTCGCAGAAAGGAAAAACAGAACCATCATCGAAGCCGCTAAAGCCATGATGCATGATCAAAGCCTACATATCTCATTTTGGGCTGAAGCCTCAAATACAGCTATGTACATTCAAAACAGATGCCCTCATTCAATCCTAGAGAATATAACACTTGAAGAAGCCTTTACAGGGAATAAACCAGATTTAAGCCATCTAAGAATCTTTGGTTGCCACGTGTATATTCACGTTCCTAAAGAAAAGAGAACCAAACTAGAACCCTCCGGGAAGAAAGACATATTTGTTGGCTACAGTGAAACCACTAAAGGATACAAAGTCTATATTCCAGGACGAAGATCTATTGAAATCAGTAGAGATGTCAAATTTGAAGAAGATGCTGCTTATAAACTCTCTCTAAGTGCAAAAGATGATCTAACCACAGAATCAGATGAAAATCTTACAATTGAGAATTAGAGGGAGAATAGCATAGAAAATCATGAACTTCAATCATCTAATTTTGAGAATGCTGAAAAATCCTAACAACAAGAAAATACCACTATGGGCAAGAAAGATGATTGAAGAAAATAATGTGGAACCTGATGAAATCTTCAAAGAGAATAAGAAAACAAGAAGTCAATCATGCTATTTTGCACTCATGACCGAGGTTACAAAATCTGAACCATCAAATGTTGAAGAGGCTTTAACATGTCAAGCTTGGAAAGATGCAATGATTGAGGAATACCAATCGATCTTATGTAATGTTCCGGACTTGTACGGTGCAGATCAACCGTACGGTGGAAGGGGACACCCGTGCGGTGACTGGGTGGACGTACGGTGGGAGAGGAAGACCGTAGGGTAGGGGATGGAGAGCACGACATACGGTGTAAATGCTGTACGGTGGAGTGAGGGGAGGCTTACGATATAATAGTTGTATGGTGATGTCAAGCGGCCATACGGTGGAGCCCAAGGGGTCGTACGGTGGTGAGGAGGGTGTACGGTGTAGCCACAGGCGGTCGTACGGTGGTGAGGGAGGTGTATGATGGGGCCAAAGAAGGCTGTATGGTGGTGAGAAGGGGAGGGGTGGTAGTACGGTGTGTGGCTGTGAAGATGCAGAGGTACGATGAGCTTCAGCGGTTGTGTGGTGACCTTCCGGAGTAATGGATTCTGAATATTAGGAGTCCTCATGCATGTAAACCACATTAACAGAGACGCAGAGAAAGTAAACAATGATAAAATTCAAGATTTGCCAGATCCTGAACGAGTACAATGACAGAATAGGGTGAGAGGTGAACCTCACCGAAACTGTAAATACCAAATAGGGAGGGTCTTTCACCTCCGAAATGGCGGATAACAGAACTCCAACAGGAATTTGCACAATAGAGAAAAGATACCAAAAATTCGCCTCCCTACAACAATGACTAACACGACCATATATATGGGCTTCGGGAAACTTCCTGAAGGGTTACAAACGGGTCGACTCGACCAACCAAAACTTGTCTAATCTAATTAAATAAAAAGGCCCTAAAGATTTGTTATTAAATTTGGGGCCTTACAACAAAATAACTAGATTTATTATTTAATTATATCGGGGACATCACATCTTAAAAAATGATGTCTGGGACATTGTACCTAGACCAAAAGACAAATCAGTTGTCTCATTGAAGTGGTTATTCAAAATCAAAGATGCAGCAGATCGTAGTATTGAAAAACACAAAGCCAGATTCGTTGCCAGGGGGTTTTCTCAAAAGGCTGGAATTGATTACAAAGATACATTTGCTCCAGTTGCCTGATATACTTCTATAAGAACCATCATTGCCATTGCAGCATCCAAAGGGTGGAAGATACATCAAATGGATGTAAAGACTGCATTTTTGAATGGTGTTATTGAGGAAGAAGTATATATAGAACAACCAGAAGGCTTTGCTACACATGATAGAAATCTCTATGTGTGTAGACTGAAAAAAGCTCTCTACGGCCTTAAGCAAGTTCCCAGGGCTTGGTCCGAAAGGATAGATAGTTATCTCTCCAAGCTAGGATATTCCAAAAATGAAGCAGATTCTAACATATACTTCAAAATATCGAATGGTGACATGTTAATACTTGTTCTCTATGTTGATGACTTGTTGATAACAGGAGAAGATCACCTCATTGCAAAACGCAAACAAGATCTTGTGGCTGAATTCGATATGAATGATCTAGGTCTACTGCACTATTTTCTGGCTCTAGAAGTATGGCAAAAAGAGAATTATATTTTCCTAAATCAAGGAAAATACTCCACTGATATCTTGACCAAATTTGGTATGATAGATTGTAAACCTCTATCCATTCCAATGGAAACAAATCTTCATAAGCTCAAAAGTGAAGCAATAGATTCAGAACCTACAGATCCTACATACTATAGACAAATTATTGGATCTCTTATGTACCTGGTAAACACTCGCCTTGATATTTGTTACGCTACTAATGTGTTAAGTCATTTCATGTGCGAACCTAAGAAGATTCACCTAATGGCTGCTAAGCATATTCTGAGATACTTGCGTGGTACTATTGGACTTGGCTTGAAGTATAAAAATGTTGAGATACAACTCCAAGGGTATTCTGATTGCGACTAGGCAGGCAGTTCCATTGATCGTAAAAGTACAACGGGGTGTTGTTTTAGTCTTGGATCGGCTATGATATCCTGGTTTAGCAGAAAACAGTTAGCAGTTGCTTAGAGTTCCACTGAAGCCGAAGATATGGCTGCCTCCATGGGAGCTCGTGAAGCAGTATGGTTAAGGAAATTGCTAGTTGGACTATCTGGGAAGCCCTTGAACCCCACTGTGATTCACTGTGATAATCAAAGCTCATCAAACTTTTTGTAAATCCAGTTTTTCATAATCGATCCAAGCATATAGAAATCCCTTACCATTACATAAGAGATATGGTAGACAGAGATGTTATCAAATTGACCTACATCAACACTGAAGAGCAAAGTGTCGACATATTCACCAAACCTCTTGCAAAGTTGAAAGTGGAGTACTTTAGAGGTAAACTTGGTATGACTAAATTATAATTGAAATTTCTGATATTAATCTTAATCATATGTAATTTGATATATTCATGAATATCTTGGATGCAATATTGCATGTATGTGTTATGTCATGAAAGGTGACGATCTTTCATGAAGTGTAAGATCGCTATTGTAAGGTGATGACCTTCACAATAGCCTGATCTGTTATCAAGATTGACTACATTAAGTTGCTGTCCCAGAATGTGCCGGAAGTCTTGATACTAAATTTGTTATGTTGAGTTATTGATTTGTTGTCATTAAGCGTTGTTCTGAAATGTGTCGGAAATTATGATAACAATCGTATCATGATTGACTACATTAAATTGCTGTCCCGGAATGTGCCGGATGTCATGATACTAAAATTATTGCACTTGTGATAATGACAATGTTACAGTTGTCACTAGGATCAAGGTTGTTATTTGATAAGACTTCATGTAGTTGTTGTCCCAGAGTGGTGGATATCAGATAATCCATATCTCTCTGAGATATGAAGTATTTCACTAGTAAGCATTATTGAGTGAATGTATATGATCATGTCAGATGAATATGTATATCTAGAATGTTGTTCCTTAAACTTAATTATGAAATTCAATCCTCTTTTGCTAAGAGGGAGTGTTAAGGATGTAGCCTCATTCGGATTGAAGCAATATATATATATATATATATATATATATATCACATTATATATTGATTAATAGTAACACTAGCATGTTACCGATTGCCTACGGCAGATTAATCCTGATGATTGTCGAAGTCGAAATACATATATAGAGTCTGTCATCGTTGCATTATCCGATGATAGTCGAAGTATTAGTAAACCCGATAATAATCGAACACCGTAAATAAGTTAATGCATAACTAATAAAGATAACGGTGAACGATGACTAAAGGCATACGAAGAGCCATGTTCACGTAGGGTCATGACTCTACGTGCCATAAGCCACGTAGAAGTCATGCCCCTACGTGGACATGACCCTTCACCCCTCTACTTATACAACGACATCGACACTTGCTTGATACAATATCAATAACAGTGGCAAGATCACGATCCAGCAAGCAGTCGGTGATTTTCATAAAAGATTAATTGACAGAGTTATATATATATATACATCGGTGGTCAATATATTCATATCAGTGATCTCATCAAAAGTCTGTTCTTACTATATATTGTTAGACTATTGTTTTCTCTATCTCTGATCTAAATACCTTAACATGAACATCTAACATTTTGATACTCTCTAATATTTTTGATTTTACTTACTCTGTTTTGGTGTTTAACAGCGAAATCAACATACCTGCTACCCCATGGCAGCCAAAGGTGGATGCTCTATGTCGACCTGTTGTGCCAGGAAGTCAGAGTGTTTGCCAGAATCTAAATAGGCGAATGCCCAGCGAAACAGTAGTATGCACTCTTCTATCAGAAGCCATAAATTGTCTATTTTTTATAGTAAGCTTGAACTGGTAGTAAATGACTTTGGCTTTTAGCATTTGAGAGTAATTTGATTTGATTTTGATATGTTGTGTTAATCACTTGCATATAAACTCATTTGGATAATAATTTAAAAAGGATGGCTTGACTTGCCTTGGAATGAAAACTAAGGTTTCCTTTTTCACGTTGCTTTCATCTTAGTGGCTGATAATGGTGCTACCACAATTAATGTGTTTTCTTGGGTTTGTGACAAATGAAATTCGAACTATGACACCTAGGAGCTTGGCATTTGTTAGGTTTTGATTTTAGTCTCAAAAATTTTTCTTGGTCTTGTGCAGTTTGTCTAATTTTTTTGGGCATTAATAATTTTGTAGCTTGCCTATGTTCCACAAGGAAATGATTTGGTAGATGAATTTATTAGGCAAGTGGCTCACCAGTTTGGAGAAGAGTAAGTATATCATACAGTGAATTATTATATTTATTCTTATTGACGTGTTTGAGTATGTTTTAGCATTTTGATGCACTTTGTTATCAAATTAACTGGTTTTATCTTTTTCCTGTGAAAGTAAAAGACATAATAACCTTTTACTAGAAGATTACCTAATTGTGCAACATGTTATCTATTTCTTCATGTCAACAGGTATGAAACACCAGTTATTGTATCAAGAAGTTTTAGTACAGAGGAAGACTTAGTAAATTACTACAAAGTAAACCCAGAGGTATGCTTTAGATTAGAAAGCAAGTCAGATATTAAATTACCTTTGTTGAATTTAAAAGAAACTCGTTGCTTGGTAATCTAAATACATGTAGCTTCTCATTCTTGGATAGAATTGATATTGATTTTTGGAGAGCATCATTAGAGATTTTTAGATCATGAAGTCTTTGCACAGTGCTTGGAATTGATATAAGCTGGTAGTATATTGAACATTTGTCTTGTCAGAATCTGAACCTCTTTGAATATCGTGACCCATCCCAACAAGCAGTAGAACTTAAAAATACTCCTCTCGAAGTATAAGTTATGATTTATCAAAATAACAGGAGTCACATTTATTAGCAGCATGAATGTTCCAACTTCCAATGGTCCAACCTCTAGGCAATGCCAAAATACAAATATTTTGGGAATTGGATTTGGGAGATTCACATTTAAGGGCTTGATGTTAGGGGAAACTCAATTGGTCAAGAGTGCTTGAGTTGCAATAGTACTGGGATGAGTGACCTCTCGGAAAGCCCCAGGCCCCCAATGTATCACCCTTGTGAGCATTGCTTAGATGCAATGAGTGCTATGTGGACTATTCATGCTCCTGAGAGATGGGTTCTTATGAAAGCTTGAACTTTTACTTGTGAAATATGTGTCATTGATATTGACTCAAAGACTAGAGAGTTGAATCTTGATAAAACATCACTTAATTTGATACATTGTAGAAAAACAATTACTACTTGATACTGGAATTCATTGTTTGCAGAAAAATGTGAGGCAAACCTGTGGAATGACACTCAAGTGCTGACTGGTTTCTGTTAGTCAACTTGTTTTCCAGGCAACTCCTGTATACATTGTTTCTTTTCTGAAGACTCCTAAAGCATTTTAAAATTTCATAACATTACTGTGGAAGTTGATATGATTGTGTTCAAGGGGATGGAAAACACTCTTTGATACAGTGAAAAATCTGTGCTGCCAAATCGTGGGGCAGGGAAGGTTTGAGATATTGAGTATCCCTATCAAACTTGCAGGGCTAAACTTGCGTGGAGAACTTTCAAAGAGTCTGACTAGCCTTGGGTTCTCCTGTTGAGGAGAAAATATATGGATAGTGTGGAGTCCAATTGAATCATTATATCTAATTCTCTTGTGATATGGCACTGACATACTTTTCCTTGAAAAAGATGGCATGGTGATGCAAATAAGCATGTAGGCTATTTTTCTGAATGCTGTCATATTGCTAAATTTCAGTTTTCCTATTTAAAAAGAATATGCAGTGCCCATTTGTCACTTTCTTTTAAGTGTTAACCATGGACAACCTTACTTAAATGCTTCTTTATCAACAGAGAATATATGCTGCAATAATATTGGAAGGCATGGACGGGACTTTGGAATTTCCTGAAGATTTAAAGTACTATATCAGGATAAATGGTGATCTTTCAAGATGATATTTTTTCTTCATGATTTTAGTTCTTATATAGTTGTTTTGGTAATTTAGTGCTTTACTTGAATTTCACTAGCACAAACAATGCATTGTTAGATAGAAATATAAATTTAAAGTATTTTGATATGAACAGGGAGCTATGTTCCTTCAGAACAAGACCAGAAAGGGAGGAATGAAGAGTGTCATCGATGGGCACACAAATGCAGTGTCAATGACTACCTGGATTCTGGTAAATTTGTAATTGCTTAATATCTAGCAAATGATAAGAAGTTTATGTGCAGGAAGCCAACATGCTTTTGGATTGTATTATACCTGTACGATTTTAATTTAGTTTAAGTTTTTAGCTAAAATTGTGTCATATCTCTTTTGTAAGCCGTACTTGAATCCTTGTTCCGAGTGTTTATCAATGTTATTGTCTCCGTTTTTTTCTAGCACCATTTTCGGGCCAACCAAAGGAGTTTTTCTGGCACATTAGGCAAGGTGAAGACAAGAACTTGGATGATGAAGGAAAAGCAAAGGCATTCTAAGGTAGGGAAATGATCGTTAGGACTTTTGGAGTATGCCTAGACAACAGAGGAGTTCTTTTTGATGATTTTGGATTGGGAAAAGGTGTATAAGTGATTAGGAGCACAGCAAGGAGAGCGAATGTCATGTTTTACCTTTAGAAAACTTAAAAAGTTACTCTTCTTTGTGCACATTTTGGCACAAGGAGGTCCTCTTTGGTGAAAAAATCTCATGAACTGTTCAATGTCAATGGCAAATTGAAACAAATGTATCTTAAGTGACTCAAGGGGGTGTTTTTTCACATAAACAGTCGAAATTCAACATAAATACATAACTAAGTGTGCATCAAAACCCCTCTAGGGGCATGCCAAGTGAGAGAAAGTCATTTAATGTCAAGTTTAAAACATGAAAAAGGTGCATTACATCCCCTAGGATCATGCCCAAGCCACTTACTGTTGATTTCAAAAGATAAACAAGTGCATGGGGGAACTTGGGCATATGCCCCCTTCACTTAAGTTAGAAAACTCAATGTTGAAACATAACCAAAGTTGCTTATGAGTCTACAAGCTTGTTCTTTAGGGAGGGAAGAGCAATTTTTTGAGCGACTAAAGTGCAGAAAGACCTCATAGAGCACGCTTGAAGCATGGGAGGACTTTTTTCAAGTTGAAAACACAGAAAGCGCTGCATCAAGAGTATCAACATTGTGCCTGAGAGAGAGGAGAGGGAAAACATAGGTTTAAATTATAAAAAATACTCATTCATCTTCATAAAAGTGTTGGCCTTATTTTATTTTATTATTGTTGATGCAAGGTTTTGAAGGAGAGCAATTTGCAGTGTGATTCTAGCAGGTTCCCCGAGTTTTCTTCATCATTTGCAAAGATCATCACTCCCTTCATCCTTAAGTGTTTATAGCATCAACAGGTTCTTCAAATTTGATCAATTACCTCAGGATCATTACTTGTTCTCTTCCTTACAATAAAAGATAGGAGCTGTGCATGCAACAGTCATAGCAGCAGTGGTTTTGCCAATTTTGTATCACAGTTTGCACTTAGTTTTCGGTGATTGTAGTCATCAACAATGGATTTTGAGTTCCTTTCACAAGTTCTCATTGCTTATCACTATCCTCGAAGGCATATAACAGTGGCCAAACAATTTTTTTCATGGAGGTTTGTGAGGGTTTACAAACCTGTTTACATCTTTAGGCATATTCAAAACACAATAAATAACTCATTATTTACTCGCCCTAGTGTTTCAGAAAAAAACATAACACTAAGCTAACTTAATTAAGGTATAGAAGGTTTGGACACAAATGTCATGCCCCTGATCTAACATCAGATAAACAGCAACTTGTAATATGAAATTGTCTTACACGTGTAAGACTTCACAATTTCATTGATCGTACATCATGCTTTAATCGCCTATCTCATTTGTCGGGGATGTTACAGGCTGGAGATCGTAAGACTTGCTATATGTTAAACAGCATCTGTTTGAAGGATTGACTCTCTCCCCAATGGTGCAGCGATTTCATTCATAATTAGTAATTAGTTAATAAAGATTAGAGAGGAATGGTTTAAATAGGATGAAATATCCTATCTGGCTAAATTTATGAAGAATATGGTATTTTTTATGGTTTCTCCTCAAACAAATCGAACCACAGCAGTGTTATAGAGATTTTGGTGTTTGTGCAAAACAGAATCGATATTTTTCTTTATTTGTAATGAACTTCAATTGCATTAAAATATTATAGCAGCTGGCAATAATTACCAACAGATTATTTTCTGCAGCTATTTGAATCACAGAGAATATATATATGAATCGCTACGTACCAAAATTCGCCTCCTCTAATCATTATACCATTGACACTTCATGGGATCAACTAGAAATCTCAAAGCTGGCTGCATGCATTGCAGGAGTTTTGCTGATTGAATGATGCTAAACAGGCTGTGATACTTGTAGCAGATCAAATGCTGGGTGCAGGCTTCAATACTCCTAAACAGGCCGAACTTTTAGTACTCAGATAGTCGCTCTTAAACTCAGGTACAAGCCGCTGCCCTTAATGGTTCAGAATAATGGACGGTGATCAGAAGTATTACAGATCGCACCATGTTTTGCCCTCGATTTACCACAGTTAGACTTCGATGCCTCCACATGCAAGATGCAACACCATTAATGCGCAGTGATAAGTGCTGGAACTCGCCAAAGATGGCTCTCGGGTTGCGTCCAGAGCAAGAAGACACAAGGGATTTCGCTTTGAAATGCCAAGAATATGCCTTGCAGAGAAAAATCATTAACAAAGAGAATAGCTGTAAAAAAATGAATGAAGAAAGACTCAATAAACTTCTTAAAAGGCCTTCTCCAAAAAGCTATCGAATTCTTCCTTGAATTAATTTAAGGTGGCAACCTAGGTATTTAATAATAATTTTTGCCTTGCATTAATTAAATTGCCCACCATGCTAAGTTCGCCTAGGAAGGATGAAGTCTTCACTTAAATTGGTTCCCTTTTAATGTTATAAAGTGAATAATTAAATACCATGAATTACAACTATAGCTTTTTTTTGCTCCTTATATTTAATTTTTACCTTATTCCCTTATTATTTATTTTATTTTCTAACCTCCGGGAATAGGAAAGGCTAGAAAATTCACTCCTGGACTAACCATCAAGTGGAAAGGTACATTACATAGGATGAAACAAAGCCTCTCTAAGCAAGGTTGATTATGAAGACACTGGTCAGCAATAAAGAGGTGTCTCTTTCAAAACCATTACCACTGTAGGAAAGATAATGACTTTCCAGCATCAATCGAGGGATATAAAGGATCATTCCAGCATCCAAGAGCATGCATCAAACAGGATCAGATCTGATTTAAGGCAGTCATATTCAGGCGTACAGAAATTTAATATTATAACTGTGATTTGGTATGAAGTATTAATTCTTATGGTAGACAGCATAATGGATCTTATTTATAATTACTTGCTTATGTATAATGTTTATGCAATCTAGGAAGATGGTATTATTATGTGATCTCTTATATATAGAATATAGGCAGTAATGTGCAATTCTTTATATGTTTGTTAAATGCTGCAATCAATCATGGTAGGGATAATGAGGGAATACTGTAATATCCCCATCCAATCTCTAAGCAAAATGAGCAAGTAATCTAGTAATTGTCCAAAGGCATGGAAAGCCAAGGACGTTTCTCATCCTAATTAGTTAGTAATAAAATCGCTGCCAATAAGAAAATAGTAAGTTCACTCAAATGTTGATTAGATAGTGATAAATGCATCGCTGTCCACGGAAAAGATACAATAGATCGATCAAAGTCAAGGAGTTGTCTCACACATTATTGCTGTCCTAGGAAGGATTACCTCGATCCGCAATTAGTTTTTTTAACTGACATTAATTTACAAGGAAGAGGCACTATTTGGCACTTATTTGCAAAGGGTTATGGATGTTGAGACACAACTTCTCACATCATGTCTCCTCGTGGCATATTTAAGAATGATCATTAGTTCCTCCCAAGGCATCGAATATATGTCTTATATATTTATTTATACTTGCAGCGCTCAGAAGAGCCACTAGACAGGCAAGTAAGGGGGTGGTGATTACCCATCAAAGTTTGAAAACTTAGACTTGCTGTGGATTCAGCAGCCCAAAACAGGTCTCGGACTCAGGACTTGGCAAAAAACTCGGTTAGGATTCAAAAAAGAAGAAAACCGTAGTTTTTCTAATGCATTTAGAGAACATAAGAGCCATAATTCAAACATTACACATGTCATATGATCTTCAAACACTCAATATTTGAAATTTCATCATTCATGAATCATAATTAAGGATCATACTCATAGTTTCAAGTTTCAACTTTCAAACTTTCAAGTGTATAACATAATAACAGCATCATAAGTTTATAAATGTTTACGTATAAGTCAATGTCAATATAAATGTTTACATCCTCCTCTTTCCTCTCCTAGTGTAACTCAATTTTTGAGGCCTAGAACTTGAAGGTGCTATGGGATGAGTTGTTCATGTTCTTCAAAATCAAAACTGTCTTCTTCCTCCTCCATTGCATCCAATTCTACTGCTTCCGCTTCTTCTGCCGCTCCTCTCTACAATTCTGCAAGATCTTCTTTAGTAAGGAGGAGATCATCATCATTTTGTTCATTGACAGTTTATTCACCATATGGATCAATGTTATCCAAGTCAATGGACTCTTGAAGGATCAGAGTTCCCAAACTCGCCACGAGTCAGGCGAGTCGAGCCAAGCTCGGTGAGTTTTGCTGACTCGGGACTCGGACTCGGCGAGTTTTGACCATAACTCGCCTGACTCGCGAGTCAGGCGAGTTATGGCAAAACTCGCCGAGTCCAAGCTCCAAAACTCGGCCACCACAGGTCAATGTTTTGACTTGTTTGACAAGTTAGTATATTCGTCAGGATTCATATATGGAATATAACATTTAAGTATAAGTGACATTTCCTTATGTCTTTTCTCTTTCTTATACTTTAAGTTATATTCCATATATATTGTCAGGATGTTTGAGAGTGGTTTCGGACCTCCATGAGTCATAATGCAAAATCTAGTCTTTGGAGGATCCTTCAAATTTCCAGACTTAGTCAAATTTCAGGCCATTTCAGGATCAGGATGACATTCCAGACTTTTAAGGCGAGTTCACTTTGACCATGATGTAAGGGATGGAACCTAGGAGGACACTATGCATTCAACCAAGGTTTGATTTAGCAACTTGAAGCGTGACCAGATAGTACACAAAAACCCTAGGAATGATCTAAATAACCCCTAATCACTCAACTGACCTAACCTCCTTCACTCCACCTGATTTGATGACCTTTGAGAAACTCAATCCCTTTAATGCAAAGGCTAAGACACTAAAACGACCAACAACAAAACTAAAAGAGCTAACCCTAGAAAGCAAAAAGTGGGGGTCTTCATTTGCAATGGGGCGATGTGTGAGTACCTCACAACAGGGATGTTTCTTAAAATTTTGAAAAAAGGGGGTGAGTTGGGGATATTTCCTACCTATCCCCACATCCCAAAAAATCCCCCCATGGGGCACAAGGTTATTTTTGGCAAGGGACGTGTCTCTGAGGAGCATATTTCAAACCCTTCTGGCCTCACAATTCCCCCTTCCATCCAACATATATATAGCCTAAAAACTAAGAGGTCCAAGAAAGACCAAGGTCAACTATAGTCCCAAGGTAAAACCTAAGTTCAAAAAGCACACTATTTAATGCTACCATACACAAGCATTCCTTACAGTTTCCAAGTGAAGATGTTCATGATGTCTCATGTTGGTGCTCCCAAAATTTTAATTTGGCCAAAGAAAATACCAAACAGAAGCCCCAAACAAGTAGATACTCTACCAACATGCCTTTCATGGCATAACAAGCTAGCACACATTATATTTGGGCTTTATTCAATAATGGGTGCATGAAACAAGTTTTAAATTGTTAAAAATCTCTTAATTTCAAGGTTTTTTTAATTTTGCCGAGTCATTGCCGAGTCGTTGCCGAGTCATAGCCGAGTCACGAGTCGAGTCGGCCTTGCCGAGTCCGAGCCGAGTCCGAGTCTGGGAACTTTCCTTGAAACGCCCTCCACCTTTCTAGTTTGGAGGCGAAGGTTGTAGCAGATGAAGACAAGATCATTTAGGCATTGTTGGGTCAATCTATTTCTCTTCTTTGTGTGAATATTCTCAAATAAACTCCAATTTCGTTCACCCCCAAAAGGACTACATGGCTAGGACAAAATATGAATTGCTATCTTTTGAAGATTAGGCATGCCGGCACCATAATTCTCCCACCATAAATCTACAAAAAACCATTTAGAAATATAAGAATTAAGTAAAAATATATGAGAATGGAGTTTCTAATTTTTTCTTGTAAATGTAGTATTGAATTAAATTTTTTACGTGGTTGTTGTTTTTATCTTCTATCAACTGATTGAGCTGAAGGAAAGTGTCTCCCCTCCGCACCCTTGTAGACCTTGAATAGAAAAAAAATTAATAAATCAAATATGGATGTTTCTAGATAGTCAAAGATTGGACATTAAAAATTCATATATAAGATATAGCAAAATTGTAAATCTCACCTCCAAGTCATCAAGAACCTTGTCTCTCAAGTCACGATCAGGTGCCATCTTATCAATTTATGAAATAACACTTGCCATGACCTCCTCATTAGCCCTAAATGTATCGGAGAAGTAGAATTCTGGGTTGAAGAAGTAGGACAAGGAATGTATCGACTGGTGGAGTTGGTTTGTCCATCTATGATCAATGATGCACCAAATGATTTCATTATTTAATATGTTACCCCGAGTTTCTGGGACGGGGATGGCAAGGGACGGCAGGACAAGTTTCCAAGACGGCAAATTTTTCTGCCAATTTTAGGGATGGTGGGGGGACAGCTATATAAAATATAGGGAAAATTCAAAATATATAGCGAAATTTTAAATGTTCATATGAAAAATAGATAAAGCATGTATATATACATTATATTCGTATGGAAACATGGATAAAGCAGGTATATGTACACTATAGAACCTTAACATACCACATTTGTGTTCAAAATTCATTGTCAACACTCAATGTGCATTCATAATTCAGAATTCATTGTCAATACTCAATATGCATTCATAATTGAAAATGCATTGTCAATATGCCAGCACTTGTTTGCATGTAGTTCATTGTTTCTTTCTGGTTGGAGGATATTTTGATAGCCTTCCATTACTCTTATGACCTACAACCGCTTCTTTATTCACTGCAAAGTTTTGGTGTTTGTGAAATTCATTACCAAGTTGTTATTCATATTTTTGAGTGCTTTTGGATATGATTCAGACTTGTTTACGTTTCATATCAGTGAAACGTTCAATATTGCAGACCTGCAACCACTTTTTTATGCACTACCAAGTTAAGTGTTTGTGAAATTTATTACCAGGCTGCTCCTCATTATTTCTAAGTGCTTTTGGAAGTGATTCGGACATGTTTACCCATCATTTTAAGCAACATTTTTTTAATTCTCTCTTTATTGTGTTCATTCTAATTTTTTTTCAACTGATTTGGCTGACAAAAACTTTTTTCTGCAACCATTGTTTATAGGCTATTCTATTTTCAAGACTTCTTGTTGTACAAGTTGTGTTAAAGTTTCCGAACCCCTAAAATGCCTCCACATTTTACATTTAACAAAGATATTAAATCATTGATCAGGGTAGCTGGAGTCCTCTTTACTTTTTAGACACTTGTGATGAAATTGTGTGGAGAATTTCTAAGAATCAACTGGAAGTACTACAAATTCTATGGACTCAGGTAAAGAGAGACTGTAATTTGAATCTACTTAAGAGATTTCAATATCTCTCAAAATTTGTTCATTGGTTTCATTGTGAACTACCTGTCATAGCAAGGAACCGCTTGTAAAAGGATCTTGCACTGTTTTTCTTTTGGTTGGGTTATATGAATATGAATATACTCTCTGAATATATGTCTTTCTTGAAAAACATAGGATTGCTTGACAGTTCACTCTAGCAACTGATCTGTTTAAATTCTAGGTCAGAAGTATCGGTTTGTTGATTTTTCTTTCTGAATCAAACAGTTTTTGCAATGGCCAAGAATCTCTGTGCTTATCCAAAGTTGCCCACATTCTCCACTTCTCAATCTTCTTTCATTAGTTTGTAGATGTTTTTCTTTTTTCCTGCAGGTTGAAAAATATCCACTTCTAATTGTATGCTTCTATATGTTCTTTTGTAATGGTTAAATTCATGTGCTATTCTAGGTTTTCTTGCTCTTCAGTCTGTGATATCTCAAGTTGCCAGAAAAATGTCTCTTCCAAAATCCTCGTGTTCTCAGAGGACCTATTCAAAGTCAGCCTTTGCACAGCAACAACCACTGCCCCCATATCATCTGTCCTTTGCTTCAAAAACGTTTCAGCTTTTTACAGCCATGTACATGGTTTGGGCACTTGTTCCACAACTGCAGACAGTGCTGTATCACACAGTAAAGGAGAAAAAGGACCTTCTGAAGGTAATATATTTCTTTGAAAAATTTCTTTTTTACTGTGTCTGAGGGCTATCTATAATCTGGCATTGGTTTGCATATTTTTTATTTTGGGTTTATATCTTGGACTCTTGTACTTCACTTTTGTTAGTCACATGGAAATCTAACAGCAAAAGTAACAATGCAGGATTGTATGCTAGTTATGGGACTGCGTGAATCTGTCTATTGGATTAGTTGGTTGCTAACCTATGCAGCAATGAGTGTATTGACCTCTCTGATCTTGGTAAAAAAGCATCATAACTGGTTTCTCTTTTCTTTCCTTGAATTTATAAGCTTTTTATACAAAAGATAGCTTGCAGTCTGGATTTTAGTTCATATTTCTTAAATACTACAGAAGAAAAAAGCTGCAACATGTGAGATTCTCAGCTATTATGTATTTGGAGGCTTAGTTTTGAATCATGCTATTGATGTTATATCTTCCTTTGACATCATGTTTGTTCCTGATTGGTGATTAGATTTAACAAGGAACCTAACATCTATTATCATGAGAATTAGTTCAAATATTTCAAAGGATAAATGCATTTTTAAAATTAGTAAGGTGTTAGCGTTTTATATCACATCCTTTGATGTGACACAAAATAGAACAGCATGCACAGTAAACTGTTCTTCAAATTATTAGGGGAAGCTCTCTTTAACCTAGAATTTAAGGATTTTAGAGAGTATGCAATATAAACATACCAAAAAACCAGGCTTCTTGTTTTCTTAGTTTAGGGTACAAAGCACTTCCAACACACCTACACTATATAAGAAGTTTTTGATGTTTAAATGCTATCTACTGCAGAAACTAATCGAACACAATCGAAGTTTGAAAATCGGACTTGGACTCGATTTGGCAGCCCAAATTTTGACTCGGCAGGAATTAGCTAAAGAAAAAAACCCGTAGAAATCAGAAAAAAACGAAATAAATAATAAAAAATAAAAAAATTAGTAGGGTTTTGCAAAAAATCAGCAATAAAAATGATAAGTATCCATTTGAATAAAATAGAATCCAAAAATAAGCTAAAAATGTTAGGAAATAGGTTATGAAGAGAAATGGAAATTTTTTTGCCAGCATTTCCCCTAGTTTTTCAATTATTTTGATTTTTAAATCAAGAAAACAGAAAAAAAGAACAATAAAATTACTTATGCCTATTTCAATTTCAAATGCTCCTCTTGTCCATTCCTTCCCTTGCTATTTTTCTGTTCAGATCTGTATTGGACAAGATTGAGCAAAAGAACGAAGAAAAAGTAATTTTTTTGTGTTTTAAGCTTGCTGGCAATGCCGAAGCCAACTGAAGAGTCCGAGCCCAAGACTTGGGAGTTCAAGCTTGGGACTTGGCGAGTCCTTGGTCAAGACTTAGATGAATACTCACTAGGACTCTTCGAGACTTGACTTGCGAGTCCTTGGTGAGTCAACTTGGGGAGCTCTTGGATTTGCAAGTCTCATGAGTCTTGATGAGTATTCATTGAGTTTTCAAACTATGAAGACAACTATATGATGTCAATGATTTTCAATTAAACTTTTAGATTGAAATTCATAAAAGGAACAAGATAGGATTCATTAAGAAAACCTATTTGACTACAAATTAAATACTAGCATACCTATCTTTAGAGGAATATAGGTAAGTATGCTGAAAGATATCATATTTGTTTATTATTCCACTTAAAAAATTATTATATTATTATATTGTAATTAATTTTAAATTATTATTATATTATGATATTGTAATTATTTTTAAATTATTATTATATTATGATATTGTAATTAATTTTAAATTATTATTAAGAAATGATTATATTATTATGTTTTAATATATTCTTAATTTTATATTTCCATAAAACTCTTTACAAAAGCAAAAAAACTTTTAGTACCAAATTATTACTGTTATTATATTTTTATATATCTATTAAACTCTTGAATACATCATTATTATTATATTATCATATCATTTTATTCTCATGTACTCAATTAAGTAATTTTTAATTATTTAATGCTAATTATATCTTCACTTCCAACTGTCAATTACCGCTCAGTCTAAGTTTAATTGATTTGTTAACTTAATCTTAATGGAGATAGACAAAATTGATTGATCAGTTAAACTCAGAGTGAGTGGGAGTTGAGAGATGGAAGTGAAGATATAATTAACACTTAACAATGAAAAATTATTTAATTGAGTGCATGAGAGCAAGAAATAAATAAAATATTGTTTTTGCCATTTCATGCATTTAAGTATCACAAACACGTCAAATTAAATGCTTCTAGTTTTTATTGATGGACGTTTTTGCATCCATATGTGAGTATAATGCGCGTTTCGGTGTAATGAAGGATTGTGTACAAAGCCAAAGCACTTCTTTCAAATAACTTCAACAATTAAAAAGTTGTTAATTATTGATAACACTTAACTGACAACACAAACAACTATAAAGACAATATTGTGAACAACAATTTTCAGCAAAAAGTAGTTTTGAAAAACACAATTAGCCATCTAAGTGCAAATTGCTTTTATTCATACTTTTTACAAAGCAATTGAAAACACACGAGGTACATAACTACTACTTCCACCATGAATAGCTTGATTGCATGAATGCTATCTTTATTACAAATTAATTTTATCCACTAAAGACAAATCTAAAGCATGCAACATAAACAAATAATAATTTTATCTAAGGTTCATATCATTTGCAAGAAAAGAGATCTAAGAATAGATTCCAATAGAACTGTTTTCCAAAAGCACATTGAAGGCAAAAATGACTCATTTGGCAACTTCATGGAATCTCTTGTTGCAAAAATATAGCACAAAATGATTACCAAGACATTCGATACTAAACAAGGAGTGAAAGTCTCCCTAAATAAGATTACAAAATGTTTTGTCCAAACTGGATAAGAGGGACAACTAATAGGATAAAATTTACAACTAATAAAGCGAAAGAATATTCTTAAAGTCTATTCTAAAGACCAAATTGACCATTATATACTAAATATTACAATAATGCTCTAAAACCCTCCTTCAATGGTCAATCTATTAAATACACCAACCTTATCCCGAAATTTTAGAAATTTGTCAAGACTCAATAACTAGGTAAAAATGTTTCCAGTTTGATCCTCAAAATGACAGTATGAAAACATCACCATTCCATCTTCTTCATTTTCCTTGATGAAATGACAATGAAGTTCCACATGTTTGGTATACTTGTGGAATGGATTCTTGGCAAGCTTTAGCACCCCTTGATTGTCTTAGAACAATGGTGAAGCCCTTGCTTGAGACATTTTCATATTTGAAAGCATCCTTCTGAGCCATACGACCTCACACACTGCTTTTACAGTTCCTTGATACTCTACTTGTGTCGAGGAAATAGCTACCACTTGCTGCTTCTTGCTGGTCCATGTGACTGCACCTATGTCAATATTGAAAACTTACATCAAAATGAGACATTTGAGAGAAAAAAAGTTTGAAAATTTTGGTGACTAAACATATGTTGGATGGAATTGTTGATTGTTTTGTTGGTATTGAGAACTTGTGTGTTGGGAAAATATAATAGAGTGCAGTTTGTCTCTGGAAGTACAACAACAAAGGAGATTCCGAAGGTGATACATAATGATGTGTTTGGTCTTGTGGATATCTAGTCAATTTTTAAGTCTCTGTATTATATATCACTCTACGTACTCTTGTGTTTATATTCTTGGGAGAAAGTTTGAGTTATTTCTCAAGTTCAAGGAGTTTAGTGCTGTAGTTGAGAATCAAATTGTTAGGACAAATAATAGTGGCAAATTCTGCTCAAAGGAGTCAGAGACATTTTATAGATACATTGGAATTGTGAAGCAAATGCCAATTCCTTATGCGTTGCAATAGAATGAAGTAGTTGAGAGGTTGAATCGAACCTTGTTGGATTAATTTAGAATAATGTTAAGTAGTTGTGTCTAGGAAAATAATTCTAGGTTGAAGCAGTAAGTATAGCATGCTTTTAAAAAAAACAAGTCTCCCACTTTATGTTGGGAAACAGGACACCATATGGAATGTGGACTGGCATAAAATAGTTGTAACTCATTGAGAGGTTTTCGGTTGAGGCATTTATTCAGGTGCCAAAGAGATATTATCTAAGTTGGATTTGAAGGCAAAAAAGGTTTGTTACATTTAGGGAACATAGAGTCTTTTCTAAGGAAGAACAGTCAAAGGAACAAGAGAGGGTGAAGTTGCATAGAGTAGTGGAATGCATCTAAAGATAAACAACCAAGTGGACATGATAGTTTGGATGAACAATAAGGTGCAGATGTGGTAGAAAATTATTTACTAGTTACTGTGATGTCTACAAGGCAACAAAGATCACCTGAAATATATAATCCATAAGATTTTCATTGTATTTTTACTTTAACTTTTATTGATAGTGAACCAAGTTCTCTAGAGGAAACTCTCACTAGAGGAAGAATGCCATTGAAGAGGAGATGTTAAAGTAGGTGTTCAAGAAGAAATTCCGACTACAAGGACCACTTGAGCAATACAAGATTTGTTTGGTGGCAAAGGATAAAACTAGGTAGAGGAAATTGACTTTGGTGAGACCTTTTCATTGATAGTTAAGTTGAATTCCTTCCTTTAGGACAAAATTCCAGGAAAGTGAAAAATTGACAAAGTGTTGGAAATTCCTGGAAAATGTGAAATTTGACTAAGGATTGAAGAAATTCCTTTCTCAGGGGTAGAGTAGAATCAAGGTCAAGATTGGGCACCAAAATGAGGTTAAGGAGTGTCACGAACCTCCGTGTCAAGTTCCGCCTACCAATTGATACAAACGTTACAAGTTTTAGTATTATTTTGGGATATTTTAGGTTTGACTTGAATAATGTGTACATTTGTTTTATAGTTAAATTTTAATTATGATTATGATGCTTATGTGGATTGGTCTCATGTTGAGAATATTTTATATTTGAGAAAAATATAGAAAATACAATGTAGTTTAGTTGATATTCAGTATCAGCCTAGAATGAACAAATACATTTTTGAATGGATAGAGTATACTGATTTATCTATGGTAAACAAAGTAGATGGAATAGCATTTTTGTTACATGATGATTATGAGTCTATTTTGATTTTGTATGGTGTTATGTTGCACTAGTGATTATGATTAAGTATGGTCTTATCTCAGACCTGAAAGAGTCAAGTGGTAGGAAATACACTTTATGATAATGAGGTAATGCGATATGCACACTTTAACATTGATGAAATCTCCCATGTATGTTTCAATGCAATTATTTACAAGCTTCGTAAAGTGACTAAGATCAATTCACTAGAATATGATTCTAGGAACCAATTTGTATGTACGTCTTAAAATTTAGGTATTTCAAGTGCTATTGTGTTGTATTGTAATTTAGGAATTCATGAACCCAACTACGAAGTTTTCACCTTTCATTGAATGCCAAGGTTGTAGTAAGTAAATTTTCATAACGTTTACTTGTGTGTGCATGTGCTGGGTAGAGTAGTGCGTAATAATAGAGGTTACACAAGGAATTGGAATTATGATTATACATGGAAATTGTCGTCCATGTTACTTGCTTTAATTGTAGCCAATTGTAAAATTGATAATAATAGCATTTTAGAGATGTTCAAATATTTTTTAGAAAATTTCCACACTAATGCTATTCGGCATTTACAATACTTAATGTTGGAAGTTACAGAAAAGATTCACGACATGCAAATGGGAGAGTAGCCTATGAAAGAAGACGCAGATATTCATTGGGGGGGGGGAAGCAAGAAGTTTTGGGCTGTGAATTTCTTTTGCTCCAAAAATTTTGCTTTCGCCGGTCATGAGTTTTTTCAAGGTAGTTTTGGAAATTTTTTTTCTGGCTTTTTGGGTGTTAGTGGTTTTTTCGTTGAGGAACTCTCTCCATTAGCATAAGATGCTAGTCAAGTTTGGAACCTCGAATTTCTCTGCTCAGCCATGTCTGTGAGTGCAAATATTTCGTTATTTGTATCAGTTATCTATGTTCAGTGGTGATTTCTTCTGAAACTCTGTGAATCTCTTTTTCCTCTACCAGCTGATGTTATTGGCAAACATCCACTCGCTATTTGATTTATCTTTTGCATAGGTCGATTTTCCCTTGAATCTTTATTTGTGCTCTTGTTACTAACCGATTGAATTAAATTAGTGAGCAGATCAGAATAAATTAATCGATTCTTTAAACCCTTACGTTTAGAAACTTATTTTCATAATCTTTATAGGTAATATGATAATAGCATAGCTGTTATGGAGAACATCTTAATTAAGCCATTTTATATGTCATTCCCCTGTCATCTCTACTGTATTCTGTGGTGGCTTCTTTTGTGTTTTTCTTCAGATCTTTTCTCTTCCCACTGTGATTTGGCTCCCTGCGACAGTAAGTATAATGGTGCCTTCTTTCTTTTACTGATCTTCAATTAGAAACATTCCTTTCTTTGCTTGATTTTTATTTATCGACATGCTTGTCTCCTGGATCCACCGATTTGGAAGAGTCAACGTGTTCCCTCTTGTTAATCAATTACCTTCTCATTTTGCTAAACTTGCCTAGTGCCCTTCTCTACTGTCTTAACCGGATAGATGAATCGATTCGCCTTCTATCTGTAATTGCATCTGTGTTGCTGGGTATTTTTAGTATGTGCTTCATCCGTATTTGTTTTTCCTTCTTTCCTCTATCGGCATGTTCCCTCTGTGATTACCCAATATCGAATCGGGTTGCAATCTAGGCCCAAATGTTGCCTTATATTATTTCACTTAATCAATTAGTTAAATCGTAGGCAACCCCATTCTTGTATGTGAACTGTGTTGCTTGACTTGGAGGAACGAACCGTTGACCCAGTGCACAATAGATTATGAGTCGACCTTCATCTTTATTTATTTCGCCGGCTGGGATAATGCGTATTTGCAACCTTTCTATTTCTCTCCCAGTACTGTAATTGTCGCTTGTTGTTTGATTTCTGATTATGCTAAGAACCTTGCATCTGTTCCTTGTGATATGTTCCCCGAGGGTAGCTCGAGACGTGTGTTTGTTTTTAATTGTTATCTCAGCGTGAACATATCTTTTTCTAGTGCGTTACTGATCCCTTTGTCTAACGGTTTGCTAGTAGCTATCGAATTCCCTTGTTATCGAATTGTATTTGATTAGTTGTTAAGAGCCTTTCTTTCTTAGTCGTAGTTATCGAAATTTCATATTATACTCAAATATATGTTCACTTGCATCATTCTCTATATTGCCTGTTCCTTGTTGCTTGATGAGTTCATCAGCCTATGCGGTGGTTATAATATCCTTCTTGGTCAAGAAATTTTTATACCTTGCAATTTGTCATTTTGCTTCTAACTTATTTTTCTTTTCTTTGTGTGTGTGTATATATATATATGATTATTTGCTTCATTCGTATTGAAATTATCGTTTGGTAGCTCTGTTACTCTTTCGACCCTGCATGGTTTTAAACCCCATGTGTGTTTCTTTGGGGGATCGTGGGGAGCTCACCCACGACATGGGTGGCTCGACCCTCAGCAGGGACCTCCCCGTGCTGTGGGGAGCCATCCCCATCATTGTGGGGTGGGTGATCTCCACGACACCCTGATCCCTTCCTTTGCAATGTTTCAGCCAGCAAAATCTTCGACCTTTCCCTAACATGCCGTGTGATACGTTCCGTATTCAATGGATCCTATCAGTATTGGTATTTATGTGGATTTCGGTGTTTGACACTGTATAGTTCCATTCTTTATATTTACATTTATATATATATATCTGTGTGTGAGTGAGTGTGTGTGTATCAATTGACTTTGTCTTACATAATTGCAATGAGATTAATTTAGTTTCATTTCTTATTGTAATGGTACTTGGACGTACATGGAAAGAGAGAAACCAATAATAATAATAATAATCAATGATTTAGATGTCTTTATGTCTATAATTTGGAAGAGTAGAATATCTGGTTGAGATGGTATAATTGATAAAAGACTATATTATTTTGGATGTATGTATACATATAGCTAGGTTTTGTTATGATAGCTCTAGCGGATTAACTTAGGTAGATTTTGATTATTGCGATTAGCTGCGAGTAAAGAATTATATTTTGTGAATTAACATCTGTGTATAGTTAAATATTGTTGAGATAATCACAAGGTTCTTGGAAGGCATTTATTGATTTTCATTTGTGTTGTGCATTTTAGATTGGCTTAAGTGGACACTTGTGTGAAATTTTGAGGAGTATTTGATATAATTTGCTTTTATGTATGTATTATTGATTTGCTAATATTCATTAAGTATCGCATAGCAGTTCCTTCTAGAATCCATCAAAGTTGATTAGATATCGGTTGGGTGCATGTTAGTATTTTCACGATTTCTTGATATGCAAATGGGTTCTTTTATGATGAATTGGAGCCCAATGGAATGGGAAGCATATATTGGATGAGTATTCTTGTGATTATTTTAAATATTAATTTTAGAACACCTTATTTCTTACTCTCATTTGCAAATTGTAAATTGTATTAACAAATTGATCTTACTCAGTCTATGCTTCCACCATACAATGTTTTGGAGAGGTAAATGTTATGGCGTCATCTTATATGAGTTAATCACCCTAACTTGGTAGAGGAATCATATAGTCATTTTATTTATGTCTTGATAAATTACATGTCAAAACGAATAGGAGGACATTAGTTTTCATGAGGATTATGGTCATTAGAGAATGCTATGGACCCCATTGAGTAGCAATTGGGATATTGTGGTCGGGTGCTCAAGCAAAAGTAGGGATTTTAACTGAAGTTGCAATTCTTTCAAAATAATTGTAAGGGATAGTAGAGATTTACTTATGATGTAATAGGAATGCCTGAATCTTGGTTATAAGAAGCTATTAAGTCATAGATGTTTTGATGGTGTACTAACCATTTTAAAATCACGAAAATATACATTGGCAAATGTTTCCTTAGTAGTGTTAAACAAGCAATTGGTGGTTTGTAATTAGCATATGGATTGATATAATTAATGCATAGTCCTTGGATAATTTAACTTTGGTCATCGATTAGAAGTGCACTAGAACTCTATGATAGGGTCTCATTATGGTCAGCAACTTGATGTTTAATTAGTAGTGCATACTCGACATGTACGCACTCTTGGTTGTTTCCTTGATCACTAATTCCTATTGAACTTGTGGAGAACCCACACCAAATAGTCTCTTGTATAGGATGATTCGATTCCAAGCAATTATTATAGTACTATTAGCAGTAACCCTTATCATGAATAGTAGTGATTGTATGGTGAGTAATAAGCCTTGAGTACTTGTAACCCGAGCCAAACCCTTCTCTATATCTAGATATTCGTCTCTGTTTCACCTTAGTGGGTGGCAGCCGACGAGAGATTTGTCTAGGGGACTGGACCCTAGAAAGGGTTGCGTACCCACTCTTATTCCATCATACTAGATGGGATATAGTTGTTTTCACGAACTACGACGTCTCTGCGCATTCACGTAGGCAAGGCCATTTGTGATGAGCCCTCGAGACATTAGGTCTAGCCCTTAGGGCATGCTCCTGTTGGGTTTCGATTGATCTTACTATACCTTTCCATTAGTATGTATATCTTAATCGCCTTTATAAAATCAATAATCATCTATTTTATGATTGAATTGGTTAAAGTATTAGTATGATTTGGTATGGAAATCACGTATTCTAATATATACTAACCTTCTATTGTGTACCTAGACAAGTAGACAAATTTGTGGATTAGGTCTTAGAAGAAAAGGAATTGCATAATGATGGATTGGTGAGAGAAACTCGAGAACGAAGAAGGTATGATTAGTTGCATCCAGTGGAAGCCATATACTATTGTTTATCAACATTGTATGGAATTAGGTACTTGCTATAATATACCTGTGTTGAAGTTTTACAAATGTGTAATGTGGTCTCAAAAAAAATAAAATATTATTGCTGAATCCATAAATTGGATCGGGTTATTACAAGGAGGAATTTTTCCTCCACATCAAAATTCCTTCACCATGGAGAAAATGTGCTCTAGGAAAGGAATGGGCACCAAAATGACATCAAGGAAGAAAAGTCTAATTTTTAGAATTCCTTCACTTCCTAGCAAATGTGCTCCAGGACAAGTAGAAAATACAGAAACATGATTTGGGAGGAAAATTTCAAAATTTTAAAAAACATTCCTTTTTTGGGGAAGAAATGCGCCCAAGGTGAAGAATTTCAAGGCACAAAGAAAATTGGCTAAGTGAGAGAATTTTCTCTCTCCAAGACTCAGGTTGATAAAATTGCTCGGGCATGGAGGAAGTGGTCAGTTGATTGAAAAACCTCCCTACAGGACGAAGCGTGCACAAAAATTTCCCTTTAGGACAAAAATCTCTCTAGAAAGATTTTTTCTCTCCACAGTTTCCAGGCATTCAGGAATCCTTATGAAATGGAAAAGATTGTTAAAATTATTTCAAGGCAGGAAAATCTTCCAAAGTATCTTTTGTAAGCCCGGAATGGAAAGATTCTTGTAAAGGATGTGTTGGCGACATGCAAAGAGAATATTCCATAGAGGTTCCTATGATGGTGGAGTCCACTTGCATGGCGATAATCTATTGAATGCATGGCAGCATGGTGGCACATTTATTGCTGGAATATTTGACCAAGTAGCGGTTGAGTCCATGCATGGCAAGATAATGGAGTATTTATTGCATATGGCTGATTTTGGAGATGGTGGAGCATTCAGAGCATTATGGGTGATTTATTGCATGATGGAGCATTTATTACACATTGGGCAAACTTGGTAGAAGCATTTAATGCACAATGGATGCCATTTTTGGCAAGCAAGAATTTATTGATAAATTGACATGATGGGTTATTAATTTTTGTTCTCACCTTGTTGCATCATGTGTGTGGAATCTTTTGGGTCAAACCCTAATTAGGGTTTGCATGTAATCAAGGCCGGAGGCCTATATAAAAGGGTGCCCCCTTCATTTGTAAAGGGAGGGAGATTGTATGAAATTGTTGCCATAAGTTATTGAGATAATAACAATGATACATTGTTTTCTGATGGTGTTCACTTAAGTTATTTTTCAAAACTTGCATGCTTTCACCCAAAGATGTAAATATCTTAATCGGCAATAAATCTTTTGGCCGAAAATTTTAAAAAAATCGGGAATCGGGAAAAAATCGGCAAATTTATCTAACATTTGAAAATATATAATTTCTTAAAATATTCTAATATATATTTAATATACACGTTATACATTTATCATTGACTTAAGCATACATCTAATGTGACATATGTTTGTGCATCTATCCTCGTAATACATTTAATATATTTAATTTCTTAAAATTTAGTATACACGTTATACATTTATCACAAAATAAGTATATTTATATTTTAGTAATGTTAATATATATATAAATCTATTTAATATTTTAATAATGTTAAAATATATATAAATCTAAGAAAATATAATATAATAAATTATATATTAAATTTATATTTATACATGAGACTTTGTTTTGGACAAAACATATATAATTTTCTTACCCTAAATAAAACACTGCACAACTAAATAGTATAATGATATTGCTTTATTGATGTCATTGCTGATACCCTTAGTTATATATTGGTTTTTTTATTTATATATGCGATGTCGGGCATCGGAAGTCGCATGCAGAGCGTGTTCTGGTGTCGGGTAGAAGGGAGGTCGTGTTCCGGCCAGAAAAAAAAGCCTTTTTGCTTTCATTTCGCGCGACATTTTAGGGCTCGCGACTTTATGTTTAATATATTTTTTTAATGTCGTTTTTCTGCGTTTAAATCGCGTTTTTTATCGAATTCGAGTGGAGATTTTTTGGGAATCAATCGGACGTGATTTGTTTTAAGATTTAATTGTTTGGGCAAATGAATCGCGATTTGTTGCGATTTGCCTGATTTTTTTACGATTTTTTACATCCTTGGTTTCACCTTCCTCACTTTGAGTAGAATTTTATTTTCCAGGCAGTTAGATGAACAAAGTTGATTGCGATGTTTTAAGGTGAAGATCGCTTGCTCAAACCTTTTGTTAATAGATGATTTCTATTGACAGTGCAAGGTTGGACTGAGCTTTTCTATGTGTGCTCTTAATCTAAATTGTTGTATGAACATTGTTCTCTGATGGTGTTCATCAATGGTTTAAAATCTCTCATAAACAACCACTGAAGATTGCGCTCGCTTTATGTAGTTGTGTACTAGTGGTGAAGTAAAGTGTGGTTGATCTCATCCGAAGCATTACTATCTATTGACTTCTTAGATTTAGCTTAGTCTTCCTAAACCCTTTCCCCTTTCATTTCAGTTCATTCCAGTTCAGTTTGTTCAAAGCATAAGCATCATAGAATTGCTATATCTGATGATGAAGTTCCAGCCACAACAAAGAAGTGAAAGAATGGTTCAAACATAAGTCCCCTTTGATTACCAACAAACATCGAAGCCAAATGAGTCTATATCCGCAGCAATGTCGCTAGTATGCAGTTGGAACCTTGGAGCCAATGTATGATCTTCTTGCAATCTTAGCATACATCTGATTTTCTTCAAGAGAGGATAAGGTGACTGTTGGGAAACTTTATTCTGTGTTGGTGTGGTCACAAAACACACGTCAATAGGAGTATTGATAGCTTTGTTGGAGGGAGCACCGATGATGACGATGGTGAAGAATTTAGACGCTGTGGCTATATACAAACATGATGAGATTGCAGGGACAAGCTATCTTTATGAGTCTTCCCAATTTTTTCTTCCATGGACGATATGTTGAATCTCGAAGTTGACATGGGTACGAGGAATTTGAGTACACAAGATTGTCACATCAGCATTTTGCGCTTGGGTATTGATTTGGTTTATCGTTTTTCCTTGAGGATATATGTTGAGATAAATTTTCAGACTTGGGATCTAGAGATCTGCATGATTGATGGAGTACTTCACAGAATAATGTAGATGGATGGTGTTGCAAATTTCAGTTATGTGAGAGTGGTGCAATAGATTCGTAGTGGAGTATTTGTGAGATTATTATGGGATCCTGGTATTTTGTTTTAGTTTACAAGTACAAATGGCAATTGGTTTGGTATATAAGTTCGGATTGCTTAAGGGCAAGCAATCTTGAGGTGGGAGGACTTGTAATGTCTTGTTTTGCCAACTTAAAAAGAAATGATTAATTAATTAAATTCTTAATTTGGTGTTATGTTAAGGAAATTAATATTTAATTAAATATAAAGTTAAAAATTAAATATTAATATAGACGCTTTATGATTATGAGTGGAACGGTTGCCAATAAATTATTATAAAAGGTGGCAGAAAGGAAGATTAAAGATGGGAGAATTTAATTTTTGTATTGGGAAAGTTGAGCTTGGTTATAGGTTTAGCACCTAAGGACGGAAACTCTCGGGATTTGGGTTGCTTGGACGAAAACACAATCAAATGTGGGTGGATTCATATGTGGGCGTAATGGTGAAATTTGGGAAGTCTTCCTAGAAGAGAAATTTTAGGAGTATTGTTAAATGCTTCAGAATAGGGGTTTATCTCAGTGATATTTAATTCAATATCATATTAAAGAGATTTTAGAGGTATCTATTTAATTACCATATATCTATATTATTTAAAGATTGTTATTCAGAAAATAAATGTGTGAAAAGGAGACTTAAGAGGCTTGGGTAAATTTAGTTTAAGATTATTATGAAACGTACATCCGTCATTAATAATGATATTGTTAGAAGTTGGACGCATTGATGAAAGAAATATTATTTTATGATTAATAAAGCCGAATCTTTTAAATGTTTGTTGGCTGTAATGCAATTGTGGTATCATTGGTTAGATATAATCTAAGGATGGTCGATTAAAGCTGCGAGTTTATTATTCGTGGTTGCAAGGAAGCCATCCATGACAGCTTTAGCATCTGAAGGGATTAATGTGTATCGAATGCAATATTAGCATGGAAAATAATGAACTATAAAAGCTACATAAGAAATTTGGTGTAATGAAGGCATTGAGAGTTTTTGAACTGCAAACAGCTACCAACTAGTGAACGATACCAGAATAATATTAATTCCTAGTGTATGAATCAACCGTGGGCTTCAAGGTCATTGTAAATACTGAAGGCAACATGTTACTCTTTGATTGGGATGCAATCATACATCTTAAGCTTTGTCTAGTTTGGATTTCAATTTGAATACAATACTAAGCGATTGTTTGGCTCATTTGTTGACAATACTTGGAATGTATCGGGGAAAAGGTTCATATATAATCTTCTATTCGCTGAAGTCCTGATGTTTGTTGGTGCTCAACATTATTATTGAAGCAATGAGTTGGAGGTAATGAATTATAGCGGGTTGGTCATATTATCATAATGCGCTGCAGGTGTCTGAATATGTTGAACATTGTGATATTGGTACTCAGGAAAGTCTTCGGAAGACAAACATATTCATCCATGCTAGCATAACTTTGTGGTGATGATGCGTTTAGCAGAAAGTTTTGACATTAGGTGCCTGAGAAGGAATAAGGTACCTGATTCTTCATGAAAAAACTTCGGTCATTACTGAATGTATGTAACTACTGAAGTGAATAAAATGGTTCTGTGCTTAATATTGAATATAATGTGATGATATTATTATTCTGGAATATGTTGATTCCACAGTAGAATTATTTCTGTTATATGTGGAAGAAAATCTCCTAAATGCTTTCTGAGTTTTGTTGAATGTATTTTGCCTATTGCAACTTGAACAATGTTGCATTGCCATTCATAAGTTATCATATGTAACCCAATCAATAAAACAAGGTGAATACGCAAAGTGAAACAACATACAACAATCAGGATCTTACTTTTACAGCTAGCATACTGTTTGACAAACTGACTTAGTTTGGAAAGAGTTAAATTTGGCCAAAATCTAGAGGGGTTACTACAAATAATCTCATCCTTTGAAATATCTCTAGCTAATTTGGCTTAGTCATGATTGGATATCTTCTTAGGTATGATGTTCCTAAAAAAGCTACTAGCATCATGGCATTCTTGATCATTCCCTTCAGCAGTGAACAATTTTTTATAGAAAGAATAAAATTGTTATTTAACATCTTCCTGATCACACAACAAAGTGTCTTCATCCCATACACAACCAACATTTTCCTTGATATTCTTCTCTAACATATCTGAAGAAAATTTTTGAACCTTTATCTCCACTGGCCAACCAGTTCATTTTAGCCCTGATTTTTAGGCCTTGTATCTTCTGTCTGAAAGGTCCTAAGACTGTTTGAAATTACTTAGTTCCTCATTTATCATCTCATTGTGAGGGTCATCTTGTAGAGTAGACTTAAGGGTGCAGAGCTTCTCTTGAAGTCCACATTGAATCCTCCTATTATCCATAGCCCTTTTATTCCAGTAGTTTGAAATATAACAGTTTAACTGTTAACATTATTATTCCATCTATCTATAGCAGCAGAGTCTTTCTGCAGAATTCCATTAATTTCTCTCAGAGTGAAAATGAAATATAGGAAAAGTGTTCCTAGACTAATACATCCATTAACCTCGGATTAACTCTCTTTTCCCTTATAACATTGGAGAGAGAATAATGGGATTGACTACTATCACAAGGAATAGTCAAGTTGTCTTAGATTCACCCTCTTGTTGTTGATTGTAGCGTGATTGAAATTGATCAAGTGTGCATGTGTGAACAAACTAGGTTAAAGAAGGCTAAATTGAACAAGTTTGTCAGAATAAAGAAAGTTCATAAAAAAATGTATCAGAGAGCTACATATTTGGAAATGAGACACAAAAAGGAATCTGGATTTGCAAATTGAAGCTGAAAGCGCAGGACTGGTGTGCTGGGCACCCTAGTCTGAGGTTCTTGTGGGTAACAAAAAGGAGTAAAAATGTTGTCAAGAGGTCCTATAGGTATGTGTCCCAAAAATCTAGCCAAAAAGTGTCAGACACGTATGCTAAGTGACCTACTCTTTGTGTTTTTGCTTGTTCAAAATGTAGGAATGTCTTTTGCTATTTGCTCTGCTTGCTTGTAACTTCCTTGCAGTTGGATTTGAACTTGCATACATGGAAAACAGGGAAGAATGTTACAGAGGCTAAACAAGAATGGAAATGCTGAAATAAAATGATTATATGTTAGGTATAAAACCCTTTCAAGGAGTTTCACATAAAGGTGATGATGCAATGCTCTTTAGACAAGTCTTGCAAGTGTTGATGTAATAACATGATAAACATTAATCATAATCATGAAATCATACTTGAATGTTCAATGCTGCAGTCGGATACTCAATATGATGATAACTCAGACTTAGAATGCTTGAATGCTTTTGGAATCAATTAGTCATTAAGAATGATAGAAGTGCTTTATATAGGGATCACAAGGGCTTTTTGATAAAAAGCCAACATAAAAGGGTCAAGTTGCAAAATTGAGACCAAATTTTGAATTGTGAAACAATTTTGAGTATTTTTGGCGGGACTATAGAGCTGGGCGCCCTGTTCTCACCAATATAGGGCCTCTGAAAGGGAAATACGATTGTCGGATTTTGTGATGTTAGATCTGGTATTATTTTTGGCATTTGATGACAGTTAAGTTGCGGGATTAATAATGAAGATTCAATGTAGAATAGGGCCCAAATAGGCTTAAAATGATCTAGGAAAAACACACTTCAGTAGGTGCCAAATAAAGTGTGAAATTGTAAAGGGATACAATTTACGACACTACTGAATATAGCCTCATTACAATCCTCATGTTTAAGCAAGGCGGCACTGAGAATGAATTTGTTATCCTTCTTGGCAACTCTAGTTTTCTATTTGTTAAGGATGGTCTTAACTGAAATAGGGTGATGATTAGACAACGAGCTAGGTTGAACCTAAACTCTACTACCACAATTAGTAATGTCAAAATTGAAATATTTTCTGTTAGCATGGAACCTATCAGGCATGCAATAAATTCTCCTATTCCCTTTTTGGGAGTTGAACCAGGTAAACCAAATGCATTCCCTTTGGTGCTTAGATTCTCCTGTCACACTGAGGGCAATGACTATATTGCAGTTGATAACACATCAGGCAATCGAATTCTCATTTGAGAGAATTTTCTCGACCTTATAGATCATTATTGTATTGTTAAGTTACTTTTGCTTTCAAACATTTTTATTTGCGTGGTAGAATTTATCTTATTATTTAATTGATTCAAAGTGCTAATGAAAACTGTATGCTGATAATATTTCATACAAGATAGTAATGTTATTGAGGAATTGATGGTTCTCATACAGTTGTCATGTGTCCTTTGTATGCATTTCTCATATTATTACATCTTTTAAGGAATTCACGAGCACTATTATTGACAGGTTTTATCAGCCAAAATTGCTAGACTTTTTGCTGTATCAGACACAAAAGTGGTTTTCTTACTTGTTTACATTTTCTCACTATCTCTGATTACGATGGCATTTGCACTAAGCACCATTTTTACAAAGGTATGCTGTAATAGTTGTCCTTTTCTTATGTCTTTCAAGATGCTTATGCATTGGGAAAAGCAATGTGATTAAAAATCATTTTCTGGATAATTAATTTATCGAACCATATTTTAGATGTTGTACGACTTTAAATTTCTTGCGTCCTTGTTCTTGTTTAGTGTCAACAGTGGTATGAACTGGTTCTGACTAACTTGTACAGGTTAGGAGAGCATTAAGTGTATCTGGAGCTCTTATGATTCTTGGCAGCTTAATCATAATTCCGGTAGAGTTGTTCCAGTGGACACCTGCAGTGTGTGCACTTCTTTCCGTGTTCTCGCCAATTGGGTTTGCAGTTGCAATGAATGTGATTGTACGTGCAGAAGGGAGTGGGAAGGGTTTAAATCTTCATGACTTATGGTCTACAGTTATGTGATTAATGTGGTTTCATATTATTTGACTTCACAATATTATGTTCTACCAACAACTGAGATGTTGACAACTAACATGAAATATTTATGTTGGGCAATCTAGTCTGTTGAAACAGATCCAGGGGATGGTGGGAGTCACTTGAGTGTGGGTATGATCATTTGCGTTCTGGCAATTGATAGCGTCCTCTACATTTTGATTGCATGGTTGTAATTTATTCTCTCCTTTCGTGTTCATCAATCCGTTTTCTTAGATATGACTTGCAATTTTACCTTGATGTACTTCAGTACAGAAAACAATGTATATGTGTTAGTCATATTCAATTCTTGCTTGCAGGTATTTGGATAATACATGGCCACATCCACAAAGAGGTCCAAAGAGGCCTTGGAATTTTATTGTTTCAAAAAAATTCTGGTTCAATCACAAAGAAAGAAGTTATCATTCAGTTTATGATCAGGTCTGTTGGTTTATTGAAAATTTACTATGTTCAAGAAAACTCTACTTGTAGCCTGCTATTAGTATAGATGTGAAGAATGTGTCATTATCTTGTTTGTTCGTAATGTTGTCTGTGTTTACTTCTTAGTTTTATTAGGATTTTCCATGCTCTGCATTTAGACCTCTGCATGTTGTAATTATTAGTTAAATATTTCTTGAGTTTACTCTTTTGCATGCAATTTCTGAACACTGAGTTAATTTGGATGTGCTTCAAGATTTTTTTTTACTTTTATTTTAATTTAGGGTAAAAGAAGCAAAAGGTCCTCTTATTATACATATTCTTTTTAGTTTTCAAGAAAGGTAGCCTACCCTTGAATTGCAGGAGAGACTTTGTATCAAATGCTTCACAACTTTATTTTGTCTACAATGAAATAAATTGCCTACAGTTTTTGGAATTAGGCTTTTCACTGAAACGAGAGTTATTTGATCTCAATTTTAGCTGCTAGTTTAATCACAATCCTGTTTCTTGGGTTCAGTAAAGGTAAGCTAAAGTGCTGTATGTGCACATGCAGGGTGCTCACGTTTCATGGCAACAACCTGATGGGCCAAGAATTGAGATGAATGCTTCCATTGAATTTTCAGAAGAAGGTAGAAGACACTACAATTTAAATATGTTTAGCAATTTATGTTGTTTGGTATGGACATGGAGAAACATTAATGTTTTTATTTTTTAGTATGCTGAAATAGTGTACTTAAGACAAATTTAACTCATGGCTTGCAAGAAGTTAATGCATGCGATTCAAAAAACAAAGTCTGTTTGAATATTGAAACTCAGAAAAATTGAATTGTGGTTTTGCAATTTGATTTGGGGATGAGCTACCATGAGGCAATTAAAAACAGCAACATTTAAATTAAAACTTGTACAGTGTTTTCTGCTAGTAGAAAGTTGCGTATGTAATGAAGTTTATTCTTTCATAGGTTTCGAGGTTTTCATGGATAAAGTAAAACAAAAAAATGGTCACTTGTACTGAAGCAAACTGTTAAGATCCATGTTTGTTGAGCTGTGAAGCTGCAAATGTAGTTTTTCTTCTGATTCAGTATTTTTGCAGCAAACAAACATTAAATAGATTATAAATGTACAAAAGCCTATTAGATCAGTTACAAATGCACGTGAAAGGAGTTATGGCCCTTCGAACCAGATCCGACAAGATTCGTTAATCATGGATAAAGAATGCCTACAAAGCTTTTGCACTCAACAATTATTGGAAGGACTGTTTTGTTTGAGTGAGGCAATGTTGTCCAACAAAAAGCATAAATGTTTAGTTGATTGCTATACAAAATGAAATGATGTGCCTAGAATATGTGAGTGCAGTTCTCATGCAAGCTTATGTATGTTCTGCTTTATTTTTAATTGATTGTTTTTTGACATTTTTTGTAAATTTCAAGAGGATTAATTTCATATGCATTATGTTTAGCTCTCTTCTACTAATGTAAAATGTTGTGTTATCTCATAGCTCAAAACTTTCAACTGATTGCAGCATCCATGATTTTTTCGAAGTAAGTACGTTATTAGAGTTCAAACCCAGAGTATAACTCATATCGACCAGAGTAACCAGATTATCATTCACCTTTTTCATCTTGGCCTCATGCCCAGAATCTGCTCTTCATAGTCTGTTTTCATGATATTGACACCTTTAGCAACATTTTCAAGAATTGCCAACATCTTCTTGTCATCTTCCTTAGACTTGGGATTACCTTCTCCGTTCTAAAAAGAAGCAATGTTACTTTGCATGGACTGAATTCTAATATTGATTTGACTGATCTCTAAAAATAACCACTTTGATATTCTGAATTGATGAATTGCCGCATCCTTGGCCACTCCCAACAAATGATCCAAATCTTTTCTGTCAAAGTTCAGGAAAGGGGAATCCTTTTGCAAGTTTCTTGGAAAAAGGGGTGGATCTCTCTATCTTCACTAGTCCTAGGGGGAGAGGGAGGAAAGAAGTATCACGTGGAAAACTGTTGCCAGTGGTACCCGACACCTAGTGTTAGGATTACCTTCCTCTTCCCCTGAATTACACTTCCCAGCTGAATCTCCATCCGCAAAATCTGAACCATTGGACCCTAACATAGTCACATTGGTCCTCTTCCTTTTTTTATTCTTACCCTTCACCTCGGGAGGAAGGGAGGCACCCATCTCCTGTGAAGCAGACTCATTCTCCTCGGTTCTCCACTCCTTATCCGTAGTATCTTCCGCCCTAGTCTCAGTATCCAAGTCATCCCCTATTTTAGACCCTTGCTCATCATCCTCACTTGGAGGAGGGGAGTCACCCTCTGAACCCTAGATTTAGAAGGAGAAGGAAGGGCCTTAATATGTTCAAGAATAAGGATGATTAAACCCTCTTGCAGAAAAGGGTTCCTCTCATTTTTACTATGCTCTTTAATCCCTAGCTCCAATGAAGCTAGCAGGTAATATAGAAAATATACCTTCTGCCTATGTCTAAAATGGTTTAACAAAGTGAAATGAAAACCGAAGACGGTAGTGTTGGTCTCGTGGATGTTATTAAAAATATTTCATTTCATTTCATTTCATTTCATTTCATTCATCCATTTCAACTAATGGAAAAACATCTTCTAGTTTAGTAGGTGTCCATTGGAATACAACTTTGTGGCTTAGCTACTTGTCCTGTACGTTTTGAAGATGGGGGAAGGGATATAGGGGAAGGGATATAGGATGTCACTTTTCCCTTGCTGTCCTTTTTTGAAACTAGCTAAGACATCCAAGAACATCCCTGTGTTTGTAGCAGTTAATGGGATGGCTTTGTATCCTCTTGATGGCCAGAGGATGTGGTGCTGTCCCTTGACAGTCAGACAGATGTGAAGGCCTCTCCCATGTCACACACACACAATGCAGCAACAAAAAAAGCAATGCAGCTCAGTTAAGGCACAACTTACTAGCTTAAAGTATTCAATATTGTCCAAGGACATGGAGAAAATATGGGCTGTTCTACACGTTCTAAACACCACTTGCATATTTTCTGTGATTCAGGGAAAGCTAAGTACCTAATTTGATTTTATACTTGCAATATCAAGATCATACCATACACTTATATGCAAAATAGGAAAATATCATATAGCCAGCCCTTCTACTATGCACCTGAACAGAGAAAGACACCAGCTTTTGCTTGAGTGTGTGCTGCTCACTAAATTTAGTTCCATTGAGAAAGATCACATCCCTTGGGTTTCAAACTAACTACATTTGGTATATGGGTGCTGATTGGCAATATTTAGTGAACAGTTTTTGAGATTTAAACTGGATGATGACTTCAATTTTTGGAAGACAGAAAATTTCTTGTAGTTCCAAACTTTCACGACATGTTTGTCCCTGAATTTTTACATCGAAGTATGATTATCATCATATTCCCCTTTTGTCAATGTCTTTCAACATCTACAGTATTGACATAAATTTGATGATGATGAAAGTTCAGATCAATTATGGTGAAGTATTGTTCAACTTAGTGCTGGTCTAGAAGGTTGCAAAACATGGTAGAGGATACCGATTTGTCAATTTTATCTTGTTTATTGTTCAAGAACCTATAGATAAGTTCCTTGAAACTTTTTTTATGGCAAGATGACTTTCAAATTGCAGCATGGACAAGGGCTTGAACTGACTTTCCTTGATCAAGGAGCTCTTACGTTAGGCACTGAATCTTATAATTTTCACAAATAGTTCTTCATTACTGCAGATTATTTGGAGGAGGGGGTTCCATTACAAGTTTAACACTTTTGGGCTTTTTAAAGATGTCTCTGTACTGCTGTAGTTTTTTATTATCCATAGCTGTTATGGATAATCAGTTCTCTTGGCAATGCTTCAAGGCATCAAAAGCTTTCTTTTGGGACTCAACCATCTTCCCCTTTTACCAACATGCATGAGGCATGTTTGAAAACTTGCCGTCATACCAGTGATACAGATCCTAGGGAGTTTTCTAGAGACAACACTCTAAACTAGAATATAAATGTGCTATATGCAGAAGCAATGTTGACAATGAGTCGGTGATAACAAATAGAGTGATGTGTAAAACAGTATTAGAACTGAAGCAGAAAACTTTATTAGTCTGAATGTTTTGCACATGGTATGCTCTCTCAAGAGAATTATAACTGTGTCTCTCCTAGCCACATCTATGCTATGAAGTTGTGTTGAGAACCCTGTGTACAACACTACCTACTAAAGCATATGCTACAGATGTTTATAATATATGTCTAACAAAGGTGATTACATCAAGAATAGATATACAATGAGTTGGTTTCAATAATTGTCATTGCTTCACCATCTTGTAGGTGTGACAGTTTGGCTCCGAAGTAGATGCTGGACAGGCAGGCATGCTGATGCACCATGCACCATGCACCTTGGAAGTGCGGTCTGAGATGGTGTGACATAGGGATGGAGGTCCAATGTGTGAGTCATGTGGATAATGTTAGAGCTCTTTGTCAACTCTAAATGATCCAAATGAGTTCGGTCTACCCTTTAGTGTTGTGCTACATAGCTGTAATCTGCTCAGAAGATGGAATTGAGGTTAGATGTCACTGGGAGTAGCACAATGCCCATGCGATTAGCACATGGGATGCTGAACAATGCCAAAGTAAGGACATGACTTGGTGTTACTTGGCATGGATTAACATATATCTTGGGCAAGCCTAGACAAGTATTTATAGCTTTCTTTGATGTAGCTTTTGTCTGCAGGCTGTTATTTCACCCTGTGAATATAATTGAATTAGAATTCCTTTCTTTAGCTGAATTTAACTATCTTAGGGTTCATCACATTTAAGTGTAGTTTGAGCATTTTACCACGGTAACTTTGATTTCTCGGACTGTGTCAATTCTAGCAAACAATTTCTATTCTATTCTAGAATCTGTTACTTGTCTCTTCTTTAAAATTGGTCTGAATGATTCTCCATAAACTGTTGAAAAACCTAACCAAATCATTGGCATGGAAACTTGGAATTGAAATTTCCTAGTTTAAAGAAAATGCCTGTTTCTACATGTCTTTTTTCTGCTTGTGGGATAAGTTTTTTTTTTCATTCCAGCAATTTTGTCTTTTAGTTCCTCAATGCTTTTGAATAAGCACTATAGAAAGTGTTATATGTTGCTGTCATATATCAATGTGTTTAAGGATGTCAATCGGTCTTCACTAAAGGATTTAATTTTGAAGAAATGAAACTGGTGTGCATAAGATGTTTTTAATCTTTGGTTTATAAATTCTGTACTGCTGTGCAGTTTCCAGTTTGCTTGCTGTGTCGGCATCTTAATTTTAAAAGCAATTTGGCTTTGGTTGTTCTGTGACTTCCATCTATTTTTCAATTTCTTTTCTTTTACCTGACAGCATTTCCTTCCATTCACAGTTGAATATAATGGAGGGGTAAAGGATGAAAACTCAAACATGGAGCAAATTGATCCAGATATGGCATCTAAAGTTGCTGTGGAGCTTCAAAACCTGAGAAAAGTGTACACAACGAGGAAATGGTGGGAATTCTGGTCATTTGACAATATGATAGGTTATCGAACTAAGAGAGTCCAGAAGGAAGATGAAGCTGTTAAAGGTGTCAGCTTGAAATTCTATGAGGGTGAATGTTTTGCCATTGCAGTAAGTGCTTTTTGGTTTACTTGGAAAAAATATTAATTTTTCAAATTCCTACAGCAATCTTGGTTTCAAGGAAAAACTGATAGAAAATATGTAGAAAATTGGCATTTTTCAATTTCTCTTTGTAGGCAGGGGTAATATAGAAATGAATGAAAAAAATAAACCACGGTGTCTTTCCCAATCCTGCAAACTCTAATGTTCTTTTGTGGTGTTGCTTATCAAGGATACCTTAGGTATGGTAGATATTTCTTATAAATTTCTATGATTTTCAAAGAAACCAGTTAACATTGTGCTTTTAAAAAAAGTAATGTTGAACTAGACGATTTAGTTACTTATGTTGTTTTTTGTGATCTAGAAATGTTGTCCTAACTGGCAAACTGAAGTGTTCAACCAATGCTTAGTGATTGCAATGCATTACAGACTTGTGGCATCCTTCAGTAGTTTGTAAGGTCAATGTTTAATATTTTGTGTTTGCCACCTATGATAAGAAAGATGCTAGGTTATTAATTATTAATGTGTTTTAGAGATTAGTATAAATCACAAATAGATCTTTGATAATAGCTATCAATTGATTATAAATTGAATATATTGGGTACTTGGTATCATTTCAATCAAACATATGTATGTATATCTTACTACTGTGATGAAAATATAATCTATGAATTGAAATGTATGTAGGTGTATAAATTTATTTGGTATGACCTTGGATATGGAGAATTCTGCCTATGAATGGAAGAAAAATACAATATTGATTGCAGTTGGAGGATGAAAATTATTTTTTGATTAGATTAAAATGTGTTCGAGTGCACAGCTTTCTGTTTTTGCTTTGTGTAGATCGCTGTTTCCAGTATCTGCAGTTACAGTTTCCACATTCCCTGTTGCACCCCAAGTTATTGGTTCAGTGTAGGCTTTTTAAATGCATTTCCAACATGTTTCTTCCTTTCTACTGTGTAGTTCGTTTGTAAAATTTCATTGTTTGAAGTTATTTTGTAATATATTAGAGTTCACAGTTGCACTGTAGAATTTTAGAGTTAATGGTTGGAATTTCAGAATTGGTAACTCCATTGTCGAATACCAAAGTTTGCAGCATTATTGTGGAATTATAAATTCGATGGCTCCATTGCAATATTCCAGTGTGAAATTGCACTCGTAGGAGTTCTTGTAGAGAACACATGCCCATTTTTAATTGAAATTTGCAAAAATGGGCTAATTAAGGGGCATTCTAACTGTTGTGCTCGCACATCCCCGCCCCATCTCAGGCAGGGGACCCCCGCCTCCAGCCTGCCGAGAGAGAGGTTGGTGTTCTCTAGCAAAGATTCGACCTTGCTAACTCGTAAAAATCCTGAAAATGGATAAACGTCTAAGGCACAGATCAATGAAGAAATCTCGGGCTTTTTACCGCAAATCACACAAAGAACAAAGATCAACTTTGTCTTTTCGCCCTTTAGAGCCTGTGATATCGATAAGGGCAAAATGGAATAGGATTCACATGTGTTATGGTCGAAAATAATCCCGTCCTACTATTAGGCCTTCAAAGGTAGACAACAATTCTAGGAGGGATAGTATGTTTCACGTTTTAGAGAGCCAAATCACTAGAGCTCGAAAATCCTCGAGGCATCAGACGCAGAAGGTGAGGTCGTGTTTGCATAACCCCCCCATCGCTGAAAATAATCCCGAGAAAGACCAAAGTGCTGAGTTTAAATAGGTATGGAGTTCGGGGTTTAAAAGAAAATGCGAGAAGGCTTTGTAGAATAGCAATTGCCCTTCAAAATGCCGACCAAAACCTCGGAGTGACTCAGTGTGTAGGGCAAAAGTCCAGTCAAAACAAAAGTTCGAAAAGTGAGAAGCCATCTTCGCATCATCTGCTAAATTCCGAAAATGAGCCTATCTAGAATCGCAAGTCTCATTTTAATAATGCCTTCCAAACACCGAAATATATATCTAAAAAAGAGGGGGGGGTCAATTTAATAAAGTTTGTATGAAGTCGCCCCACATAAGTTGCCTTCACAATATTGAAAATATATTGAAAACTTAAAAGCACTTTGGTATTGACAAAATAATTAAAGAAATGACAAGTCAAGTTCGAAGAAGGCATTCGTTTCTCGCCCCTCTTAGACATCGAAGATAATACCAAAATGAGGTCCTATAAAGTATGAGATGACAAAAAAGGAGCCAAAGCAAAATATAAAGTTCGGGCATTTGCCCATATAAAATGTAGACACCGTCTTGCTATCGGGCCTTCATATATCGATAAAAAATGCTGAACTAAAAGTGTCATTGTTTGGGAGGTCAAACCAAGAAAAGGTTCGAGGTTTTTTACTGAATTTAGGTTGGGTGAACAAGGTAAAGTTGATTTGCATTTTTTCAAAACGAAGCATTCTTTTCTTTTAACACCTCCACATTGCCGAGAAGATACCTAACTTTGTGTTAGTGTGTTTCGTTTAACATCGCTAAAAGGCTTCCCCAACTTCGAAATAGGCACAACTAGGTTGAACTTTAAACCAAAGTGTGAGGAAGGCGAAGATTTAAAAGAGCAGAGTAATTAAATGTATGGTTGATTGATCCTTCAATTGCTTGTCTACGCAGGATGAATGGCGTCATGTGAGGATCGCAAAGGCAAAACCACCAGTGGGACGACAAGAGGACCCAACACACAGACGAAGATGTGATTGTAGCACGTAGGATCAAAGTTATGATCATAGAGCGGTGCCAATGAAGAACATGTTAAAGGGCCGAACATAGTAACAAAACACAGAGTGCTACAGAAGTATGCAGACTCAAAAGATACACAACTGGAAACATCAGAAAATCAGCTGGTTTGTAAAAAAACAAAATGGCTTTATTGTAAAATAACTACCTGTGGGTCCCCATTAATGCATTTAAAACCAAAGGGACATAGGTCAATTATTTCTCAACTACTTGATTTGCAAAATTGATGTAAACCAGTTGTAGGTAGCTGAAGAAGTGGTTGAGGGGGCAGTTGTGCACTTATGAGAATTACTAGGTATGGTCTAAAGCTGTCAGGCTTCTAGAAGGTAGGTCATAGCCACTGGATGGTTTCAATCCTGGCCACTGATTCAAACTGTAAAATCTATAAAAGGCCAGTGCCTCTCTTTTGTAAAGGGTTAGATATTAGTGGTTAGAAGGTTAGATAGTTAGATTTTAGAGGTTAGTAGTTAGCGGATTAGGAGTAGAATAGGACTACTGGATAGAGATTGTTGTAATGGCAGTTTGAACAAATCAATAAACATTGAAGTTTGGTGTTTGTCATTTTTTTCTCTTTTGTTTACATGGTTTCTTTTCATTAGATTAGCTAGTTAATGTTCAGTGATTCTAATGATGAAATGTGAGGGTATCCGATTTGATTTAAGGTTCGTACCATGGGGGCTTGTTGATTGTAGGTCTCCGTGTATGGTTAGTCTGAACTGAAAATTGTTCTTAGTTCAACTGTGGGTGTTTGCTTCAGGTTGCGCTAGAATTGGTTGCCTAGATTAATGTCCATTGTCTAAAAATCTTTAATTTCCTAGGAGTTTGCACTGTTCTTGTGGAGTTGTGAGGGTGTCTAGCAAAACAAGAATTAGTTGTTTGAAATCTGTCTACCTGTAGCATGAACTATTACTACCATTGTCCTTAGGATCCCTAAACCCTTATCTCTTTTGTTATTTATTTCTCCAGTTCGAAATCAAGGCATCATTAGATGCAGACCAACTTGTTGCATTCGTAAGTCCCCTCGTGTTTACTAGCAAAGCACATTACCGTTGAGTTATCCTAAGTCGTCAAGACCCGATAGTTGGAACCTTGAGGTTGTCCCATTTGATCACCCAGAATAACATTAGGGATTTCCTTATTCAAGAGAGGATATGATACTTAGCATTCTATTTTGTGTTGACCGAAAGAGTAGCAGTACAATTTCTTGCATCAACACTAAGTTCAGTAAATTTGTTGTAAAGTTCTCTGCGCTTAAAACCTTCATAACTTTATCCAGTTGTTTCTCAGTCTTCACTTGGATTTCTATTTTGAGAATTTCATTCATGTTTGTGGATGTAACTATATGCAACTTTTAGCTATCTCTAACATCATTGGTCATAGGTTCTGAGAACCCCACTTGGGCAGTTGAGGGTTTGATCCCACTACTTTTGGGTTGAGATTGACCACCACATCTTGTGTAGTGACAAGATTTTGTCTTTGTTCCCTCTAGGAAGAAGAGATTGAAGAGCAGTTTAAGTTCTTTTTTTCTATGGTGAGATTTGATGAAGTTATTACCATCTTTGGAGAGATTTGGTAGTCCCCTGTCCACTTTTGCTATCCTAATTAGAGGCGCTTGGGCATTTTTCTTCAAGAGGCTGTAACTTCTAGGCACAGGTCCTTTTAGTGATCCCTAGAGCTACAAGGTTGTTCACCTCTTTCCAACCAATCACAAATAGTGGAAGCATTAACTGCCTCTTTGGATTCTTTTGATTCAAACCCAAATTGGGACAAGTTGGTAAATTGAATTTTTTTTGCATATCATCACTTGAGTTCCCCAACTTTCTCATTCTTCATTAGGTGTTTTGGATGTGTTTTTTGTTGTACACATCTGAAACTTTCATATTTTTTGAATTTGAAACCAAAATCTTTCTTTTACTTGTTCCTAACATGTTTCTGAATCTTGCCTACTTTGCATCTTGCTTTTTTTCTTCTATCCATCACAAGACCATAAAACACTTGTTAAAGATTGAATTTGCCGTAGTATAAAAAAATCAAAGTTTTAAAAAATTTGAATTCTTGAATAATGGTGCATGCCAAGACAATGAGGTGCTCTATTTCAAAGCAAGAAACATATTTGAAAATTAAAAAAAAAATGTTTGAGAATGTTTAGGGGTGCACCATTGTAAAGGTGAAACTTTTCCAATTTTTTTTTACATATTGGTGCATGCTAAGAAGCTGAAGTGTGCAAATACAAATGATGATCTCTTTCTTTTATTCAAAGCACAAAGGAGTAATGTAGGGGCAAGTTGGAGACATCAGGTGCTAATGGACATGAATAGACATGTGAATATGAAGCAAGCCAATTTTTTATATTCTAAACCAACACTTTGACATAGATGTGCACTTATGGAAAATAGGTTGTACATTTTTTTGTAGAAGAGGCTAATTTGTTTTGAAAATATCGAGTTGTGAGTGTAGGCACATGCCTAATAACTAGAGTGTGCCACATAACTAAGCTACAATTTGTCTTCTAAAAACAATATTTTCCTCACTAATGGATAGGTGCACTCTTGGACAATGGCATGCACCACTCCACAAATATTTTCAGTAAAGGCGTGTTTTTGAGACGAAAATGGTAAACAAATTTCATGGTGTTTTGGCATGTGCTAGATTAGGTGTGTGCCAAGATTTAAGGACATGCGAAAACAAGGGAATGCAATTTTGCTTTTTTGTTCTCACAATGGTAAGATGCATGCTTTAGAAGGAGGACATGACACTACAAAGATATTTTTAGGAACTGCGACCTGAACTGCTTGGGAATTTCAGTGTGCAGCAAAACCAACAATCTCCACAAATTGAAATTTCCCCTTTGTTTACCTCAAATGCATCAAAAGGAATGAGAGGGATGCATATCAAGAATACTTTTGCACCTTAGAAGGTAGATGGATGCTTTGATAAGAATTGCAAATGTTACAAAATTTCAAGTTTAGTGTTAGGCGTGTGCTAGTGGCTAACCACATACCAATACGCAAAGGATCACATTTTTTTAGGCACCTTTCATAGTGTTTAGGTGTGCACAAATACAAAAATAACATAAGTTTGAAATTTTGTAATGTCCCTATTGTGACGTTTTCACACATTGCCCCATTGCAAATGGTGACCCCCACTTTTTTGCTTGTAGGTTAGTTCTTTTGCTTAGTTTGCTTAGCTTGGCAGTAGTTTCGTTAGTCATTAACCTTTTGCTTGTGAGAAGATGCAGTGCTTTGATTGTCGGGGTGTGATCAAGTCAGCATGTCCATGTCTTGGACTAAGATGAGCAAACAACCTTAAGCTTCTTTTTGTCAAAAATGCTTAAGTATTGGATAGGAGTCAAGAACTTCATTGAGCAAGGATTCGCAATGCAACCCATAGGTTTAGTCATGAGATAGGTTTTACGAATGATAAGCAACTCTTAAGCAAGTGGAAGCACCTCAAGGGTTGTATGAGAAACAAAGAATTCAATCAAGACTTAGATAGATGAAAAATGGATATCAAAACATTTACAAGTGTGGATGAAAGTTAAATTCCTTGAGTGCTCAAATTCCATGACCTCAAGGTATCCCCGACTTGACTTCTCAAATTCCTCGACCTCAAGGAATCCATGACTTGGAAATCTTGAAGCGATAGGTCAAGTAGAAGTTGCACTATCAAGATAGATTAGAGTTGATGAATGAATTTATCCATGATTTCGTCATCAAATTTATTTTTCTCAAGGAGTCCATGACTTTAGGGTCTTGAGGGCTAGTTTTATTCATGAGTTGCACTATTAGTGGGTTCACCAAGACAAGTGAAAGTTTATCCATGTCTCCATGATCAAATGCAAAGATCTAAAACTTGAGAGAAGGCTTGCGAAGTTCTCCATGAGTTGCCCAAATCCATGATGATCAACCTTCCAAGCATTGGGCGAAAGACATAAATGTGGTGAAGCTTTGAATGATTTCAACAAAGGGAAATCATCTCTAATCAAACTTGCAACAGCTACCGTTTACTTGGTGAAATCAATCAGTTGGAGAAAGAAGCGATCTTGAAGAAAATGAGAGAGGTTATCCTTAAATCCTCAAATTACTTGACCTCAAGGAATCCACAATGTCACTTCTCAAATTCCTCGACTCCAAGGAGAATCCACGATTTGGGAGCCTTGAAAGATATGTGAGTTGAAGATTGCCTTGATTGAATTTATCCTTGGATTTTCAAAATTTGCTAGCAAAATCATTTTAAAGATGAAAACAATTGAACGACTCAAAGAAGCAAAATAAAAAAAGATGAAAGTGAAGAACGATTGAAGGAGATGAAGCGCTCATTTTCCTTGATGTCAAGGAATCCACGACTTGAGGCTTGAAGGTGCTAAAGTGAGGCATATGTTGCTTTATCCAAATTCATCTTAAGGATTTTCAAAATTGCTAACAAAATATCTTTGATTGAAATGAGAGAAAGCTGGAATGATCAATGAAGTTGAGGGATGAAGTTAAGAGTTATGCTCAAATTCTTTGACCCCAAGGAATCCACGATGTCACTTCTCAAATTCCTTGACCCCAAGGAATCCACAATCAAATGATGAGATGCAAATTTCTGTCCAAGACCATAAACTCATCAAATTAGCGAAGCTTGAAGTATGAAGGTAATGAGAAGACATGAAAGTGAACAAGCAATCACTCAGATCAAGGAATTATACAAGTATTTATGACTGGAATTGAAGATTAAATAGTGCTCAAATTCCTTGAGTTCAAGGAATCCACGACTTTGAGGTGAGAAGCAACATTTTATCCTCCACTTCAAGTAATCCATGACCAGCAGGCTGGGATTCCATGACTTCAAGGAAACCACGACAAGCAGAAATCAGACCTTGGAGAATAGAGGATCAGACAAGCGGACTTGCGGAGAATCAGATTTAAGAGGGATGAAATCAGACTCAGTGCTTTGCATTTCCTTGTGTTTTCAATGTTATTTCTACGTTGAATAGGTTTTTCGGGGCTTGATTTGTCAAGTATCAGCCTTATTTGCTTTCAGTTCATGGTGTATGATGTTAAGTCAGTTTTTTTTTTTCAGGTTTTGGTAGGAGGATGGAATGCTGATAAAGGGGTGAAATGAAGGACAGGCATCTTCAGGGCAAGGAGGCGAGTCAAGGATGAATATTCTAGGGGGACTTGAGAACTCACCAATTCTGAATTCAAAATCAGTATCAAGACAATGCTCACATTTCAGAAAGAATTCAAGTGAGGCAGATCTAGATTGGGGTGTGAACCTGATTGAGGATGAGGCGCAATCAGCAAGTACACAAATGCAAATCTGAGTAAGTCAAGGGGTATGACTAAGGAAAGGGGATGGTGGAAAGGACTTAAGATGAAACTCATCAAGATGTAGAGCTTCACAATCAAGGCTTAAATGATGAGTAAAGCTAGAAGGCGTGAAGGAGAGACTCTACACGCAAACACACCATAGACATATGGAGACACTTCCCCACATCAAGGTGAATCTATCCAAGCACATCATGAACAAAGGAGGATCCAGCATAGATATCATGGAGTCTACATCAAAATAATGGAAGGAAGACCTCATCACATGAGAGAAGATCAAGGAACACTTCATCAAGGCAAGGAAGATCAATCACCAATGCAAGGAAGATCAATCACCAATGCAAGGAGAAGGTCAAGTACATCAAGCATAGACATCACAAGGTCTACATCAAATGTGACACATGATAAGGTGAATTTCCAAGTATGAAGAAGGATAAGTGAAAGTGATCGGATCAGATGGGATGATACAATTTGGGAATATCTCCCACTATCATCACTTTCATCAAGGAGCAATTTGAAATGTTGAGTATCAAGAGATATTGCTCAATCACTCCACTTTGTGATGATCTACAAGATGATGAAGCTGAGGTGGTGCCTAGTCATCTTTAATCCAATCACATCATTTCAAGTCGAAGCGTCCATATGCAATGTACTTGACTCATCCAATGAGGAGGACAACTACCACATGTGGAGGCACAAAGTTCAATGTACGTAACCTTATCACTCATTGGTCGACATTCAGCGATGGACATGTGTCCAATTTAATGTAATTTTCTGATTGACTAAGAAGAAGTTTGTTGTAACAAACTCTAATTAGGGTTTTATTGTAAGATCTTGGCTATTGATTTGAGAATCAATCCGAGCCTTTGAATTGTAATGAGCTCTTTATATTAGGCTCAATGCTCCCATTTGTAAAGGTTATTAGTTAGTAGTCAATCAATAATTAGCAATTAAGAATAGAGTAGAGTAGGAGAAGGCAGAAATTGTTGCCAAGGCATGTAAACAAACATACTTTTCATTGAATTTATGGTGGATAGTGGTGTTTCTTCTTCATATTGCATGGTTTCTTGTTATATCCTCAAATTAGATAAAGTTCATTTATTATGATGGAAAAGTGTAATGATATTTGATGAATCCTTTGGTTCATACCATTTACACCTTGTTGATTGCAAGTTGTAGTGCATGGTTAGTTTGAACTTTGAACCTAATTGTTATTGTGGCTAAGTTCAATTGTGAATACTTCATTTTGATTGCACCAGTATTGGGTGTTTGAAAGGATTGTTTACAATATGAAGATCTTTCACTACCTTAGGAGATCACACTCTTTCTATGGTGTTGTGAGCTATCTCTGGTTAAGTAGAAAGTAGTTTTATGAGGGATTTGTCTATCAAAACATCATTCATTATTGTCATTGTCTTTAGGAATTAAGAGTTAGCATGGATTCTCTAAACTCTTTCCTCTTTTGCCCCTTTTTCTATTTGAGTTTGAGTCAATTTAAGAGAAGCATCACATGATTCATACATCCGATGTTCATGTTCTAGTTGTAGTTCATAAATGTAAGCCCCCTTGGATTACCAACAATCACATTTATACACCGAGTCTATCCACATGCAAAGTCAAGACTTGACTATCAGAACCTTGGAGTTGACTCGTTTGATCGCGTACTTTAGCATTTGAGAGGTCTTTGTTCAAGAGAGGATAGAATACTTAGTATTTTATTCTGTGTTGCAAGGTTTCATAAAAAACACATCAATAGTAGTCCCCTTTTCTAAATGTATTAGTTTTTGCGCTAAAATCACAATTCCAAGCTCATTGGACTTGTAGTCCATAAAATAGATTTTTCCTACTAGGGTTAGGAACATTATCTAATTCATTAATGGAATTCAACCATAGGGGAGTTAGGATAAGGAGGTATGTTAGGGTGCCTGAACTATCCTCTATCCTAGGCCCAAGAGTGGATATACCATCCCTCTTGGCCTCATGTGACCCTTTGCCATCTATATGAGGGGGGTGTACCTAGTGAGGAATCCTATAGCCATTCCCCTCTTCTTGCCACCCTTATTCTCCTCTTTATGATTGGGGTTCCTTAATCTAATGGTCAACCGTTATAGAGGTTTGAGGTGAAACTACAATAGGGTGTCTGAAAAATACTTCCCTTCTAAGCCCAAGGGCAGTGCACTGGGCGGGGCACTCTTTGCACCGCCTTGGCCTCATGGGACCATCGATCATCCGCCATGAGGTGGTGAACTTAGAAGAGGACCTCATAACTGTTTCCCTTGTATTCCCTTACTATCCCTATTATGGTTGTTTGCAGCATTTTAACAAGCTTATGAGGAATACACATTATTGACTATATTCCATATAATATAATATCATTAGATTGCATTTATATTATTCATGTGTGGGTAGTTACATATAATTCATGTTGCCTAGCCTAAGAATTACTATCACATTTCAGATTTCTGGTATAATGCTCAATTACTGTATGCTCATTTTATATCAGTTCTGTTCTAATTCGATGCTTCCCTATTCCTCTCTGAGGGAGTGCTCCTTTATGTGGTCTTCGATTAGAAGAGAGGGGTTACATCCCTTCTTGTGGTCATGACCCCTTTCAAGAGAGGTGCCCTTTCACATCGTCCCTTTAGTTAATTGCTGTTTGTAAATGTTAGGTTGCTTGTCTTAATGAAATTATCTCTTAATAACATCTTAATGAAGTCGTTTCTTAATTATAGTAATTTAGGTGAGATCACTGCCTTAAGGAGTTCTGTCTTCAACCATAGACAGATCACTGCCTTAGAGAATTTTCTCCTCAACCCTTATCATTCGCATATTAATGTAGGGTCAGATTGATGTCTGGGTTCGATTTGAGTTTCACAAAATTGTGAAGTCTTGAAACAAGTCAATTTTCTCTTATTAGAGATGGTGCGAGTATGGTTGGCATGGCGGGGACATGACAATTTTTTTCCTCAATGCACATGCGTGCATCAGTGTATGAAGTTGGGCACCATTATGAAGCAGGTATGTCCAAGACTGCAATCTAGTGCTTGGCGTGCTTGGAACTTGAGACATCCTCTAGCAAATAAACTTAAGTTTTTAAAATGTTTTGATTTCAATGTTTAGGTGCGTGTCTACAAGTTGGACATGCTTATACAAGGGAGGGATGTATGATTTGATTTTCAAGGTTTTTTAGGTGACCAGCCATGATTATAGGAAAAAATTGCATAATCACTGAAGTTGTCTAGAGTAGCCTATCTAGAAGTCTTTTTTTAAGCCATCACCATTTTCAAAGAGAAGGGCATATTTAGGGATTTTTCTATTTTTAGCCAGGGAACCCATCCTATTATTAGCCTTATATTATTTTTAGTGTTCTCTTTTTAGAGTCAACTCTTTTCTCTACCTCATTATGTGAGATATGAGAGCTTTGAAGAGATAATTGTAATATTTTAATTGTGGTGCAATTGAGAGTCGTATGATTGTAATTTTAGAATTAATGGATGAGATAATTTGTAATTGCTGGCACATCATGCAAGTAGTCATAGTTAGGGTAGAAGTGCAACTAGTTTAATTTATTTGTTTTCATGCAATTGTTTGTAGATAGTATAAATAAGTGCCTTTTTGCACTTATATTGATCAATGAAAATTCCTTAAGAAGATTGCATATTGCTGAAGTTATAGCTCACCAAGCTTTTCTGATTGTTAATCCAAAATTCAATGTTTATTTGCTCAATAGGATTATTATTCCTATCTTGCTTCTAAGAATCGATTGAGATGTGTTTTTGTGTGTTGAGGTACATTAAATGGCTTCTACCAAATTTAAAGAGTGACGCATTCATTTCTTTGCTGAAAAACATGATTTCGGGGGCTTTATAAGGCTTGTCTACCCATGCTAGAGAAGCACACAACCATTTCAGCATTGATGATCAAAATGGAAGGATTCTATAGTGGATTCAAAGAGTGATATTGTCAAATTTCAGACTTGCACGTTAGTTAGTTCTTTTTCTTTCAAGCATATAAATTATTTCTAGCATGTAAAATTTACAAATTTTACTGCATTAATTCATTTAAATCAATTTATGTAATTTTTTTTGCTAAACTTGCACAAGTTTATATGAACAATTTTTTTAGTTTTAGGGTAAAAATGTGTTATTTTTGTTAAATTCAATAATTTGATTGCTATACAATTACTATATTACCATGTTGTGTTTCAATTTGCCAAATGCATTTACATGTTTTAAAAAAATCAAGTTCAAATTGCTGTAGTGTTTTTAAACACTACCCTTTTGTTTTTATTTATGTTGTAGGTTGGTATTGAATAGCATTTTGCCTTGCATTAGGTTTAGACTTAACAAGTGGAAGCTGTCCTATCAGATGTAAGTTCTTTGGAAGCCATGACCCTAGTTGGAAATATGTCACAATGGGCTTGGTAGAAGGGAATGCGATCTGTATCTTGTGCATGAAGAATTTTAATGGAGCTATCAATCACCTCAAATACCATATTGCAGGCATTCCTAACTGCAACACCAAGTTGTTTCTAGAAGCTCCAGAGGAGGCAAAATGATATGTGAGCACTTGCATTATTTGATGAGAAGAAATTAGAGAGGGTGAGAGCGCAAACAGCCATAGAAGCAACCATTTCTCTTCATTTGCCAACAGAAATCAAGGTACACATGATAGGCATTGTAGGTTCTAGTCACTGCCCACACATCTATGGCACATTCACTTCATCTATCTTGAGTAGGGCCCAATCATAGGGCTTTTTTGTGCCTAGAAATGTAGGCTGGAGCACAACCGTCATCAGGGTGGAACAAAGAGGTATGCAAAGAAATAGATAAGGCATGCACAAATTTTTGGGATTACATTGATCTTCCTTTCAATGAAGCAAATAACCCATATTGGTGTTGGATATTGATGCTAATACGATATGTTGTTGTCATTGATGTCAACATATCGTGTGTTTTGGTATTCCGGTGATTGCAGAGAGTTGATCTAGCTGGTTTATCTTTTTGATTTGCTGAATCAACTAGAGATTCTTGATTCAGTGTTGGTTTCATGATGCTATGTGGTGATTTGATCGAGTTATGGATTCCGGTATGAGGATTGGTTTTTCAGTGTTCAGTGTTTCAGTGTTCTGGTAATTGATTCGTTGTGCTCCAGAATGATTATATCTTGAGTTGTGGATTTGGGGGAGTGTCTGGGGTGTTCATGTGTATCTTCAATTCGGTTGGTTTGTGATTTGGTGCTCCGAAAGTTATCTTTCTAGTCCCAGGGGCTGTTGCTGTTTGAGTATTCTTGAGTATCAATGTGTTGATCGATGAAGATTTGATTAAGTGGTGTTGGTGTAGCTATTGCGGATGGTTCTAATGTGCTTGTTGGTGTTTCCTAATCGTGTCCTATTTGTTTTGCTGGTCCGCATTGATCATTGTGGGCGTTATTGAGGATCTTATGGGTTTGGTGATGTTCTTCGTGTTATGCGACACTTTTGGTGGTGTAGCGTGTTGCGGATGGTCTTGGCGAGATTTTTGGTTGTGTTGCGTGTTCGAGGATTTGATTGGGGTCCATGCTATGCCATCTTGGCGTTGTATTGGTCCGGTGGTTGATTAATGTATCATGTGATGTAATTTTGTAATTAGGTCTTAAGGGTTGAGCCGACCTTGTAGTCAAGGTTGATGATTTGTATAAATGGGTGTTATATTCATGTAATTTGGTGATAGGTGTTGTGTCTACATTATCAGAGAGTGGTGTATGTGCGAACAAGAGAATTCATCTTTCGGTGTGAAGTGTAGAGCAGAGAGTGTTGCAGAGCAGACAAATGTGCTTAACCGGAACTGTCATCAGGCATTTGAAGATGCTATTCTTTCAGTTCATATAAACCGGATTGTTGTCCGAATGTTCTTGTAAGGTACTAAACCTTCCCTAAGGGTTGTAGCCATTCGGGTTATTATATTTTGAGCAGTGAGCTCTAGGCAATGTGCTTGAATGCATGTGCATTCCCCATTGTAATATTTACACATATTACTGCAGAGTATCATCTTATTGTGGGTAGGTTCCCACCGTGGTTTTTCCCTTAACCGGGTTTTCCATGTCAAAATCTTGGTGTTGTGTCTTGTTATTGTGCTTATCTTTACTCTTGATGCAGTTGATTAGATTTGAAGTTGTGCTTAAATACGAGTTACAAAATTTTAATGCTTTGTAGATTGAGTTACAGAATTTTAATGCTTTGCAGATTGAGTTTTTCATTTCCCTTTTTGAAAACTAATTTTAGTGGGTTTCTTACTATCTTCCACATTGTTATCAGGGCCATGGTGGGTCTGGAAAGTCTGACATTCTTTATATGCTTTCTCGGCTTTCATCTTGCACATCTGGAGAGGCATACATTTATGGATTCCCAATATCAACAGGAGGTATTGTTGGATATTGAATTGCATTTATTGTATTTTTTCTACACATAGATCGCTTGTGATTGTGGTTATAATGTATCCTTCCCCTTTTAGTTTGCATTTCAATATATATTCTCTAGATTTATGGTTGGGTAATGCACTTCTAGGTATGTTTATCATGTTTTCTTGTTGATATTTATAGTTTGTCAGCTGTTATGCATTTTATAGGTAAACTACTTGACCACATTTTCTCTGTAACTATAAAATTTCCATCTAGCTACATGTTTATTGTACTATACCAATTAAGTTATTCTTTGTACTTGGTGATATTATAGTGTTTGATAACATGTAGTTGTTCATCATTGCCAATGATTCACCCTAATTGGTAGCATTTGTGTTTGGGCTCTCTAGGATATTTTTTCACTGTCAAATGCCTCCATTCAGGCAAATTTGTATTTTATCCCAAGACCTATGAAAATAATGCTTCATTTCACTTCTTTTTTGGACATTGATATAATTTGACTGTTAATTAATTACCTAATATTAATAATTATTGTCTTTTATCTCTTCATAATTTGTTGGCTCAAGCATATGGCAATTATATTTTGGTGTCACTTCTCTTGAAGTAAGTGATAAGGTTGGGCATCCTCTTTGTATAATGTTTAATGCTTTTGATTTGATTAAAATATTATTTTAATATGTTCATTTACATCTCCTTCATATCCTTCTATGTTTCAGGAACTCTAATCGAAAATTGCATCCAGACTCTCATTGGTTGATTTTGGTTGTTTGTGGAATTATCCTCTCTCTCATATCTTCTCACTATTCATCTCCCACCTCTCACATTTTAGTAACAAATACTTTCAATGAAGTTTTCTTTTTGGAAAACATCTGAGGATGTGCTATAAACACTTGAATATCCTCTCAAGCTGGACTTCGACCCATTTCGTGGGAATTAGAAAGTAGTTTCGTTCCAGAGTTAATTTTTTTCAAGTTTCTACACCAAAATAATTTATAAGAAAAATAATAGTAATGTATGTGTCTCTTATAAAGCAAAAGTAAATGGTAAGGTGCTCACCTTTGCTTTAACTTTCTAGAATAACAATAGATGGTAGATGTACCTAAAAGAATAACTGTAACTTGTACATTTGAAAGTAAAACCCCATTGAGATTCATTTCTACATCTTATCCATGTTGCAACAACATGAATTCGATTCTACCTAACTATAATTGGACCATTTTGACTTAATTGCAATCCACACTGATCAGGAATCTAAGAAATTTGAAGCACAAAGTTTGCCATTATTGCCATTATTGTGCATTTGGAGCTGCTTCCAATACCAACATCAGCTTACTCTTAAATGCAAGTTTTTGTGCCAATGCAAGTTCAGTATTGGCACTGATTGTAGTGCAAACATCGATAATGCAAAAGTCCTCCAATCACTTTTTATCGATGGTGTTAGCGTTGCCATTAGCATCAACAGCTGTCATGTCTAATACTACTGACTCTAAACATCAACTGTTAAGTTTGGATCGGATTTATAAATTTGATATTTTTCAAACTTATTGTTACTTTAACTTAGAATGAATTCAATTTGACTTATACAAGGTAGGAATTGAGTCTGAATATTATATTTGATGTTCAACGTTTATATAGATATAATCACGATCTCAATTGATCTAGGTTTCAATACCAATGTTCACGTACTGCTGAGTATATTAATGATCTTGATTTCAATATTAATATCCATGTACTGATTCTCACGACCTGCTCTTGTAATCTTCGCTGTATCACCTCCAACCGAATTGTATCAAATATATATATATATGATGCCCGAAGACAATAGAGGAGATGCGACTCTACATGAAGAGTCTTGAGGCCAAACCGATTTATGATTTAATCGATTCAATTATAATCGGTTATGCTTTAACCAATTATTAACAAATGAATCGATAACTAATCGATTGTAGAATAATGCGATAATAGAAGCAGGTTAATTATGATGATTCGGTTTGACCATTGATCGGGTTAACTAAAGTTATGACTATTATCATTAACCATCTGCAGATATACATATCGCCGAATATGATTTATATATATATTGGTCACAAACTGTTATATTGTATCCCGACTGTACTTCGATGATCTGCAATTGTATAACCTTTATATATATCCATCTACAATGATCGTATCATCTTTGATATATGATACTCAAGGGTTTTCATTAATCAATTCCATTATGATCGGTTGATTAACTTAAAACTAACAATTATAGATTAATAGATCGGTTTATTATAACTGATGTGCTTTAAGCGATTCAACCAATGTGATGATCGAACAACAGATTATGTAAATCTAACTTGATAATGGAGTCAAGTCGATTGTCATCGATTGGCATTAATTCGAAATCGCTGCTTATGGGGTTTAACAATATTGATAACTATTACTCGTAATTGTCTAAGGCCAAAGGCCAATTAGACAATTATGGTGTCTCATTCAGTCCTCAAGAATTATGACTGAAGCTACCTTATCGTCAACACTCCCTCTTAGCTAGGGAGGAATTCTTCTTATCCTTTATAAGTTATATCATCTTCATTGTGATGATTTTCCACAATAGCCATATCATATGTGGAACAGAAAGATATCACCTCACTGTGATATCAAGTGTTATGGCATGTCCACGGATATCATGTCACATGATATCCACCATAAATCTCTTAATGTAACACCCAACATTATGGCTTTTCCACGGATATCACGTCTCATGATATCCACCATTATGGCATATTCAAGGATATTACTTCATGGCATGTCCACGGAGATTACGTCACATAATATCCACCATGAATATCTCTTTATGTAACACCCACCATCATGGCTTATCCACGTATATCACGTTTGATGATATCCACCATTATGGTATATCCATAGATATTACTTCTAGAGATATCAACCATCATGACATAGCCATATATATCACGTGTCATGATATCCATCATAATGGTGTGATCAATCAATATTGCAAGATCGTCACCTTACAATAATGATCAGATATACAAGTGTTTATCATTGAGAGATAGTCACCTCACAATGATATCCACCATTGTTCATCCAGAGGGTGAACACAAGTACAAGGTCATCACGGATTCTCTCATGAGATGTTGTCATGGAGTCACACACATGGCATTAATCATGAACCATATCAGATTAATAAGTTGCATTAATAAGAGTTTACACTATAAACATCTTATAATAAGAAAGAATACATTAGTATAATAAACAAGACAACCAAATCAATTATGCTGAGACTTAATCTCAGCTAGGGTTACATTTTCCACAATACCAAGCTTATCTCGAAAGTACATAAACTTTATTCTAGAGAGAGGCTTGGTGAGAATGTTTGCCGTCAATTCATAAGTACTAATGTTTCTTAACTGAATAACATACCTTTCCACTTGACCTCCACATGCTTTGGCCTTTCATGAAATACAAGGTTGGAGTCTGCATCACTCTTGGTGTATTCCAAGCTCATCAAGTATTCATCTATCTAGAAATATCATGACTTAGGAGTCAGCATAAAGGGCCTTTCAGTCTACATGGGACTCCATCCCATGAATCATAATCTTTTGACTGATCATTAGAGAAATTATCTCGACATAGTCCACTCCCTCTGAATCAATATGACCAAGATTCTTGCATATCAATCGAAGCATATCTTCTTAGTTTCTCCCTCTGTCATGGGAGCATCCCTTGCTCACATGGACCCAATAATAGAAGATATTTTGCTTCAAGAGACTCTCATTTTCTAGTATGATCCTCATATGTCTAAATGCCAGATCCAAAATCACAATGGAACTATTGTCATCAGATCGAGCCCTAGACAGGAATATGACCATCTTGAGATTTAGAACAAAATCCCCTAGCAGTATACTCCCTCTCACTTGGAGAGCCCTCTTGTCTCAACTTTGCTTTGTAACCCTAGATGTCATCATCCCTTGTACGAATGTCTCAATAATTACCTCTAATGGACTATTGCACTTTAGCCAGTAAATATATAAAAAAATGGAAATGTAAAATCTCAGAATCTCCATTGAAGTCCCATGCCTGTTCCTCCTGAATTTCATGAATTTCAGTCTCTACATCACAAATAGAACTTCAAAAAACACTATAGCCTGAAAACCAATAGCCTGTGGTTCTAAAGATGTCCTATATGTAAGGGACAAGTTTCTCATAGTAAATTGAAGAAATTTAAACATAAGATATCTAGCTGCAGCTTGTTGTAAACAGACATTTGTTGACAATGTTGATTCACAAAAGAAATGCATAATGTAATTGCATGAATTAATAACTAGATATGGAATTCATGTACATTATTCAACCATAAAAAAAAACAACAACTTATCTCCTTAAAGTCAGAATATGAATCCATCTGAATCCTTTTGCGGAAGAGTTTCACCAACATCTGCAATGGAAGCTTGAGGCATAGTCCTGGTTGGACATTGCATCGCATAGTGACCATATTTGTCACCTCTAAAGCATTGGATTTCTGAAATAGCCTTCCTTCTTTTGAATGTAGGAGTACCATTGGATTCCTTATCTTTCTTCCTTTTGAAATATCCTTTCTTACCTTTCATCTTTGAGGAGTGCGAGGCAAGAACATGAATATCTTCATTTATGGAGCTTTGGCCAATGCCTCTTATAGCCAATCTTGACTCTTCTTGAATGCAGTCTGTCTTCAATCGGTCAAATTTAGGGAGTTTTGGTCTTGCGCTTAACCCTTGAATAAATGACTCCCATGAAGAAGGGAGACCATCGAGTGCCAACATGGATAACTCTTTGCTCTCTATGGTGTGACCAATGGTAGAGAGTTGATCTCTCAATTCTGTAATCCTCATGAAGTATGATGTGATGGTTTCGCCTTTAGTCATTTTGACATGGTGAAGTTGTTGCTTTAGTGCAAGAGATCGGCTTGTGTTGTTTATCTCATACATGTTCTCTAATGATTTGAACATGTCATATGCTGTCTCCAACCTGGAGACGATTGGCACAATATGGTCCTTAATTGAGTCAACCAACATCTTCATGGATTTATTATTCTCTCTTCCATTGAAGCTTCTCATCTTCCTCGTTTGGTTCCGGTATGACTTTCTTCACAAATTCATCTAATTCGTTTTCACCCAAGGCAAGCATGATTCTAAACTTCCAAGATACAAAGTTTAATGCTCCTTCAAGTCTGTCTTCAACTCTAATCCAATTCACCATCCCGACGTTGATAGGAGTAGTTGAATTTGAAGACGATAGTATTTAGAGGGTAGAGTTGTCTTTATAAATCTGATCTGATCTTTTCCTTATGCTAGCTCTGATACCATGTTAAGTTTGGATCAGATTTATAAATTTGGTATTTTTCAAACTTATTGTTACTTTAACTTGGAATGAATTCAATTCGACTTATACAAAGTAGGAATTGAGTCTGAATATTATATTTGATGTTCAACTTTTATATAGATATAATCATGATCTCAAATGATCTAGGTTTCAATACCAATGTTCACGTACTGCTGAGTATATTAATGATCACGATTTCAATATTAATATCCACGTACTCATTCGCACGACCTGCTCTTGTAATCTTCGCTGTATCACCTCCAACCGAATTGTATCAAATATATATGATGCCCGAAGACAATAGAGGAGATGCGACTCTACGTGAAGAGTCTTAAGGCCAAACCGATTCATGATTTAATCGATTCAATTATAATCGGTTATGCTTTAACCAATGATTAACAAATGAATCGATAACTAATCGATTGTAGAATAATGCGATAATAGAAGCAGGTTAATTATGATGATTCGGTTTGACCATTGATCGGGTTAACTAAAGTTATGGCTATTATCATTAACCATCTGCAGATATACATATTGCCGAATATGATTTATATATATATTGGTCACAAACTGTTATATTGTATCCCGACTGTACTTCGATGATCTGCAATTGTATAACCTTTATATATATCCATCTACAATGATCGTATCATCTTTGATATATGATACTCAAGGGTTTTCATTAATCAATTCTATTATGATCGGTTGATTAACTTAAAACTAACAATTATAGATTAATGGATCGGTTTATTATAACTGATGTGCTTTAAGCGATTCAACCAATGTGATGATCGAACAACAGATTATGTAAATCTAACTTGATAATGGAGTCAAGTCGATTGTCATAGAATTGCATTAATTCGAAATTGCTGCTTATGGGGTTTAACGATATTGATAACTATTACTTGTAATTGTCTAAGGCCAAAGGCCAATTAGACAATTATGGTGTCTCAGTCAGTCCTCAAGAATTATGACTGAAGCTACGTTATCGTGAACATCAACATCTTGGCGCACCAAAGTCTTAAACCTTTAAGAAGGTATTATCATTTATAGATCCAATTTCCATAATGGATGGAAGTTGATCTGTTGAATTTTTATCAATGTAGTATAAATATTGATTGCTTTTGTTGCTTTTGTTTCTTGTATGCAGAAGAGTTTTAGGTACTTAGTTAAAAAGACATTATATATATTAGAGATAATTTCTAGGGAAATTGCAATGAATTATTTGGATATCAGATGTTTTGGACCAAACTTTGGAGCTCCATCCTAGGATCAGTAATAAGGTCAGAGACATGGCCTCCTTATATAGATAAACGACTTCATAATCCACAATAACTTGACAGGCCCGAAATTATTAAAAAGTATGGACATAGCAAGAACTGAGGGAAAACTCAGCAATAACTTGGCAAATTTATGAAACATTTGAAAATAGTATTTTTAAAAGTATTCTTGAAAACACACACACATTAGCGAATTTGTAGAACATATTGTTGATTTCCATCATATATAAATCACAAGTAGAGGTTAATACATATTATAGACTAAAAATCGACTTCAACCTCTGAATACATGCTTCTTTGCTGAAAATGTTGATCCAAAGATCAATAGAATGTTGAATGTGGAAATCATATGAATTTTATTAATTTTGTTCATATTGCAAGTTCAAATTTTAAATGACCCGCAGGCTTGTATTGTCACAATTATGACTATGAAAATTCAAGCATGCAGGTTTGTTTAAATGAAATTTTGTTGATATTGCAAGTTGAAACAATCTACAGGCTTGAGTTTTCACCGTTATAATTGTGAAAATTCAAGCCTGCAGGTCATTTAAATTTGCAATATTTATTATGAAAATAATCAAAAAATTTGATATAATTTCCACATCCGACATACTATATATCTTTGAATCAACACTTTCAAGCTTTAACATAGAAAGAAATCAATGGTTATTAAACAATGAAAACTAGAGCTTGCAGGTTGTTTAAACTTTCAACGTGAATCGATTTATCAACACTTTGAGCATAGAAAGGATATATAGATTGGTCTCGGTTTGGCTGATTGTTTCATTTTAACTTCAAATGAAAGGATATTAAAGTGCGAAGATTATAACCTGCAGGTCGTTTAAAGTTTTAGCATGTATACTTTCAGCATAGAAAGGATTTATCCATCATGTTCTTGTCTTGTGTAATGTCCTCACCTTTTTAAAATAAGATTATAATAATAATAAATAATAATAAATAATAATAAATTGAAAAATATTAAAAAAAAAATATGTAATATAATTATAAAATATAAAATTGAATTTTGATTTAATTATAATTATTGAAGGAAAAAAATATATAGGAGACACCAAACAAGGAGGAGTACAAATCAATATTCTAACAGCCTAATGACAAAAATCTTTAAGGATTCCAATTGAAGGATGAAAATCCTTAATTTCTCTTGACAAGTTAGTGGATGAAAACCCCTAACTTTGGTGGAAGTGAGAAATATTTCAGACTTTATACAAAGGGAGACAGCTGGAAATTTGAAAGAAGAATTACAGTAGAGGCTAAAGGATAAGTTTTATATTTTTAGGATACATTGTAAGCTTTTAATCCGAATTATATAATTGAAGTTATATTTTTTAGGATAAATTTATATTTATAATTAACTATGTGGTCATTATAGTGAGTTAGGGTTATTTATATTAGCAAAAATACAAAATTTTAAAACATGACATTATAAATGGTATTTGAGCTTTGATCTTGCCAGCTTGCAGGGTAAAGCGAACATGTTGGATGCATTCCAGTCACAAAGACTTGAAAGTTTGAAAGGAAAATAGAAATGAAAGGTTCTATAGAAGCCCATTACAATATTTTTCAACCAAGTTTCTGACAAAAACAAGAGGACAACTTTTGTTCAAGAGTTATTGATGAAAATACAGAAGGACAAAGGTACAAATTTGAGGCCCTGAAATCTTTGACAAAAATCAGAGATTTCAAAGCTACTTTTCCCTTTAATGAGTGCTTGGAGGCACTTGGGAACCATTATCCTGGCAAAAGAGACCCATTCGAATACATAAGGAAAATGGCTAAGATCAAGGAGTCAGAACCACAAGAATCAATTTTGATAGAAGAAACGAAGTTCAAATCAGAATCAGAATTAGATTCACAAGAAGCTGGTAAACCCAAGGAAGAAGGGCCAGAAATAGAGCTACAAGAAAATGAACAGACTAATGAGCAGTAGAAGATAAAGAGTCTTTGGTAGGAAAAGATGTTTTATTGGTTTCTAATGATAGCACGTGTCACCAAAATATCAATGATTCCACTTGTTGGATAGGAACAGTTCAAGTTAAAGAAAGATGCACTAAATCATGCACTATCTTTCAAACTTCCACATGGTAAGTCTGTAATATACACCCTTATATATATTTTTTTATATTCTGATTTGAGTTTACCTCTAAATGCAGATTTATGATACACAGAAATATGTATTCCAGTGAATAAACTAGCAATAATGATATTTAAGAAATAACATGCAATGTTCAATATTTGTAATACCCACACCTGGAGTTTAACTTTCTGATTTAATAAAAAATGTAAATAGCAATATATGGTCAATAACAGCAATACCCGGATGAATACGTGTTTCTGTAATGACATTATAGGCATATCCATTTGATGCAATGGAACATTATTTTTTGAAATCAACAACTGGCAGTCTTTATGAAATCCCATGCCTAAGGAAATGGTCTCCTCAGATCCAAATCTAATGCCAAAGGTCGGCAAACCCTAGGTGTCACCTCTTCAATGGAAATTGCCCCCAAAGACTAGGCAACCCAATTCTAATATGCCCACGCCCTATGAAGTCACCCTCAGACCATGACATCTAACTTGGAGAAACCCTCACACCCTTAGCAAATGTACAATCTGCTTATGGAAGGAGGGGCGGCCAGTAGTGAATGGAGAAATGAGCATAAAATCTTCAATCAAATCTGTTCTTCTTACTCTTGTAATCTGTACTTTGAATTTTGTATTTAAATTTTATACCAGCAAAAAATCTTCAAATAAGCCCAAATGTTATTCTGAATGGACCAACCAATAAATCTCCCTAGTTAGATCTTTCGTTAACGAAGAAGATGTTCTCTACAAGGGTTTTCCTCCTCACAAAGCTACAAGATGAACACGTTCTATACAGCAAGATCTGTTCTCAAAATCCAAATCAAGCATAATGAAAAATGAGCTTAAAAACCCAATATATACTTCTCCAAGAAGCCCATGCCCCCTTTTGGGTTTTGCACTTTTAATTTAATTTAATATTACTTTATGACTCCCAACATTGGTGCCCACTTCTAAAAGAACATTTAATTTAATATTTGAAAAGATACCTTATATCATAATTTAACTTAATATTTTAATGTTATTTAAATTAATCGCACTAGACCACATAAATTGCCAAGATATTATGATCAAATGTATTTATTGACATTCCAAAATAGAACTATTGCTAGCTAACCAAGTTGGTGTCTAGCCTGTCACTGACTAAAAATAGTAGATATGGACAAATTATCCGTTCTATCCAAAAAAGGTCATAGTGCAAATCTCAATTGATTGAGATCAATGCAACACTTGTCATTGCAAATAAACTTGATTGGATGATCACCTGGAGTCCCCTAACGCTGACTCAGCCTATGGGAACCCGCTGAATAGGCTAACTTTCACCAAGATGATAGAGCTTAGGAAGGGGACATTACAGAGTCATTGACTTATTTTTTTGAAGAGCATTGAGGATGACTATGCATTTGAGGACATTTGAATTAGCCCAATTTCAGAAGTTTTTGTTTAGAAAAATGAAGGGGTTGAGGACATCTCAATAAACTCTTTTTTGGCAATAGAGGATGTAAACACATAATCACAAGCTAAAGAAAAGGTTTTAGCAGTTACTATTGTTGGACTTTTGACTTTTGAATATGCAAGAATTGTTAGATCATAATAGCGAACAATAAACAATCTAGGAATGCTAATACTAACTAGGAATAAAAAATGAAGGTTTAGGAAGATAATTGTTTATAAATAGGGTAGTATGAATATTCTAAATAGGTAATCAATTTCCAATTCGATAATAGGAATAAACTTCAAATTTTCTACTGGGTTGTGTTGTGACCTTTTCACACATCGCCCCATTGCAAATGAGGACCCCCTCATTTTCGCTCACTTGATCGTTTGCTTTAGGTCTTTTTGCAGTATCTTTGTGACTCACAATTTCAAGCGTTAAAGGGAAATGCAAATAAACTAAACATCAAGTTTAGAATTTTATCAATTTTAGGGTTTTTGTCATGCAGGTTCTAAAAGAAGAGGCTTGTGATCAAAAGCGTCTAAGATGGTAAAATTTGACGAAGGGAAGTTTTTTTTCAAATAGGCTCACCAATGAAATTTGAGTCTTTTTTGTGAACTTTCTATTTTTAGTAGTGTTTATTTTTAGAAAGTCTATTTTTAGCAAATTTCACTGTCTCCAATTGGCCTAATTTTGTGTTTGGAAAAACTTTCTATTTTTAGCAGTTGCTAGTTTTAGCAAACATGTTAAAGTTGACTGTAACTGGAGCAAGAATCCAGATTCAAGTCAAGTAGAACGAAGATGAAATACAGAGCGTAAAAGGAATAAGTGCAGAAGAAAAATCCTTCCTCCAAACTAAACTGCGCCCATGAGGATAAAAATCTAACGGAGGAGGAATTTGTTGAAATGGAAAAATCGTCCACAAGCATCAAAGTGTGCCTAGTAGTGGAAATTCTCTGAGGAGGAATTTTCTACGAGAGCAAAAATCCTCCACAAGCATCAAAGTGCACCCACGAGTGCAAATTCTCCTCCGAGGAATTTTCTCTAGGAAGAAAAACCCTCCACCAAGCCAAAAGTGCATCTAGGAGTGCAAATTCTCCTCCTCCAAGGAATTTTCCGCAAGAACAAAATCCGTCACCATGCTAAAAACCCGCCCAAGGAATATATGAAACGTGGAGCAATAAATAATTAATATTTTAATGCTTTTTTAATGATTTTGGGGCATGGGGTCCACACATGGAGAAAATTAATTAGGTTTTTCTTTGTACAAAATTGATTAACCCTAACTGAAACTGATTGTTTTCTCCTTTGGTTGACCAATAAGTTGAAGAGGTGCAAATTCAAGAGGCAAAATCACTTATAAAGGTAAGTTGGTAATTCATTTTAACCTCACAACTTGGAAATTCATAGCTAGAATAGCAAGTGTGACTTTGGAGAGAAGAATAATTTGGAGTGAATTTGACCAAGGCGTTTTTCTTCATTATTTTAATTTTGGAATTCCTTCCTGGCAAAGTTATTTATTTATATTTTTTTGGAATTCTAGGTATGCAATCATTCCAGCCAAAATCACGCTATAGGCTTGTTCATTTTTTCTTGTAGTCAAGAATTTTGAATTTATATTTTAGTAATCGTTGTGACAACGGATTAAACCATAGAATGAATTGATAAAATTCTCAAGATAAAAAAGGAAATAATTTTAACATTATTTATCCTTGGAATTCCAGGAAATTGAATAGCGGAAGTTAGGATTGCAGCTGAGTCTAGGCAGACACTGATCAAGAAGGAGATGAAAGGATTTCTTCCTGAGTCCAAAATCCAGTCAAATCGGGAAAATGTTGGCGACATCAACTTCAGGACACCAACCCAAAGGAGCACCAACCCCTATCCTGTCCTGAGCACCAACTCAAGGAGCACCAACCCCTAATCTATTCTGAGCACCAACACTTGAATTTATGGGCACCAACCCCTGCACCGAGCACCCACTTAGTGAAATACAATGAGATAAATTTAGCTACAATGAAATCTCCTTGTTACAAATGAAATTTTATAACTCCTGCAATCAATATCTTCTGCCGGTTTTAACTCTTCTCTGTCTCACTGGTTCTATTCACTCTGCCTTTGCCTTACCGGTTAGATCCTCCACAATTTGATTCACTGTTTCGGCTTCATCGGTTGAACCTCTTTCTCTCACTCTGCCTCTGCTCTACCGAAACCTCTTTTCCTCACTCTGTCCCTTATCGGTACAGTCTCTGTCAGTATAACAAAACATTATGCGTTGTAGTTGCTTTACCGGTAAACCTTGAACCTTACCGGTTGAACCTTGTCTGCCAGACCTTCTTCTTGCCCTTCCTTTCACTTCTTGATCTACCTTCACTTCTGCAATCTACTTTCCGACAGATAGATCAATACTTGCTCATCCCTCTTACTGGTTAAACTCCTCTTACTGGTCCCTTTCTTCAACACACTCAGTCGCTTCAAAGTTGGCCACTTAAACACTCAGACTGTTTTGTCTGCACTCTTCACTTGCATCTGGCATCTAGCATCCGACCTCCTTCATCGGCCTCAACAACAACAACCACTTAGATCTTCAAACTGCATATTTATATTCATGCATTCCTAGCAAAACGGAAACTCAAACTTCTCGCCCTAGGGTATTCTTCACGGACCCAATCCGTATCAGATCAAATCGATCTCATCTTCAAGATTCACAACTTGCATCAGAACAAGCAGTACTGTAACCTATTTTATTATCTTTTATTCTTCCAAAATATGTTTAGTATCTTTAGCAAACTGCAACCAGTTTGTCGGCCTCACTCTTTTTCAATCACATTAAATGATCTCGCAGTTCCTTTCTCCAAATCAGATCTGCAACTTGATGTCCTGCTTCGATCATGATGTCAAGGAATCGGATCTCTTTCCTTGGATCAGCTTTGAGCCGCAATCCTCTGCACTCTACCCGTGATTTTCGCAGTCTGCATTAAATACAGACTTAGTCGGCAACCATCTCATCGACGCACTCTTCACCACTGCACGTTAGCCATCTGGATCCTACGTGTCATCTTCATCGGCATCCACCTCAATTCACTATGTCGGTTCAGGCTCAGGCACTGACCAAAAATACAACCGGTGTTTACCTATCGGTTCACCTTGTCATACTGGTTATACAATAATCGTTTAACCTTCATACTATGCTCTTCTCTGTTTGGCTGGTTAGGACACAATACCTTTTCACTTCATATGACGTGATGCCATACTCTATCTTCTGCTTGTCCCTTGCTTACCGGTGGGCATGTTTTCCAGTTGATACTACACCTACCTGCACACTGGATCGGTGTTCATTCTTCTTCACAGAGTTCATATCAGTCAATTATTAGTGTGTTCTCCGGTTCACCAAACTTGATGCGGTTTCAATCACAGACTCATGCCAATGTTATGAACATGTATTCTGAACCGCAACACCTGAATCTTCTCCAATCATTTGTACCAGTTGTTTGATCACCGTTCTGTTCCTGTTTACCGATTGACAATACTCCTGCCTGTATACTGGTAACACCCATGATAACACCATGCGAACAATCTTCAACTGTCACTAATTGTGGTAACACCAATCTCCATTTGCATCCTGGTATAGCTCCATGTCTGCAATGCTAAACCTTTCCTTTTTCTTCATTAGCCTAAACATCATCTCAACCGGTTTGTCAAAGTGACAAACTCATCACAACTTACTCTTCCTCTTCTGTCCCAGTAGCTCATCATGCCTTCTCTTGTTGATTCGGTTCATATCTCTCTTTTCACACACATGAGGCATCTTTATGTTTCACTTTGGTCATCCGGTATGAGCCTTCAATCACCTGCCTTTAACTTCTCTATCTTATCCCAGAGGGTTATGATGTATTCCATGCATGTTGTGATATAAGATAAGTATTACCACTAACTGGTGGGAGTAGATGGACCGATGCACTTAACCTGCCAACACCCGGTGGGAGTGGATATTTGTTGCTCGTTTTGCTTCCGACATTGCAGTAATAAGCAGATACATCTTCAACCAGACATATGATCCGGTAGACTACCCATTTGTCTTCCTTGCTATCTTGAGGCAGCACAATTTTTGTCAGACTTGTCTTCATCCTTTGACATCATCTTCATCCGGTGGGAGTCCTGCTGAATGTCATCAATCAAACTGCATACCGGTTGCTTGCCCTTCTTCATTAGTTCAACCTTGCTTTCTTATCGGTCACATGCTTACCAGTTGGCAACAACACACTGCCAACACATCACTCACCAATTGACATTCATTACTCACCGGTTGACAATCTATACCGGTAACATGCTATACAGGTTGACATCAATGACAACACAATGCCAACATAATGCCGTGGGGGTAGGCTAGTTTGCGTGGGGAGTTATAAGGGCTGCGGTGGGAGGTATAAGGGGTAGGGATGGTAAGTTAGAGTGGGGAGTTATAAGGGCTGCGGTGGGAGGTATAAGGGGTAGGGATGGTAAGTTAGAGAGGGGTGTAAGGTGTGGGTAATGTAGAAGGTGGGGTAGGATAGAAGGTAAGCTTAGGGGAATAGGGGGGCTAAAGGGTAAGGTAGGAAGTAGTAGGTGTGTTAAAATGGAAGTTGGAAGTGTAAGCTAGGATGGGATGGAAGGTAGTGAAGGGACGTTAGGATGTAGGATGGAAGGGCTGTAGAGGTAGGAGGATGGAAGATGTAGGTGTGGCCAAAGGTAGGTGTAAATGTAGGTGAAGGGTAGTGGATGAGTATACTAGGATGGGAAGAGGGTTAGGTAGGTGAAGATGTAGGTGAAGGTAGGTAAGGGAGACGAAAGTGGAAGGAGATGGAAGGTAAGGGAGACGGAAGTGGAAGGAGAGGTAAAAAGGTAATGGAAAATGGGAGGGATGAATGATGGAGAGGTGGAATGGTGATGGCAATGGTGAGGAATGGAAATGGGTGTGATCGGGTTTGGGAACCCACTGATAGTGCTGGGAGAAGTGGAAGTGATTATGCCTTGGCTGGGCAAAGGGAGTGTTGAACCTCACTTAATCCTTAAGAAAGAGACTTGATCAACTTCTGAGCATTTACAAACAAAAGGTTAATAGCAAGGACTCAACAACAACCAACAACTAAGCAAAGACAACTAACCTAAAAAGTGAAAAAAGTGGTGGTCCCCATTTGCAATGGGGTGATGTGTGAATACATCACAACAGTACCCAACAGATGAAATAATCCTACTGGAGGTAACAAAACAGTTGATAATATACGGCAAAATTTAGAATAAGAAGAAAAAGCAAGGATTATAATTCCCCTTCATCATGGGAGATGCATATGAAGTTTTTCTGTCACTTTCAGCAGCGGAAAAGTTAGCTGAGGAGTTGCAGTTCTACGAGCTCACCACATACATAGCAAGGGCAAAGTTTGATCCATATAACAAGATCAGGACGACAAATGGCTAGAAAACATAGGCATAAAGCACACTTGGAAGATTACTAGGAAAACGCCAAAGATAATTTTGAGATTAGAAGAAGAATGTTTTCTAGATTGTCGTTGAAGCTAGTTCGAGTGTGTGAACTCTTCTCAGTGCTTGATTAGTTAGGAGAGGATGAAAATAGAGTGCACCCTAGCTTTGAAAAGGAAAAGAACAAGTCAATATTTCTACCAAATTGGATCGGTCTAGAGATATCCGATCTTGACGCTTTGACAAGACAAGTGAGTAAAAGAACTAAGATTTGGATTGATAGGCAGGTTAGCAAATTCAAGGCCCTAGGTATGCAATTGACATATGATTTGATGGGTGATCCTAAATCACAGTCCACTCAGGATGGAATTACTGAGGAAACAAAGGATGATGCGGGTGAGCATGAATAGAGCCAATAGGAAGATAATAGTTAAAGGAAAGGCAAGGAGATTGCCGAAAGGGAAGGCAAATAAGTAAATTGCACCAAGGACCAAATTCGAAGAAGCAGAAGATAGTGACACCTCAGCCATGACCAAACAATTCTCCAAGCATAGAAGAAGTGGACCTATTTACAAGAGAAAATATTTCTTGTCCTAGAAATGAAAGCGAAATGGAGATTGAGTGTAGTGTACCTCACAAGTAGAGTGGAAATGCTTCCATGGAACCTCCCCACCAAGAAAACGTTGAACAAGAATCCTGTCAGGATAAAGATTTGAACATCATGGATTTCTTTGATCAACATGATATGACATCGAAAGTGGAAGGCTTGGTTGACCCCAATTTTCTCTTTCCCAGCGGAGATTTTCTTGAGGATGAAACTTTGCTAGGACAACAAGAATAAATGGAAGTGCATAGTCAGCCGTTAGAAGTATCAATGTGGCTAAATAGCCAAATGAGAAAAAACTAGGAGAGGATGGTGATCCAACACAAAATTGTAAGAACTCCTCAATTAGATAAACAAGCTAGAAGAAAAGAAGACAACCAAGAAGTTCTCTCAGATGATAAGAGGAAAATCAGGATCAAGAATATTACATGTTGCTGTTCCTAGAGTAGACAAGAGGAGGGATGAGATCACTCCATGGGAGTATGATGTAATAGAGATTGATTTAGGACCTACTTCAAGAGCCCAAGTCATTGAAGATTTTGATGATTCCACTCAAGCATTGAAAGATCAAATTAGGAAATTGGAAGAAAAGTACAAGAAGCTGGAGTCTGACTATAAAGCCTTAGGTGGATATGTGGAATGCCTAATGAAGCTAGTTAGACAAGAAAATGAGACATTTGCTCCAACCACCACCCTTCGGAGGGAGTCAATTGAAGGCCTTGAAGAAATGAAGGGGATTGCTCAGGGAACTAAAGACTAGTTGAAGAAAGTTCACAAATAGGTGGATACATTCATTGAGGACTTAGTGCATATGTATAACAAGATTTTGGCTATCCTCAGTTTAATCCAGAATATTGATCACGCTTGGGAAGACACTCATATCTACCAAGACAAGACTATTTCACGCCTAGGAGCATTGATGGAGATTCCTCGAGACACATTGATGGAAGGAGTGATCAGGGAAAAGTAAGCATATGACTTCTCCAGATGGTACTGCGCAGTGATATTAGGAAAGGAAGCCTTTGAGAAATTAAATGAAGAATCAACACGACTAAGGAGGATACTCAAAGAGATTCAGATGGAAATCCTTTGCTCAACGGAGGCATTGTTAATGTAGGAAATGGGAGATAAGGAGATGACTACAAACAATTTGAAGAGCAAGGTCAAGGAACACCTTTTCATGGACATGAGTTCTTTCTCAGAGAGTCGCTTGGATGACATTTCTATATTCATCGGTTTCATGAACAAGATTCAGGTACTCTAGCCAACATGGGAGAAGACTCTCAGCCAGTGTGAAAAGGATACAACAATCATGGAGTATAAGCATAAGACTATGCCAAGTGTTTGCGTAGATGAAATCGAGATAGTGATGTCTAGGTTCATTGAATTTGCCAACAAAGGGAGAGATAAAAGACACTTACTTCTAGATGACGAGTTGTTTGATGCTTAGTTGGCATCTAGTTATTGGTTCCTTACTGTAGTTCTTTTGCATGAAAGGTGGTCATTTACTTTGAAACCCTAATTAGGGTTTGCTCTCATTGCATTTTGAAGGCCCATACAAAGGGATTTACCCCCTTCATTTGTAATAAGGAGAGACATTGTGAAATTGTTGCTAAGGTATTGTCAAGATAATAATAATTCATTCATTGGTTTGTTGGTGAATATTTGTGTTATCTTGAAGTTGCATGGTTTCCTATCCTTCAAAGTAAAGTAGAATTTGTTTCTTTCAAAGTTATTTAGTGAATGAAAGATCTGATAGTGTTGATTAGTGGTGAAATCCTTTGCTCATATCTTTGATGAATAGATGATTTCTTTTCGTTGTGTAAGGTTAATTTGAGCTTGTTTTTGTGTATGTTTAACTTCTATCCTTAGATAAATGTCGTTCATTCTGATGGTAATTATTTTAGGTGTGAAAATCATAACTAGAACCCTTGAAGATTGCACCCACTTTGTCTAGTTGTTTCTTTTGGCGAACCTAAGTCTGGTTTGATTTCACCCAATTGTTCATCGTCTCTTGAATTCTTAGAAGTAGAGTAGTATTCATGACCTGATCCTCTTTTTCCATTTTTTGAATTCTATGATTCAAAATTCAAAAAAGAGAACCCTCATTGCTATACCTTTCATAGCATACATTCTTGGAGAGTCTATCATTCCAAGTCCTCATTGTTATCAAAGAACAATAAAAGCATAAGTCCCCCTTGGATTACCAGCATACATCATACCAAATTAGTTGTATCCATTATAAAGTTGCAAGTTCACGTAGGACCCTTGGAGTTGCCTATATGATCTTCGCAATCTTAGCATACGAGGGGTCTTTGGTCAAGAGAGGATAGAGTGTGCTTTGGAAACTTTATTTTGTGTTGGTGTGGTCATAAAACACACGTCAACAGGTTGCAAATACTCCATTTTTTGAAATGGATATATAGAAAATTGTCTATTGGGATAATTTTTTCTTTGAATTAAAGGCAAAAACATATCTAGGTTCAAATTTTGCAACTTATGATAATATCGGAGTAGCATAGTGGAAGTTGAATTATGAAATCGATCTTCATAAAGAACAACTCTCAAGAATGCTAGGAGTTACAGGGAGAGAACAATTAGTATACTTTGGTATGATTCCACAAGTTTTGCGAGGCAAAATGAATCATCAAGCAAAATTATCTAAAGACAAACAAGATAAAGTTGCTTTGCAAGACATAGCAATAGATAAGTAGTTAACAAAGTACACTACATCATTAGAGAGATTCATAATATTTCCAAGTTTGATTTGAGATCTTGGTATCTCCAAGAAAAACTCAATCAAGTGATGAAAAAATTCTGAGATTATCCTAGTATGTGATTACTTGAGGACAAACAATCTTTCCAAGGGTGGATTGTAATGTCCCTTATTTTTAAAATAAAATTAGAATAATAATATATAATAATAGATTAAAATATCATAAAATAAAAAATAAAATATAATATAGTTATAAAATATAAAAATAAAGTTTAAGTTAATCAATAGCAAAGGGCATGTGAAGAATCACAACCTTTAAAGGTAAAAGACATATAAGAGACACCAAACAAGGAGAAGCAAGCATCATTGGGAGAATACATTTTATATTTATTAATCACTCCTTGTGGATTATGAATCAATATTCTTATAGTTTGAGGACAAAATCCCTCTAGGACTGAAATTGAAGGACAAAATTCCTTAATTTCTCGTCAAGTTGGTGGATGAAAACCCTACCTTGTGCAGAAATTGGAAACATTTCAAAGACTTTATACAAAGCGAGACAACTGCAAATTTGAAAGAAGAATTATAGTAGAGGCTAAAGGATAAGTTTTATATTTTTCAAGATACATTATAAGCTTTAAATCCAAATTATAAAATCGAATTTATATTTTTTTAGTATAAATTTATATTTATAATTAGTTATTCAATGATTATTGTGACTTGGGGTTATTTATTTTAGGAAAAATAAGGAATTCTATAACAGGACATTACATCTTTGCTGGTCAGTTATCTTTAAATTTTATTAAAGTTTAGGAGTTTAAACTATTAAGTTTCAAGTCTGCAGGGACACTCCCTCAATCAATTTACAAGCAAGTGAATGATAAAAATGAAATAAAAAAAAATTGATTTACTAGTTGCCAATTCCATGATAGCTGTGCCGTTTGTTCCGAGAAATACGGAAATGAAAATTAACTTAGGTTTTATGCTTTAGATTAAAATAATGCTTTGTATTCCTTTGGGCAAGTTTTTAATGGAAGAATTGTAGGGTTTTGGTGATTGATGAGGAAAAAACACCAAGGCTTTGGTAGTAAGACATAACAGTTTACTACAATGAATAGACTAGAAAACCACTCACAGTGCCAGGTGTTTCATGTTCACTATAGTTATCATTTAAACTAGGAATGCTGGTTTTTTATTTGATTGTTCATTTGTCATTGTTTTACTTAAACAATTTTCCATTAGGGAAACTTGAGGACACATCCGGAACATTTTTTAGGGCTTCACTATTTTCAAAACATTTCGTGGATGGGGGCACAAATTTGAAAAAGTGCAGGGAACCTCTTGAAAACATAGGGACATTGCGAAAAACAAAAGGGGATGACCAGCCATCCCCAGGACAAGTGGAGATGTGTGTGACGTTCCCTGACTGGCTTGAGTACTGCTGACCTTCCCCATAAAAAATTAACATGTTTGCTTGTGATAGGCTAAGCAGGCGGTGTTGTTGACTCCTCCTAATAAATAGTTTACTTTTCTTTTTTATGACAAGAAGTTAATTCTTTGACCTTTGCTGTAATATTTTGAAATGGTCAGTGTTCGGAGAAGATTAGCATAGTTGTAGGTAATCTGATCCTCGTTAGTACTGAGATTGACATGATCTGACATGCCTTGTGCTCGTACTATTACTCACTGTCAATACCAGTCCTAAATCAAGTAACACCCAATAGTATGTGTTTTGGTATTTTTTATATAGCTGTCCACTTTGCATTCCCTGTCGTCCCCAAAACTGGCCCAAAAAAAGGCCGTCCCCAAAATTTGTCCCCCTGTCTCGAAATCTTGGGGTAACAGAGTTTTCCATATAAGAAATAGTTTGTCTTTAGCTGTAAGTATAAGGCATCTCAGTAAGGATTGATTTGATTTTGAATACATCTGTGCAATTTCTGTTGTTGCTATTTAGTTCTTGAACCATATGCAAGAAATTCTAGAGTTTCTTATATCTAGTGCAGTACTTTGCATGAGACTTTTTCTGTCATTTTTGTTGTTACTTTATGGACTTACCCAACTCAGTTCCTTACATCAATTATATTGAATAATGAGCTTAGTTCTTAATCAGTCTTTCATCTTCTTTCTTTTTGAAAATTGTCTTATTATTCCCACTTTCCTTGTGTTGGCATGTTGAATATTTTATCTAATTTTTTGAATAATATAATCTCTCATATTCTGGAACTTGTTTTTGATATGCAGTGTCAAACTTTGTTAATATTTCTACACCAAATATAAGAATATGCAATAAATGCCCGCGGCACATTTTGTATTTGGATTTTTAACATGGATGCGATATATTTTGCAGGGGTGGAGCTAAAATCAATAGTGTCTATCTGTCCTAAGGAGAATATATGCACTGACCTATTGACTGCTCGCGAGCAGGTTGGTATTTTTATGAATTAGTTTGCTATATGATTACAGTTGCAATTTAGGTATGGAAAAGATAAGGTTTCATGTGAATGTGCGTAGTTCTAAAGTCCAACATTATGAACTCCTGTTTGAAATATTAGTGTCAAAACTTTAAAACTTGACATTCTCAAATAAGATATCTTACATTTGAAAGCATTCAATAATATATTGTGTAGATCTTATCTATAAAATACAGTCATACAAATCAAGATGATTTTATATATCATCACTGTATATCATACAATCTTTAATATGTCATGTTGCATTTACATCTCTGAACAGCATACCTTCTTCCCTTTAGTGTCTTCTCTCTGGTTTCTGTTTATTAGGACAGTTTTTTTTGTACGGTCTCATGCAATGCTTGTGGCTAGCCGATCTATATGGGTTTAAGTCCTAGCTATTATCGTTTGGCATTGTTGACATCATTTTATGTTGTCTATGCTGTCCTGTTTTCATTCACTGGTTTTTCAAGCGTCAAGGCTATCCATAGCTTTGTTTGTTGTACAATCTATAAAATACAGTCATACAAATCAAGATGATTTTATATATCATCACTGTATATCATACCATCTTTAATATGTCATGTTGCATTTACATCTCTGAACAGCATACCTTCTTCCCTTTAGTGTCTTCTCTCTGGTTTCTGTTTATTAGGACAGTTTTTTTTGTACGGTCTCATGCAATGCTTGTGGCTAGCCGATCTATATGGGTTTAAGTCCTAGCTATTATCGTTTGGCATTGTTGACATCATTTTATGTTGTCTATGCTGTCCTGTTTTCATTCACTGGTTTTTCAAGCGTCCAGGCTATCCTTAGCTTTGTTAGTTGTACACCTTAGTACATTAAATTAATTATCATATGTTTGACTCTTATTTAAAAAAAAGAACATTTACTATGGATGATCATAATTGAGTAAATGTTAATAAGGTATTTATCCATAAACTTGAGAAGGTGCAATGACTACAAATATGTTTAAGTAAGTTGGGAGAGCAATGGTAAAGGAAGCTTTATGATGATGTACCATTATTACCCAAAGGAGGATTATTGTTTGATCTTACGTGTGTTGAAGGCCAATCCTTCTCTCATATCTCAATAAAATAATAAGTGACTAGAAACTAGTAGTACTCTATTAGATTTCACTCCAATCTTGTGGATTTAAGTGTCCAAATTTTTCAAGTATCTCTTTGGCTTGAGGAAGTTTCTTGAGACATTTTAGTTATATGAAAGAGTAGGCATGCACACAAACATAATTAAAAAGTATAAGTTGTTACAAGTATGAATTTGTGAGAATACAAATATACGCACAAACATAATTAAAAAATATAAGTTGGTATAATTATGAATTTGTGTGAATAACAAGCATTTGTATACCACATTATCATGTCTAAGGGGCCATTTATGTTTTTATAATAGCTTTTAAAATCTTGCTTTTTAAAAACATTATTCAAGGTAAATGCTTCACCATACAATGGGATTAAACCTGCAGTGATTTTTAGAGCATGCTTTTGTTCCAGTATATTTATCATTAATGAACTCCAAAGATTGAGTGAAGATATGTTGCCAATGCTTCTTTAAAATCTATTAAGAGCCTAATCTTTTAACTGATGAATATATTATTATAGACAAAACTAATGAAATTGAAATTTGATCAATTTCGCTTTTGTCATTACTTGTTTATCAGTTTTAACTCTTTTACTCTCCAATTTCAGCTGGGTTTGGTTACACTTTATTTGTTTCTCAAGTGAAGATCTCCTCGATTCAGGCGTTTTAAACATATTATTTACAACACCTGAGGATTCTTATTGACAATGCATTCTGGCCTTTTTCTATATTCTTTTTCTTCCTAAGTGAATGAATTAAGTGCTATCTACTCTTTTTCCTGTCATTTTTTTCTTTCACAACGCTAAATCATGTTTATGTTCATCACAGCTTGAGTACTTTGGTACAATTAAAGGAATACCATGGCATCTCAGAATTCAAGAAGGAAGAGAAAGGAAAACATTGAAAGTGCAGATTGATGAATTATTAACAGAGCTCAACCTTATTGAAGAGGCAGATAAGCAGGCACGTGAGTTGACTCCTCCTGCAAGGCGAAAGCTGAGCCTGGCACTAGCTTTAGTTGGTGATCCCCGGGTATGAGAATATTTATTTAAGTCATATCTATTCCTGCTGACTAAAATAGAATTTATCGGAATTAGATTTTTTCCTTTTTGCTTCATAATGTACAAACAAACTGCTAAAAATTGTGATCTATTGAATGATGCAACATGTCAATAAGCTCAAAACCTCTGCAGCAGTACACAACATTTTACAGCTAATGAGAAACAGTGTCCTGATTCCTGAACAACTTGCCAAGAGACCAAATTGGATTATCGATTGACCATCAAGAAGCTTTGTTTATAAAAGTTTTTTTCTTGAATGTTGATTATTCTATAACATTTAAGATTATTGTAGAAGACATACTCAAAGTTTTTGCTCTATTCTTCTGAATACCCTACAATTTTTCGCTTCTAAATCATTTTAGGGTTTGTGTGTGTATATAATCGTCATGTGCACCTCTCAATCTTTCAGAATAGTAGTAAGACTGCACCAGTGAAAAGAGACTGATGTGTTAAAACTCCAAGATTGCTGGGTCAGGGAAAATTGTTAATGCATGGTAGCTTCGGTAAGATAAATGATTGAATGAGAGATAAATGAAGTCTCTCATTCAATCATTTATCCTATCGATAAACTATCAGGAAAACTTCAAGCTATTTCATTTGATGATCATTCCTCATTTGTATATATCCAATCTACAATATCGATAATCATATCATAGCATGGTATATCGGTTTGCATTATAACTGTGATCACTGATGATTATCGGGTTAACCATGTATCCCGATTTATATCGGATATCTTCTCAGCAGCAAACAAATAATGATTATCGAATTGTTATCGGGTGGCAAAGTATGCACCGCTTAATATATAACTATTAGTTAGTGATTGGTGTCGGTTAACTTAGACACCGATTGACATCGGTTAATATGCCATGCAAACACCGATTGACATCGGTTAAACATACCACGTGAATACCGGTTGGCATGGAATGCTAAGTTACGTAGACCCCGATTAGTATCGGGCTGGTGATTAATATAAACACTGATTGATAGTTATATATCAAAGGGTGCGATCAAGTAGTGTCTTGATCGGGTCAAGGCACTGCTTGATCCTCCCCTCTTGCATATATATATCAATCGATATTTATGAAGAGGATATTGAAATCGATAAATACTCCTCTCACCTGCCATACAAAGGAAGATAGTCAGAGTATCATATAAATAGATAATACATAAATAGAGAGAATACAAATTGGAATACATCTTGCATATTGAATTTAAAATTGAACATCATAAACAAAAATCTCACATACTATTATTAGTTTGTCAACACCAAACTTTTTTAGGTTATTTTGTAGTATAAGATGTATGTTCAGTTCGTATTTTCTAACACCACAATGTTTGTCATAGAATAACCAGTTTGACTATCACTTCAATGAATAAGCTATCAAGGGTAGTCAGCCTCTACCTGGTTAAAGCGAACGTAAACAATGAAACCAAACATGTAAATTTGCATGTGTACTTGCATTGTATATTTCGAGATCTAACTATTTTTTGTTTTCCACTTATATTTAGAATTTGTAAATTATATAAAGTATTGTAAAGGTTTATCTATTTTATATTTAGATCTTTTGCTTTTATATATCACCCTTTTCTGCTTTCCAAAAAGAGCACCAGTGTAATGTCCCACCCTGGTGTGGGGCACGATGAACTGCCACTGAATTTTGGTCTAGAACTGATGTACTGATTTTATGTGATTGTAGGATATGTTTTGAGAGTTTTTTTCAATGCAAATGTATAAACCATCATACAATAAACACATACCACTTCTTTGCTAACAATAATAATGATAACCCAACTTCAAATGAACTTTATTTACTACTGATATGAGTCTGATTAGAAAATAGTTCAGGTCTGATATGAAATCCAGATTGCATTAGGCAGTAGTAAACCTTATCAACTTAATGAGTTAAACATGCAACATATAAAATACATACCTGTTTAGTAGCTCCCTGGTTCAAGTATAACTTATGATCACAAAATAACATATAGGAGTTGTTACAATGACTTTAATGGCTGCTTCCTGTTGTGACTTTTTCACACATTGCCCCATTGCTAACAGGGATCCCCTCTTTTCCGGCTTGCTGCGTTGTTAGGTTAGGGTTTTGGCTGCTTAGTGGGCAATTTTGTGTTTCCCGTGCCCAAGTCTCGGAGTTTTGATCATGCCTAGTGCCGTTTAGGGTTTTGAAGTTGTAGGATCAAGTTGCAAACGTTGATATTTTAATGATCCTAAATTTTGTCTAAGTGTTACCCTTCTTGAGCGATAACGTGTTTTTAAACATGCACATCAGTGATTTTGAAGCGCCAAGGTATTTCCAGAGCTTTTGGAGTTGTTTTCTCGCTCCTGAGGTATTATTTAAATTGATTTCGCACTTTATCTCGATAATTTCCTAGCGTTTCGCTCATTTTTTGGGAAAATTCGCCTAAGTCCAGTCTAATTTTGAAGTTTCTAAGCGATTTTGAGTGGTTAAAATGCCAAATTCCTAAGGGAAATTCATATTTCAAGGGTTAGAAGGTCAAATTCCATGCTAGAGTTGCTTTTCCCCTCATATTCCAGACTACCCACCCTTTTCCCCCACTCAAAATCCACACTACACATGGGTTTCCCTTGAAATCCATACTGGATATGATTTTCCACCACTGTTTATCCATGCCCGGGTCGATTTTACCCTGGAAGTGCTAAAATTCGGCTAAGTGTCAGGATTTTCCAAACTGCCATCAATTTTCCACCAGGAGTGCGGACTGGAGTGCAGACTATAGTGCGGACAACGTTGAGGATGATTCCATTCTTGGATCGATTTTCCACCAGGCTGTTTTGTGACAAGTTAGTGCGGATTTTTGTGCAGACTCTCAGTCCATACCCAAGCCGATTTTCCACTGAGAGCAATTTGATGAGTTTTAAGTCCAGATTTTCATCCAGATTGAGGTCGAATTTCCACCAGGGAGTGTTTTTTGCAAATGAAGTGAATTTGGAGTGTGGATTTCTTGTCCAGACTGCCATCGATTTTCCCCTGGCCTGTTTTGTATGCATTTTGATGAAATTTTGTATGGATTTTTATCCAAGCTAAGATCGATTTTCGCTTGTGGGGAAATTTTGACATTTTAAGTGATTTTAATGAGATTTTTTAATCCCAACTAAAGTCGATTTTCCCTTAGAGGCTCAATTTTGACTTAAAATTGAAATATATAATGAGTGAGCACCATTTTAATTGTTTTTAAATGATGATTTTATTTATTTTTAATTGTAAGTGCTATCGTTTATGGGGATAGCGCCCTATATTAATATATAAAGATTACAAAAGTTTGGCATCAAAGCCTGACAGTAAAAAACAAAGAAAACACCACTACCCATCCACCACCCTGAATACATAAACCCGAGCCTAAACATGCACACCAAAAGGCAGAACCGGACTTAGACCAAATACAAATCATGCACCACCATTAAAGGTCTGCATGATGTCCCCAGCAAATTCTCCGACATTAATCATAGTTTCAGTAGCCCCATCCGAAAACCACCATTCCTCTGAGTTTGTTATCTTGCGAAATGGAGCCATATTCCCATTCTGCACTGCACACCGAAAAACGTCCCAAGCGTTCTCGCCGAATGTTCTCATCTTCTCTCTTTCCTCTACCTTCTCTAAACGCCTGCTTTTGACTCTGATCCTTTCACTGTTGTCTGAATCTTCACTCCCTTCATTTTCAGACTCCTTCCAGTCGTCCTCTGAATCAGTGGGCAAAAATACTTCCGGCTGGAAGTAGGCCTTCAATATGCTCATCCATTCATTCTTTGGCAAGCTTAAGATGGAGTTGGCAATGCTATCCCCGTTGACGAGTTTGACAAATCCGCACAGCAACTCCACGGCTCTCTCCCTAGACTCGATGACGTCCACAAGAGGCATAAGAACAGCTTCATACACTGTGGAATCACACCAATGGCGGTCGAAATTGAGCGTGATCCCAACAAGTCCCTTAAGCGTCGTAGGCGTACTCCTTTGAGATAAACAAGTTGTGGAGTTGAGCATCCAACGTTACCTTGCAGTTCATGCATCCAATGTTGCCGAAGTGTGCCATGAGCGAAACCGAAATCAAACACGAACACAACCAAAAGCTTTGTGGGGAAATTTTGACGTTTTAAGTGATTTTAATGAGATTTTTTAATCCCAACTAAAGTCGATTTTCCCTTAGAGGCTCAATTTTGACTTAATGAGTGAGCCCCATTTTAATTGTTTTTAAATGATGATTAATGATTATTTAAAATTTTAAAAACAAAATTAAATAACTTGCAATAAGCATTTAATGTTTTTACCCTTCTAGAAGCAAGTTGGTTTTTACCAAACAAGTATATAAGCAAGTGTTTTATCCCACATTGCTTGTGTGGTGAAAGTGAGAGGCAAAAACAAGTATAAGAGAGGAGTCTCCAGCAATATTTTATTATTAAATCTGCCAGGTGTCTCCATCAAAGGCGATTTTTCTCTCTTATTGGCGAAGTGTTGAAGTGAAGAGTTGGATTGAGGATTTCTTTCCTCCATTTTTTCCAGTTTGGCAATCCTTTCTATTGCTGCCATTGAAGATCATTTCCAGATTTTTCTATTTTTCGAAGTTTGGCGATTTTTGTTGAGGATGGCGATTTTTAGTGTTTGAGAGCTTTGGCGATTTTATTCTCCATTGTTGCTTGTTGTTCCAGACCTCTATTGTTGCAGATTCGAGCTACATTGAAGACATTTTCAGAATTTTCAAAAATGGCGCTATAGGTGGGAAAAGTTCGATTTTTATGTTGCAAGTGCTAGGAGCATACTTTGGTGAATACCATGCATGTTTGATGCCACCTTTGCCTCCCTACTTGCTGTCATTTGCTTCAGATCTGAGTTTGCTTCAGATTTAGACCTCCATTGTCGGCTGTACATTCAATTTTCAGACTTAACTTTTATTACCCAGCCAGCTACAACTTTAGCGATTTACATTTGGAGACATTTTGGGGGCATTTTGGAATCATTTTCAGACCATTAGAAGGCTGTCTTAAGGTCTGCAACTGTGTTAATGGCTGTTTGTCCTCATAAATTTATCTTTTACCAGCCATAACTATGTTTCCAAAATTAATTATTTTCATCATCAAGACTGAGTTTTATGGAGTTTGTGCATATTTATGAAGGATTGCAACATGTTTTTTGAAGTTAATTTATTAGTTGCAGGTTGTCTTCAGATTTGTGACCTCCATTGTTGACTGCGGAAGGTGTCTTCAAACCTACCTTGTGTGAAAACACAACCTTTCACACCTTTCCTTAGTCATCATTGATTTGGTACGATGCCGAAGTCCAGATTTAAGGAAAGGAAAGAACTACTGAAGATGCTGGAGACTGGATTCTATCCAGAGCTCAAGATTTCATCCAGATGGAAGGAGATCACAGATACAAACATGCATTTCCTAGACTTGGACCTGATGCGACAGCGGATGTTCGGAGTTGGAAATCAGGGTCCTTCCCCAGCATATGTGAACATTATGAAGAGTGGTATTTTTCATGCCGCTGGATTTCCACAGTCCATACAGTGCAGCGAGCTCATCCTGGACTGTGCACGATGTTATGATCCGCTCACGCGAATGATCAAAACTCCTAAGGGCGTTGTTATTGCCTACCTTGCTGAGGATGCTATTGCTGAGGTGTTCGGAATTCCACGCGGAATAGATATGAAGGATGCGAGCAAAGATGAATATACAGAAAGATACACGAAGAAGATGGGTGAATGCAAAAATATGATAAACAAAGAGTGGATGATTCAACCTAGGTCTCATCATTCCAAGGCTCCCAAGACACTCATGTGCATAGACTTCAAAGAGGAGTATAGCGACTTAATATTCCTACTCAACAGAGTGATGGGGATGCCACAGGGAGCAATATTCAATGGATGGATGTTTTATTTCATCTAGGATTGTCTTAGAGGAACATTGGTAAATTGGTCTAAGATTATAAGTGACAATCTGGACTTTCAGCTGAGGAATGTAGAGAGGTCCAAGTCATTCGCCATGACTTCTTACCTGGTATACCTTCTTGCATGATTTGTTTCTTACAGAGGATTGATATGCAAGGGTGAAGTCGGGAATGGGCAAGGACAATTCAGGAGTTATGAATGCTACGCCCAGCTGAACATGTATAGAATTGAAGACTATAAGAGAGTGAATGATGCATTCACTGTGTACATCACACGGATGCTGCAAGGCAGAATCTGCAGAAGATTGTCCAAGGAGGCAACAGAGTTAATAGAGAAATATGGATCGTGGTATATTCAGTTTCCCATTTTCCTCCACCCATCATTCCTTTACCACCTCTCAGTGTCTCATCAATCAAAGTGATCGAAGTAACAGAACAGAACAAGGAGACCCAACAATGTTCCAACACAGTGATACTGCCAGGGAATATTTAGGAGTTACATGCTACAACGAAATCTGCACCTCCAAATGAGAATAATGATCAGGTGGGATCCCGTACTGTCCTTTTGGAAGTTAGTTTGGGAAATGAGGTATATGATTGGTCCATGAATAATCCTGATAATGATGATGATGTTATCTCGACATTCAGAGGACTTGGTCGAGAAATGTGTCTCGATGATGGAATGGAGATTGCCGCTATTTCTGAATGGTTGATGAGAAGTATGGGGAAAAGTAAACAAATGATAGAGGTACAGCCTATTGACGACATTGATGACTACCTAGCTAGGAGTGCTAAGGAGAAAGAGTCCAAGAAAGCGGAGATTTTGTCACACATAGCTAGAGATGAGATAGAAATGCGTATTGCGCAGATTGCTGTTCCTATTGCAGGTGTGACAACGGACATTGCTACTCTTATGGATTTCCAGATCATTTCAGTTGCCCTTGGTCGTACATCTAGAAAGCAAGAATTTCAGGAGGTTGGTGAAAACCTCAAGGCAATCGATGCAAGGTTAGACAGAGAGATTTCGGAGAAAGAAAGATACAAAGAAGAGAATATTAGACTTAGAGAGTATATTGCAGGGATAAGGCGTGAAAATCCCACCCTTATTTCTCGTATTGCAGTTGACCATGAAATACATTCACACTATGAGGCAGCGAGAGATACACTCTTGGAGGTGGAAAGGTGGATTGAGAATACAAGAAAGCAGGCAAATGATTTCGTTACTAAGTTTGTCCATGCATATGATAGGACAATAGGGCTCACATTTAGAATCCAGTATTTGGAGGGAGTTTGGGATGAATTCCGACCTATTCAAAAGAAGACTATTCCACGCCTCCAGGATTTGAAGAAGATTCCTAATTCCACCCTGGTCAGCGAGAACATTGTGCACAGTGGAGACAAATACGATTTCCATGGTTGGTATTGTTCATTAGCCGTGAAGAAATCAACTTATGAGAACGCCCATTCGAGTTGTATGGAGATAGAAGGATTGATTCAGGACATTCAGATGAATATCCTTGCCTCGATTGAGGAATTATTGGGTGTTGATGTTAGTGATGCTAGTGGTTTACACTTAGCCGAATTAAGAGACAAGATGAAATTTATGTATTTTTGCCAGTTGGACTCTTTGAAGAAGAGTCAGATAGACGACTTGGTCTCTTTGTTGATTCATGTTCATAGTTCGCAGAAGCTCATGCAGAATGAGAGAACACTTTGGATGCTTGCTCGGATTCATTGGACGTGATTGATTTACAGTAGGATACCTTATCTAGCATTTCCATGGAGGAGTTTCAGTATTGGCTAGATTCTCAGAGTATGCTAGGAGAGAGAGATGCAGGGAGGAATCTTCTAGAAGATTTCCTATTTGATGACTAGGTATCTTTTTATTGGGCCATATGTAGGTGGTGCCTTTTTTGATGTAAATCCTAATTAGGGCAATTCTATGGTTTTGTTGGCATGATCTTGGCTGTTGATCTTGTATCAATCTGGGCCATCCATTTTGTAAGAGACTCTATATATGCCTCCTTGTCTCTCATTTGTAAGGGAGAGTTTTTGTAGAATTGTTGGTATATGCTGCAGCTATTTGAATCATAATCATTGTTCAATTGTTGGTGATTTTGCTCTTCAAGTGTTGTGTTTGCATTCATAGTTCTCAATTCCTCCAAGTTAGATTAGAATTTATTTTCTTGTATGTTAGATTGAGTGAAAGATTTGTTGAATTTATTTGTGTGGAATCCTTAATCCATACCACTAGCCTCTTGCCGCTGGTAAGTGCACCTTGTTTGGTCAACTGGAAATTTAAGTAAGCTTAACTTCAACTATTACGCGTCCCTTGACAAACATCGACTTGGATGGTGTCAACGTTTGATGGTGATAGCCTTAAAATCTTTAAGTATACCTTAGACGATTGCACTAAGCTTGTGTCAAATACCTGTTTGTGAGACCTCGCCTAGTTTGATTCCACTAGATTTGTTCATCATTTCCTACATTCCTAGGCTTAGAATAGATTTTCTGAACTCTATTCCTTTTGCCCTTTTTTTAGTAAAAAGTAAATCTAGAGCCATATTGATAAATCTTAAGTTGTCAGAACACCTATTCCGCATCTTCATGATAATCCAAACATTTGTGTAAGTCCCCAAGTGAACACAACATTTTATATCGACCATTGAGTTACCCAGTCGTCAAGACCTGACATGTAGAAACCTTGGAATCATTTTAGTTGATCTCATTCTTAGCATCTGAGGTGATTTTGTTCAAGAGAGGGTAAATTACCTTAGTATTTTATTCTGAAATGTTATGTGCATAAAAAACACATCGACACTTCCCTGGGACTGATTTTCTGATATGAGAAATGGATGCAACAGCACAATATCCTCCAGAAACAGTCCTTTGAAACTTGATGAAGGCTGGCTCTAAACAGCTGTCTTGTAGGTCTGATTTCACCAAGCTAGCATCCACATACGATACTCAGAAATACTAAGTTGGCAGCCACTTAGCTAACTCAGAAAATTACTTGCAGCTCTTGCCAAACTGCCGTTTTCAACTCAAAAACCTCTTAACTGGGTAGTCTGATCTAGGCATTGAAGAAGTGCAAAAGAGTTGTCAAAAACTAGGCGACTGAGCCTAGAAATCTCCACTTTTCTATGGAGCTGGTACGACCTAGCTGAAACTGATTTTGTTGTGATGGTGATCCTGCAACCCTCTGAAACTACTTAGAATCTGCTCCACATACTGGCAATGAAGAAGCTCATATAAACTATACTGAACAGTAGTAGAAGTGTCTTTTTCAAGCTCCAAACATGCCCAAGAAGGGGTAGGCCTAGCAAGGAGGCACCTCACTCAGCTATAACCAGAAAATACTTCTTCAAAACTGATTTTCTTTGTTTCACCGATGAGATACCTGAAGTAGAATCTCCCTACACACCTTGAGATGATCTTCCACAACTGCAGGTGTGATGACTTGTGAAGGGTTTCGTCCACACAAGCTGCTCCAAACCCATAGGGTTCAGCCAAGCTCCTCTCAGAAGACAAGAGTGAAATAATAACCAACATAACATGGCAAAATGATTTCCAAGTTGCCTTTTTATCAAACTCCAATACCCTACGCCCTAATTAGGGTTTCTTTCCCAAGTGTCACTTTATGATTTTAATTAGAGTTTATTCAATTTCTAATGTCTTTTATTATCTTTTCTTTCTCCTTTAAAGGGCACCCACTTTGAGTCATTATTTTTTTACTATTTCCAAAGTGGTGTCCAAGGAAAGTGACTCTATTATAAAGTCATTTTCATAACTTTATAAATCTAGCTTTTAGAGTCACCTTTTAATATCATTTGCAATATCACAAATAATGTCAAAATGCAGTGAACTCCACTTTCTCTCTCCTAAGGCATCCATACTCTCTCTCTAAGATATTAGGTGACTTGTATCATCAAGTTCACTTTTGATGCCCGTTGTTTAAGTTAAAATGTTAAATATTTGTTTAACTTAACAACCTTTTTGCAATATCATAAAATATTGCTTTGACACCTCCTGATCCACTCAATTATGTTGTCCAAACCCTGAGAGAATCAACTCAATATGCATCCTCTGTCCATCCTGTTAGTCTACGAGTACCTAGTGATAGATTAACCCTGATTGGCTGATTGTGACTAAGAATGGGACATTACAACCAGGTTGAAAAACTTTTGAATACTACGCTTGTTGGGACCATAACCATCCAGGAAACTTCAGTCATATTTGGATAGGGAATTTTTTTTGAAAATCTCATGGAAACGTTTTAACTTTTCATGTATTTCTGTGGCATTTAAAGGGGGTTTTGTGTCAGAAACAAATGATGGAGTACATTTATGGCAATTTAATTTAGAAAGCAGATTACCTCTCAATAAAATCGAGAGGATGCCCAATGATTGTTGGTATTGAATCTGATTTTTGATACGTCTATACAAGGATCTTGTAGTGAATTTGCAGTATGCTTGACAAATATATAAATTCTCTTATTGTGTTTTATTTCTTCTTTTAGTAATGCTTGTGATGTGTAATTAGGGTGTAAAGTTATCAGATATTACATTTGTAAGTGAGTAGATTTTTCACAATAGTGGAATGAGATGTTTGCTGTTTGAATGTTTTTGCATTTTCTTGTGTTGTGATTTAAGTCTAAGTAAGCATACTGTTAACTTTTATTCTTGTATGATGTCACAGGTTGTACTAATAGACCAACCAACTGTTGGCTTAGATCTAGAATCTAAAAATCAGTTTTGGAATCTTATACGTAAACTGCAGAAAGAGTTTTTGCTTATTTTCACAACAGATTCTATGGAAGAAGCAGATGTTATGGCTGATCGGAAAGCAATTCTTTCTCATGGTGTTGTCAAGTGTTGTGGGAGTTCAATATTCTTACGCAAACGCTTTGGTAGTTATAATATGTCTCTTTGCTTTTTTCAGTCTTTGGAAACTTGTATAGCTTGTAGATTGTCTTTGGGCATTTGTAAATCAGAAGGATCTGTGCAAATTTTCTAGTCCTGTATGTCTGTAACATTGTCCTCACAATGAACTGGTTTATTCTAAAGAAATTTGTATTTCTGAAATTCATTTTAAGAAGTTTGGATAATTTGTTTACTTAATTGAGGTCCGAAATTTCATAGGTGATATAATTTGTATCTTGAGAACATGAGGAAGACTACAGCTTTATCAAAATAGCATCATCGAAATTTCTTAGAGATGATGGTTGGGAAACTAGGTGCATTAATTTCTATCAAAGATTTGGATTGGAATGCGAGCCTCTTTGTTTATTGTGTTTCATGTCTCTTACCATCAATTTTAATTCTGTGTTTTTTTCATATGTCCAGGATTGAGCTATTTGTTGCACATCATTAGAGGGCAGAATTACAAATCAGAGCAAATGCTCAGATTGATTCAAAGTCATATAGCTGATACAGTTCCTGTTCAAACTCCAAGTGGGCAGGCACATTCTACTTTTAGATTTCCTTTGGGATCATCTTCTCAAATGGCATCATTGCTAATGGAAATAACTGCGTGAGTATTTATTTTAAAAGACAGATTACTTATTGTATTTCGAGGTTTATTTCCTTTTTCGGTTTGTGCGGTGCATAACTTGGTTTTATTTTTCTATTGTGATATTCACCATGCCATCTATAACCTTTCTTTCTAAATTCTGGAATATAAAATGACAAGCTATATTCATTATATATGTATTTAAATCATTGTTTCTGGACTGGAAACATATAGGCGATGAAAATTAATTGAAAAATGTTTCAAATCTTATTGATATCTTTGGGTTATCAACTGATGTCACCATATGTTTGGGAAATTGAATATTTTCTGGTGATGTGTTCTATATGTGGACTCAAGATGTTGGGCAAAACAAGATGTAGCAAATGCTGTGATTTCAGAAGCATCTAATGAAATTCGTAACAATTTTTTTTCAGCTTGGGAATCTTATTGTCATATTTATATTGTTGTTTTTGGTATCTCTCCAGTCACACAACAAATTTCAGTTCCCAAAATAAAAACACTGATTAATTGCGTCTTCTGGGTTGAATATAGCTTCCATTTAAAGGTTATGATGCAAGAGTATCTCCGATCAATCAGTAGTTGGTGTCAACAATAAAATTTCCAGTTTGTTTTTTGTTTTTCTCTTGTTTTCTTGTTCAATTTTCCAGGCTTTTGTGTCCAAATTTACCCTGTAAATTCAGTTCTGAAGGTTGTTGGCTTTTCTTCTTGGATCCCCTATGATTGGACCATTGGTGCCTCAGTTAGGATTTAATCTTCTGATGTAAATTCATAGCCAGAAGGATTTGGGATTTTTCTGTGTTCAGGGTTCTAAGTGCTCTGCCCTTAGACTTAAAGGATGTAAGATGACATTCAGAACTAGACTATCGATTGAGTGGGTTCATCTGGTTATTGGAGTTAAAGATTCACTTTTCAATCTTCCGAATTCCAATTGGTTGAGATTTCAATATTAATTAGGATTGCATAAAAATATTGGGTCCATTTGGAGATCTACTCCAGAGTTCAATTGTATGCACTCAAAGCTCCAATCCTATTGATCTAGTGACATAAGCTGATTTGATAAAAAAGGTTGGATCTGAAACTACCAATAGTTGTACTTGTTCGGTTGCTTGCCTTCAAGGATTCCTAAGCCCCAAAGGATGTGAATAGCTGACACATGTTACTGAATCTCCAGTCAATAGCTATAGCAAGGACTACATTGGATTTCAAAGTCTCAACTATGTCACATGTTGCCATGCATCTTGGACATATAGTATTTTGTCAAAAATCGCAAAAAACTTTTGTAGATGAGCATTGAGCACTGTTCGCTCCAGCAACTCCAAATTAGACTGCAAGATACCACGATTGCAGATGTTCGTCCCAACAACTCTAGCTGCGACCCAAAACAGACTGCAACAAACCACGATTTTTGTGGAAAAAATTGTCAAACGCTGAAATTGAAGTTACAAATCATCATTTTTGTGGAAAAAATGGTAAAACCCAAAAATAGGAACCTTGTCATAATTATTGAGGAAAAAGTTATAAATCCAAATAAGCAAAATCCCATGTGAACTTCGCAAATTATAGATGATTTTTTAAGGGAAAAAATATGAACCCCAAAATAATTTTTTAAGGGAAAAATTATAAACCCCAAATAGAAATTTTGAGGAAAAATTCTAAAAACCCACATAATTTTTTCAAGGACAAAAAATTATTAAAATTTATAAAAACCTAGAATAGTTTTTTTTTGTGGACAAAAATTATAAAACCCATAAAATAATTTTAGAGAATCGACGAAAACCTAGGTGGCAGATGAGCCAGTATAGAAAATCGTTCAAAAAAAATGTTGTTACAAATCATTAGAACAAAACACTTCTTCGTGTTGAAGAACATCCTTCACACGTAGGTAGGAAACGAAACCCTAGCCGACGTTCAACACCCGTCGTGAGCAAAAACCAGGGAAAAAATTGCCGAAAAAAACTCGACACAGGGCCAAAAAACACGTCACGTAGAGAGATTAGGTCGTGGAAAAAGAAGTCACACCCAAAGAACGCGCTAAGAAACAGTTGGAGGTCGCCAGAGAACACACATAGGTCACAGAAAAGTCGCGACCAAAAATCCTTAAAAAGGCCTGCGAAAAACAAAAAATTGCGCACACAATCACATGAAAACACAAAGAAAAAAGTTGCGGCTCAACAATAAACTTCTCGTTGTGAACTGAAGCGTCTTCTTTGCCCGCATTTTTTTCCTTCATTGGCTGTTCTTCCTACTAGCAAAAACCCTAGCGTGGCGCCCAAAATAGAGAAATAGGCACAAAAATCCTTGAACCTCAGACCAATAAATCCGCAATTATTCAGGCTCGAACCCTAAAACAAACCCGCCCAAAATCCTGGGCCCTCCTGTGAGGGAGTCAGACCCAGACCCGCTCTAATACCATGTTCAGATAAACCAATATTCGATGTATTCAATGTATTAAAAAAGGAGACAAACGCTCCTTAAATAGAGCTTACAAGATGATGTTTCTAAAAAGAAACAATCATTAACAAGAGTTACAAGTAGCGCTAAAAATAGAGACAACCTGAATAACTCTAAGACTGTACAAAAAGAACTGAAGATTACGACAACTAAGATGACCATTATACAATAAATATAATATTATTTTAATACTAATAACTCATTTTTTGAAATGGATATAGAGAGAATTGTCTATTGGGATAATACACTCTTAAAATTAAAGGCAGAAATAGATCTAGGTTCATGTTTTTACAAGTTGTGATAATATTAGAATAGCATAGTAGAAGTTGAAATATGTGTTGTTAATATTGTCATTGATGTCAAAGGGATTTGATCTTGTCATTAATGTCAAACAAATATCTACAAGATTGTTAGAGCATATTGTCATTCATGCCAAAAGTGAAAAGTATGTCATTGATATCAAAGATGTTTAGATTAAGTGTCACCAATGTCAAAGGAGAAATGAGGTATGTCTCGTTAAGGCCAAAGGCCACTAAATCATGGAATAAGTCACAAAGACTACTTACCATCAGATGAAGATACTTTCAAGAAAGCAATCAAGATAATTAACTAGATAGTGACAATATCAATGAATATGAAGCACCCAAGGTAAAGGATTTGACTTCGATGAAGGACATATAATTGTTATGCAATGATTGAAGAAAAGAAACAGTCGACGATGAACAGCATATTCTTTATTGATCAGCAATTATACATGACCTTGAACAGCTGACTTATATGGTCATATGATAGCCGGCTTATATGGTAGCGACTTAGTCTGTTTTGAGGAAACAAGTTGATATGATGGCGACTTAATCTGTTTTGTGCAGCAACCATCATTAATCTATAAAGCAGTGACCTAATAACATAGACAAGGCTGACTCCCATTAAGAAGACAGCGATAAACTATAACACAGTAAACTATAAAAGATGTAGTAAACTGTACTGCAGCATGATGCTGATAAAGTAGACTCATTATTAGAAGGTGCGATTTTTTAAACTTTGCAAGCATTATTCTTCAAAAGGCATGAGTCAAGATAGGTGTGAATTGTTAAGAATTTTCAAACATTATTCTTCAAAAGGCACGATTTTATGAAAGAGTATGATCTGGAGTGTTTACTAATAAACAAAATAACACTTGATGAAAGCCGATTCAAAGCAAAAGCAAAAAGGTGCGATTACTAATAAGAAGTAATTTGTTTTTTGAAGAGGTGTAACCGGTTTGACATACATCTATTTCTTGTGAAAAGGCATGTCTCTTTAGAAGGGAAATGCATTACTTAGAAAGATATATACAAAGATTGGAAATGAAGTAGAAGTGTGCGTTGTGTGTTGAAAAGTTAATCAAGCATTGAAATAAGGACCCTTCAAGGAAGCTACCAATGAAATTTTGAGTGAATTCCGAGGACTTACTGTTTTTAGTAAGTTTCATTGTGTCTCGGATTGGCCTAATTTTGCGTTTAAACAAACTTACTATTTTTAGTGTCACTGTCTCTGGTTTGCCCTAATTTGGTGTTTGGAAAAATTTAGTATTTTTAGAAAGTTTATCTTTGGCAGCTGGCAAGACACGGACGATAGACGATCCTGAATATCCAGTTCTAAATTTGGAAAAGTTGAAGAGCACGCAAGTGATCAGACTTTAGGCTGTTTGGAAATCTTTCCTCAAATGACAAGGCATGGAAAAGTCTATTCTTGGGTGCAATTCCCTAGGCAGGGAGGAATTCATCCTCCACTCAAAGTTCCTCCTCCATGTCAAAAATGCGCCTAGGACAGTTAGGAGGGTGCAATTCCCTAGGCATAGAGGAATTCATCCTTCACTCAAAATTCCTCCTCTACACCTCAAATGCGCTCAAGACAGGAGACAGAGCACAATTCCTTATTCAAGGAGGAATTCATCCTCCACTCAAAATTCCTCCTCCATCAACAAAATGTGCCTAGGACAGGGAGGAAAGCGCAAAACCCAAGCAAGGAAGGAATTTTCCATTTTTTTTGAAAATCCTCCACTTCACCCCAAATGCACCTAGGAGGAGGATTTTTCCTCCCAGACCAAATTCCTCCATCAGGCCTCAAAGGCGCCCATGAATGCAGAATTCCTGGAAAATGAAAAAATTGGCTAAGTGGAAATTCTTCTCCTCCGGACTCTGGACTGGACAAAATTCTTGGAAAATAGAAAAGGTGGTTGAGTGTCATAAAATTCTTCCTTCAAGATAGAACGTGCCCAAGCATTCGTAGAACATGAAATGGCAAAATTTCACAAGGGTAGGAATTTTCCTTCTCCAAGATTGATTGGCACTCAGGAATTCTACAGAAATGGAAAAGATCGTGAAAATTCTTTCAAGGCAAGAAAATTCTCCAAGATATCCTTTATACGCCTAGGATAGAAATAACTTGCTTATGTAATAATCTGCTACAAATTTTGTAGGCTCTACCTACTAAAGACACTGACCCTTCATTCAATTTGTGAGCACTTTTTCACTAGAGGCACAAACCCCTCATTCAATTTGTGGGCACTAACTCACTAGAGGCACCTACTTCTGATTCACTTAGACGCACCAACCCCTTGTTCCAATTGTCTTCACAAGAGCTATAACTCTCTTCTTCAATCTGCTCTATTCAATTCTGTGATAACTGGATCATAAAATTCCCACAATGTGATCACAATCTTCTCATGATAATCTGCTATAAATTCTTCAGAAGTCTGCGCATACTTCCTCTGTAATTCTGCTCATATATTTCCCTTTTATTGTGCTCATATATTTCCTTTTTATTCTGCTCATAGATCTTCTTTTATTCTACATACACTTTCTCTCAGATTTGCCATTTATGATTTCTTCATTATGTGCTTCACAAGGTCTTCATAAATCTGCTTTTACAGTCTTCATATATTGCTGTGTATATATAATGAATATACTTAACACGCCTTTTTTCTGTCTTCACAATTCTCATTCTATTTTATATCTACATCTATCTAATGGAGAGATACATGTGTTTGAAGTATGGTGTCCTTTGAAATGAACATAACTTCTCTTTGCTTAATTGCACCTCTTGAAAAAATAATCAGTCACTATTTCAAAGTCTTGTCAATAATCAAATCGCACCTCTTAGTAAATGAATCACCACTATTTCAAAATAGAAAATTGCTCCTCTATGAAATCAAAGCTTTTATCGTTTAAACATTTCCTTTAGTTGTTGTTAAAATAACCTTTTTCAAATCACTCCTTTTCTCTAATTAATCGCTGCTGTATGTATGTTTAAAACAAATCACACTCCCTTACCATGCTCCATGACAAAATAATTCTTTGTTTTGGACGCCATTACTTTATAGAGCTGAATAATATTCGGATGCTGAAGTAGTCTTATGACAGAAATCTCACTCTTGATTTGCTTAATCGTGCCGATCTGCATGACCTTTTCTTTGTCCATGACCTTAATCGCTACACGTTGGCCCGTCTTTAGGTTTTTGACATAATAAACCTTGATTTGGCCATCATATTATTTTCTGCTTTGAATGATAATCACTGCCTTTGTTTGAAGCATATGATTTTTATTAAACTTTTATGAATATACAAATCGATGCCTTTTATGACAGTATAAGTGGACCCGCTTTTAATAATATTTCCTTTAATATATCATTGCTACTCTTAATGGGCCATATGGTCACTGCTTTGTCAACCATTATCTCTGTCATTTATATATCGATCTATTTTGTTGCTACATCATACTCAGACTTGGGTGATTAAACTTTATTTTTATGCCTTTTACTTGGGCATCAAAAGTGAAGTCAATTGTTCTTAATTGCTACCTGTCATGTCCCCATGTAGACAGCGGGATCATTAGAGGCTAACTGTGAAATACATTAGTAGATTTGTGTATATATTTATTCTCAAATTTCAATTAATAAAATTAGGATGATCGATTAATTGTGTTTGCTCATTAACTAATGTTATTAAGGAAAGGATGCGATCATCCCCAAGTCATCTCTAGAAAAGACGCCATGCTTCCAAGGGGGTCGCGTGATTTCAGAAGGTATAAACCACACACACCAAGGGAAGCATGGGAGAAGGAGGTGACAAGGAGAAAATCGCAAGGAGAATCCGCAAACAGGTAACCATGTCACTCAGGCATAATATTAATTCAGTTTCATTACGATGCCTAAACAACCAACGGGATAGCCTGTGAATGTATCAGGCGGAGGGAGAGTCGCTGGTTCTTCCCAGTGATGAAGAACCAGCGCCTAATCGTATAGAGTGCCCCCTCCCTATCGCCGACAGTCTGGTATGTTCTCAGGCCAGTTCGTCTGGGTATCACAGTGCATCCATGTATGTATCGTTCATTGAAAGTGTTTCCATATGCAAATTATATTCAATCTGATTTTATTTATATCAATGGGAATGGACATAATCCAAGTAATTGTACAGATTAATTGCTAATCAATCACAAATGTGGATCAATAAATAAATATTCTTGCCACATGAATTAATCAAATCTATAACGTGCCAAAGGATATCTTCCTTGCCAAAATATACAACCTGCAATATCTGGTTCAGTTATAAGTCGTAAAAATGTACTCTAGTAATCGACAGAAAAGGATAAACATAATTCATAGGCAATAATACGAATTAAGGAAAGAACAATAATCAATGATAGTCATTTTTCTGAAATTAAGCCAGATATAAAGAACCAACTCTCCAATTAACAGGATGAATAAATAATAACCAAGTAACACATTCTGAAATCATTAATCTTTGTTCCCTGTATAAATTTGTTATTTTCCTGCTGTTTTCTGTTTGTTAGGACATTCGTTATAAGGGGTCCCAGCCAGGGGTATGCTGGGCCCATCCTCAGGTAACCCTATGAGCCCTAAGAGACGGGATGGGTTTGGATGGGTAGCCCAGCCAACCTGGAGCGTCCTTAACGTCCTAAATGTTTCTATTTTCATGTAACAGTTATGTAACTAATTTACTATTATTGCTGACATATATATATTGCAATGTCTATAATGTTGCAGGGAACCCTAGATCCGATTTATTGCCCTAATCAAGCCTTTGGAGTAACGAATTTGATCCTAATCTCAGAAAGGCAAGGCAGGTGCAACAAAGGTACATTACAGTGGTATCAGAGCCTCCTTCCTGCCACCCTGTGGAAATAGTTGATGCAACAAAATCCCAAAGAACACTTAGGGCCTTAGAAAGAGAGAGGGAAAAAGGGCCAACAACATTAGTGAACAGGCTAGTATTGAACTTAGGGCCTTCATGGAGCAAACCGCTCAAGCACTAAGGGAACAAATTGAAAGAACCATGCAGGCCTTCATTGAACAAAATGCGAGGAACAACCAACTGGTCCTTCAAGCCCTCCAAAACATAAGTAACCATAATGCCAAAGAATCCCAATCCAATCTTTCTAAAAACCACCACCCCACCCCATCAAAGGACACCAGCTCACGATCCACTCGTCCTTCTTTCCTACCTGAGGAGGTACCAATAGGGGATGATAACCAGGATAGACCCATGGAAAATGTAGATGAGATTCTGGTAGCCTACCATAGGTTGGATCCTGAACTACGAGATCTTGTAACCTTCAAAGACTATTGTGATGCCAAACTAAAGACACTTAGTCGAAATGAAAGACATCCTCCAGCTCATAAAGAACTTCAAAACAAACTAAGGTGACCATCCCTAGCTTTGATGGAGAAGGAAAGGTATCGGCTCGGTCATGGGTCCAAAAATTGGATACCTATCTATCCCTCAACCCCATGACTCAATCCAATGCCATTAAATTTGCTATACTTCATCTATCCGAAGTTGCCCATGAGTGGTGGCACCATGGCCTCATCACCCAAGGACATCAACTTATAAACACATATGATGAGTTCACCCAAAAGCTCATAAAAAGATTGACCAAAAGCATCCCCAGTGGTACTTTCGAGAGCTCACCCAGTTGAGGCAACTGGGAACTATTGAAAACTATGCCACAAAATTCCAAAATTAGCAGTGATGGTGCTGGATCTAACACAAGAAAGACTCACTTACCTATTCATAGAAGGGCTGAGGGGATCAATCAAAAGCACTGCCCATGAACCCCAAACATTAGATGAGGCTATACAAAAAGCTATGAAATTTGAAGAAAGCTCAACCAAAGACAAGACCAAACCCTTTGGCAACTCCTCCAAACCTCCACCCAAGGACAGCAAACACAACCAAGAAGGGATTGTAAAGTCTTGTACGTATTGCAAGGGAAAGAGAGAGAAGGGACTTTGTTTCACATGCCTAAAACCATATGAAGGAGCCATAAATGTCAAGGTCGGGCTCACAGGATAGAAGCCTCACCATATGAGGATGAGGAAGAGCCACCTAGCAAAAGAATGAGATTGGGGGAGACTGTAATGCCCCAATTTTGTGAAGTCTCTAAAGAGACAAAATTGGGAAAGAATAGTAGACTATGACCAAATACAAACAAACAAATAGTCGGTAAGACATGAGAAGATCGATCCAAGCATGGTAGAACACGCAGATCAAATATTAGTATACAAATCGCCTATGGCATATATGATGAAAGACAAGTGCCAACATAGATTAATAACATTGATTAGACAAGTAGAGATTAATCATGAAAGGTGTCGATCCATACAGGGAATCTAATCATATGTGGGTAAGAGGACAAGGATTAACAAAAATGTAAATATTGTCAGCGATATAATAATCAATAATGGTATGCTTATAGAGCGTTGAAAGAAACAAAAGTGTTTAGTTGTCAGCAAGCATCGACTGAGATATAAAGTGACAATTAGATCATTCATTGGGCAACGATTTAAGAAGTCTAAATTGATAACCATAATCATCTTCAAGAGGTGCGATTAGTATGAGGAAGGGACACGATGGTGAATGGACCCGACTTGTCATTCCAATTGCAACGCATAAGAAGACAGTTGAAATCACTTCAAATTGGGGGGGGGATATAGATGGTTATTATTTAGGTATTGGAAAAGGGAAAGTCATAAGAGGCATAAGGAGCTAAGAAAAGACATCGCCACCATCCTCGCAAAAGTATAATCAGACATAGGGTTCGGACTGAGACTATAGACAAGGCAGGCATCGATCTTTATAAATAAAGACACCCCACATCGTGATGTATATAATTTATAGAAAATAATTAGAGGCCCGTTCGATACATATCATCTCTCCGATAATCAAAGGAACCGTAGAATATAGTCCGTGAATCATTGCACTTCCGATAATATTATACCCATGCAAAACATTTCCGGCGCCCACCATTCATAGTAAAGTTGCGTTAGGTACTGATGGAAGTCTATTGCAAGAGAAATATTTGGAGTTTCGTGTTATAAGGTATTCCCGATAATGTGCAAGGGGAATTTTAGCCAATATGATTCCTGTGAGAAATATAATGTATTTCAGTAACTTCCAACTCTTAACTCAGCGGCCACAAATACCTCTCACGCAAGTGCTCAAATATATTTCCTTCAACAACGATAATGAATGAGAAATGATCTCAGAAATATGAAGGAACCAAACATATGACATCGTTCTTCAGATATAGGGAATTCTCGCCATCCACTTATATTATTGTTTATACTAGACAAGTAGACAGTACTCAATTCCAATCATTCAAAAAAATAGAAACAAATTAGCTACCTTCCGGAACACTAAAATCCCAAAGAATAACAAGACAACGCTTTATTTACAAATAACAATAAGGGGGTGCAACGTGTATAATAAGGTGGCACTCTGAATCTACAAAACATATAAATAATAGGCAGGGCCTTAGGGAATAGAATGATCACAAAGAAACAGTTGACCGAGTTCGATAATAATAATGGTGGAGAAAGAATCTACATGACTTACGGTTCATGAATAAACAATGATATTAAGTATTAAGAGTTACAGTGGTCAGCAATTAAGGAAAGAGAATCCTCAGGCAGCAATTGAAGCTAGGGAAACATCTTGAAGAAGACAAAACAACATTACATTCCCATTCTCAAATTAGAAAATTTATCAAGATAAGTCTTATCTCTTGATATAATTCTTAGAATTTTAAATCAAATATTATAATGAAATGTCCCCATAATTGATAAAATTATATTCATAAATGTATTTCAACTTTCACATTTAATTAAAATTGTTGTCTCAGGACTAAATAAAGGCAAATCTCGGATGGGGACATTACAGACCACCCAAATCTCCACATCGCTTGAGGACGAGCAATGTAAGAGGGCAGGACTGTCATGTCCCCATGTAGACAGCGGGATCATTAGAGGCTAACTATGAAATACATTAGTAGATTTGTGTATATATATATTCTCAAATTTCTATTAATAAAATTAGGATGATCGATTAATTGTGTTTGCTCATTAACTAATGTTATTAAGGAAAGGATGCGATCATCCCCAAGTCATTTCTAGAAAATATGCCATGCTTCCAAGGGGGTCGCGTGGTTTCAGAAGGTATAAATTATCAGAGTTCCCAAACTCGCCGCGAGTCAGGCGAGTTCGCCGAGTTGGCGAGTCGAGCCAAGCTCGGCGAGTTTTGCTGACTCGGGACTCGGACTCGGCGAGTTTTGACCATAACTCGCCGAGTCCAAGCTCCAAAACTCGGCCACCACAGGTCAATGTTTTGACTTGTTTGACAAGTTAGTATATTCGTCAGGATTCATATATGGAATATAACATTTAAGTATAAGTGACATTTCCTTATGTCTTTTCTCTTTCTTATACTTTAAGTTATATTCCATATATATTGTCAGGATGTTTGAGAGTGATTTCGGACCTCCATGAGTTATAATGCAAAATCTAGTTTTTGGAGGATCCTTCAAATTTCTAGACTTAGTCAAATTTCAGGCCATTTCAGGATCAGGATGACATTCCAGACTTTTAAGGCGAGTTCACTCTGACCATGATGTAAGGGATGGGACCTAGGAGGACACTATGCATTCAACCAAGGTTTGATTTAGCAACTTGAAGCGTGACCAGATAGTACACAAAAACCCTAGGAATGATCTAAATAACCCCTAATCACTCAACTGACCTAACCTCCTTCACTCCACCTGATTTGATGACCTTTGAGAAACTCAATCCCTTTAATGCAAAGGCTAAGACACTAAAACGACCAACAACAAAACTAAAAGAGCTAACCCTAGAAAGCAAAAAGTGGGGGTCTTCATTTGCAATGGGGCGATGTGTGAGTACCTCACAACAGGGATGTTTCTTAAAATTTTGAAAAAAGGGGGTGAGTTGGGGATATTTCCTACCTATCCCCACATCCCAAAAAATCCCCCCATGGGGCACAAGGTTATTTTTGGCAAGGGACGTGTCTCTGAGGAGCATATTTCAAACCCTTCTGGCCTCACAATTCCCCCTTCCATCCAACATATATATAGCCTAAAAACTAAGAGGTCCAAGAAAGACCAAGGTCAACTATAGTCCCAAGGTAAAACCTAAGTTCAAAAAGCACACTATTTAATGCTACCATACACAAGCATTCCTTACAGTTTCCAAGTGAAGATGTTCATGATGTCTCATGTTGGTGCTCCCAAAATTTTAATTTGGCCAAAGAAAATACTAAACAGAAGCCCCAAACAAGTAGATACTCTACCAACATGCCTTTCATGGCATAACAAGCTAGCACACATTATAATTGGTCTTTATTCAATAATGGGTGCATGAAACAAGTTTTAAATTGTTAAAAGTCTCTTAATTTCAAGGTTTTTTTAATTTTGCCGAGTCATTGCCGAGTCATAGCCGAGTCACGAGTCGAGTCGGCCTTGCCGAGTTCGAGCCGAGTCCGAGTCTGGGAACTTTGGTATAAACCACACACACCAAGGGAAGCACGGGAGAAGGAGGTGTCAAGGAGAAAATCGCAAGGAGAATCCACAAACAAGTAACCATGTTACTCAGACATAATATTAATTCAGTTTCATTATGATGCCTAAACAACCAATAGGATAGCTTTTGAATGTATCAGGCTGGTACGATGCGGAGGGAGAGTCGCTGGTTCTTCCCAGCGATGAAGAACCAACGCCTAATCATATAGAGCGCCCCCTCCCCATCGCCAGCAGTCTGGTATGCTCCCAGGCCAGTTCGTCTGGGTATCACAGTGCGTCCATGTATGTATCGTTCATTGAAAGTGTTTCCATATGCAAACTGTATTCAATCTGATTTTCTTTATATCAATGGGAATGGACATAATCCAAGTAATTGTACAGATTAACTGCTAATCAATCACAAATTTGGATCAATAAATAAATATTCTTGCCAAATGAATTAATCAAATCTATAATGTGCCAAAGTATATCTTCCTCACCAAATATACAACCTGAAATATCTGGTTCAGTTATAAGTCGTAAAAATGTACTCTAGTAATCTACAGAAAAGGATAAACATAATGCATAGGCAATAATATGAATTAAGGAAAGAACAATAATCAATGATACATGTTTCTGAAATTAAGCCAGATATAATGAACCAACTCTCCAATTAACAGGATGAATAAATAATAACCAAGTAACACATATTCTGAAATCATTAATCTTTGTTCCCTGTAGACATTTGTTATCTTCCTGCTGTTTTCTGTTTGTTAGCACATTTGGAATAAGGGGTCCCAGCTAGGGGTATGCTGGGCCCATCCTTAGGTAACCCTATGAGCCCTAAGAGATGGGATGGGTTTGGATGGGTAGCCCAGCCAAGCTGGAGCGTCCCCAATGTCCTGAATGGGTCTATTTTCATGTAACAGTTATGTAACTAATTTACTATTATTGCTGACATATATATATATTGCAATATCTATAATGTTGCAGGTAACCCTAGATCCGATTTGTTGCTCTAATCAAGCCTTTGGAGTAACGAATTTGATCCTAATCTCAGGAAGGCCTGTTCCAAGATAGTTGGCCTTTGAGAGGTGATTCTTCTCCAATTAATTGGCCCTTATAAGGAATAACCTTATTTAGTATTGCTTTAATTTCACTCATAAAGCCAAATAATGTGGATACCATTTCAGTTCCGCCTTCAATAATTAAAGCTTTATATATAGTTGACTATGTATGTCTCATGAAGTTGACCCAACATTTACCATCCTTTGATGATCGTTAATGAAGCATTCTTAGGGCCTTTGGCCTATAATAATTTCCTTCAAAAATATTTTGTTTGACATCAATGACAATCTATTTCTAAAAATCTCCTCATCTTTCTTTGACATCAATGAAAATCAATTCCAACAGTATAAGTGCCTAAAATTTCTTGATTAAGGCCTGAAGGATGGCAAAAATTGTTGGGTCATGTGGTAGGGTAGTAAAGGATAGCAAAAGCTGTTGGGTCACTTGGTAGGGTGGTAATGGCAAGGAGCAATTAGTTATGTAATTTGGTAACTATTGCCAGCATGAACATGAAATGGTTTGATAGAAACATTCAAGAATGATAGATACTATCTCAATTGTATGACTGGGGATGAGTTGTGCAAATATCAGCTTTCAGTCATAATTAGTATAGAAATTGTGCCCTTAGTAGTTGAATGCTAGTTAAATACCTATCCATTGCGTCCATAACAACTTTAATTTGGCTTAACATGCAGGAATTGTGAGATAGGCAGGTTTGTGTCAACTATTGAAGTAAACTCATGCTTGACGGTTTATTGGCTGATTAGTATTTTCATTTCTTAATATGGCTGACTTGATAGGGGTTTTGAAGTGGATTTGTTGTGTACACATTTCAAAGGTATTTGTAGTCTTTCAACTTGTAGCCTACCGTAAATATCAATGAGTAGTCAAAGGGAAAATAATTCATATAATGAGCAGATTGCATTACCAATGAAAAACAACAATTTATTGGTAAGTTCAATCCTTAGCACTTGTCTTTTCGTTTATTTCACGATTATTTTTAAATCTGGGTTAACTAATTTTCAACATGTAATCAATCAGTTTAATGAATCATCCACTAGAGTTTTATTAGGATTTCGGGGTGTCGTATGAAGATTTGTCAGTTCTAGAGCTAGAGGTGAAGAGGTGAAAAATCTAAGACAAAGATCAATTGCATAAACCCAATAAAAACACAAACATTCAAACAAACAAACCAATCCTTATACCCTAGCTTTCACTTCTTCCTCTGATTGAGTTTGAAGTGGATGTGTGCCCTATGCTCCACTTGATATGCTCCTTTGGTGAGAGGTATGTGGATTGCTCTCCACTACACAACAAGATTGGATTGATTCAAATGACAAGTGTGGATGAGATGGGTTGTATGAGACAACAATTTGGCATTATGAGGGTATGATGATGGATTTGGAGCTTAAATGGACAACATAAGATTGCATGAAAGAGATATGATTATGAAGGGTGGAGACTACAATATATAGATTGGAGAAGGTCAAAATGGAGGGCCAAGATTGGATGGAGATAAAGGATTAGGATTGAAAGAAAGTGGGAGAGGATTGAGAGGACAAAGTGGGAGATCCAAGAGATTTGCCATAAAAGCATATCTTGTGTCCACACTTCTCAAAGTACATGTGGAAGAGTTCCTCAAGTACCTTGGGAAGAGAAGAAGGAATACAAAATTCCTTGGGAGAGGACAAGGGAATTAAAAATTGCAAAATAGAATAAATGGAGAAAAATTCCTTGGGAAGAGGAGGTGTGGGAATGTGCAAGGATTTGACATTCCTTGGAAGAGGCAAAGTTGGTGCATTTAAGGTTTGGAGGGTTGGATAAGAAAGCCCATTTATGGCAAGAGGTTGACTCATCCCTAGTCAAGATGATTAGGAGGACAAATTAAGTGGCTTAATGAGGGATTAGAATGAAAGTGGGAAAGTTAGGATGATGTGACATGAGGAGAGAGAATGGGTGAAGGAACATAAGATTGGGGCAAATGATAAGTATGATTAGAATAAGTTAGATGATAGGATTAGGAAGTGTGATTTGTAGGAATTAGGTAATTAGCTTAGTTAATTAGAATTAATAAACTAATCAATGTTTAGAAGAAATGATAAAGGTTGAAATAATTTTAAAAGAATAAGAAATAATTAACTTTTTGATAAACTAATTATAAGGCTATAGTGCTAAAATAAATTAAATTTGATTTAATTAATTTTAAGAAGGGGACCAACACAATTAAATCGTTTAATTATGTGGAAAGGCTTAAATTTATTAAATATTAATTTAATTAATTTTAGACGTCTACAAGAGGTACTATTAGAATTAGAGAGGCCATTTAAGCACAAAATTGCTATTTGAGCAGCGTTTTTTTTTGGTCGTGTTCTATTTTTGGGCAAAGGTTGAAGATTCTACTATTATGTCCTCTTTTGTTAGGCTAGGTTTGTTAGAAAGTCGTTTCTGATTTTTGTGTGGCTTTAGGGGTTGCTTTAGAATATTGATTTTTTGGGATAAATAATTATTATTTCAAATCCCTAAATTCTTATTTTGATGTAGCCTGTAAATAAATGCTTTGGGTACATGATATCCTTAATGATAGTTGAAGTTAAGCTTACGTTGCAAAAATTGTCATTCACGCATTCAATCTAATTTTATGTGTGTCTAGTGTATTAGATTTATTAAGTGATTTCAAAGCAAAGAGTAGTGTTGAGCTTTGTATTAACTTTAGTACTTGCCTTAGTAGCGACTTTGTGTGCTTCTAGGTGATTCATTCTCATATTGAAGATGTGTGGTAGAATTAGTTTGTTTATCCTTCTTGTATATGTGGATCTGTTGGTCTCTATTTTCAACCATTATGAAAGCTTTTACTGTTTTAGTTTAGTTTATTGCAAATTTTCATCCAATTGGAAGTGTTTTAAGTATAGAAAACCTTGCCTATGGCAAAAAAACCTTTTAGCTCTTGACTCTTTTGTTCGCTCCTTGAGATAAAAAAAAAAAAGATAGGGTAGAATCTCATTTCAGTCATTTCCTTCACCCAAACACCTTGTGAAAATTGTATAGTGTTGATAACTGTATTTTGCGTTCAAAGTTTAAGTCTAGAGTTATACTTAATTTATCTTTCCGAGGAGCTTCCCCGCCAAATTTGAAAAGAAGTTTATCCTTGTATGTTGTTCCATTTTGTGTTTTCTGAGAAGAGGCAAATTAAAACACTAGTAACTTTGTGGTGCATACTATGGGACATGAATTCTTGAACTTTTTTATTCTGGCTGCCTCTTTTTAAAGCATTTCCTTTCAAGCAGATAAGGTCTACACTGGATCATGGAGGGAAGTAGATTTCATTATGCTGTCTTTAAAACTTTAAATCAGCTATCCACATGCAAGGTTCTTCACCAATAAGCTTATTGAAGATTTTTTTGTTTCTTTGTCATGGACAAAGAACCATGTAATCAAACAATGGGTGACCACAACAACACCAATAACAACAAAAATGGATCACCAGAACTTTCATTACTATCGGGAGCCAGCGTTGGTCCATTGGCTTTGAAGTTTACCATGATTTTCCTTATGACTCAAGAAAGGGATCTACCAAATTCACAGTGATGGCACTCAACATCTGGATGAACATATGTAAACCCTTATTATACTTTGCAGCTGTACTGATGAATGCATTTGTGATCATCTTTATTGATGATTTGTCTTGATGGTGAAGTGTACAACTGTAGGATCTGTTTAGATGTGTTTGTTCTTTGAAGGTTTGTTGTTATATTTAAGTGTATAATTTGTTTTTTAGCTTTGCAGCAATGATATACCTTACAAACTGTAGCCTTGATAGTGAAGAGATGCTATGAAAGTGGACATCTTAGCTTTCGTTCTCTAGTGGGTTTAGCATGTAGTATTTTTTATTTGTTAACTTCAGTGTGCCCTGTTATGCCACTGGCTATGCAGGACATAGTGAGTAATGTCACAACCTTTCTTGTTTATATCTTATTTATCAATACTTCAGTTGCATGATTATTAATTGGGAAAGGCAGAGAAGATTACATTTCATTTGATTCTTGTATTTATACCAGTTTTGAATAGGCTAATAACTTGTTGCTGTTATATATTGTTTTGTCTTATAAGTTCTTTAACGTGAAATGGCCAAGATGCAATTGTTAAGGATGTGAAGCTTCTCTCTACAGTGTTCTGTATTTTGTTGTTTAAACAAGTTATTGACTATTGAAATCAATTGCTTATTAGGAATTCTGCCGAACTTGGAGTCGATGGAGGAGATCTTGAAGCAACTACTCTGGAAGAAATCTTTATGAAATTCCAAGGTAATGATATGTTTCATGAGTTTATATTTAGTGGGTGCATTGTATTTTGCTCAAGCAAATGGAATGTGATTCATGGCTTCAAAAGACCACTATTTACTATCTTGAAAATCGCTTTTCATACTGGCTACATTGAGAAATCAATCCACAAAGCTTTCAGAACACGGTGAGACAGATGCCGAACTTTTAAGAAAGGCTTAAATAGAAACTTGAGCAATAGAAATGAACATGTCACAATTTTTACCCATGTGATGATAGTTTTGTAGGACAATTTTACATATTTATCTGAGAAGGTTTATCCTCCTTGCAAAGATGGATCTGCAAGATATAAATATCACGTCTTTGTCCATCTCTATCAATTGATATATCATTTGTCTATAATACCAAGTGTTAGTGCAGTGCAATGTTAGTTTCATAAAATGTATATCAAATAATTATGCCATAGTTTAGAGACAATATAGGTTGTAACTAAACTCATATTTAGGAGAAAAGATATGTTCAATATAAGTAAGAATATTAATTGATAGATGGAAAACTGTTTTGTTGTATACAAGTTTAATTGCATGAAATGACATTTGTGTATAAAGCCAACTTGACATTGTCGATGCAATGCAAGGCACTTATAGTGTGATATGTAGATAAAATGAGTTTTGATGCCCTCGAACCTTCTTTCCAAGGACCTACCAAAATGCATATACTTGTTTAAATGATTAGTGTCCAGGTTTCGTATCAATATCGATGTGTTCTTTGACTGTCTTGTTATAAGACTTCATATATTAAGGAGCGCTTCTGGATATAACTGTGTACTAGTTGATGTAACAAACTAATGTGCAGTTATATCCAGAAGCTCGTCTCCTCCTTACAATAGATTGTGGGAAAATTATGTCTATTATTACTTTATGTACTAGCTTTTCACTGCAAGTAGATATATGGTTGTGCATAATATTATAATTTGGTGGAAAGTTAAAAGGTGTACTTAATTATGTTACACTCTTTACAAATCGCTTCTTTCCAAGGTGTTTTTCAATGTGACCGTCTATTGGTTTCCTTGAGAATTTAATTCATTTTATTATTTTCATCATTAATTTTCTTTTTGTCTGGGTACCGCTTACAGGTATGTGGTATCCTCTAGTCTATAGTTAATAATATTCTTATAAATCTGAGCTTTCTATTCCGTGAAATATGGATGTGGAATTATTGTAAGCCTAGAAGGAATTTCTATTTATACGATATGATTTTAAAGTTTTTGTGTTGGGATGGTTTGAGAGGATTTTCTTAAGTTAAAAACAAATCTTTGTTAGATGCTTCAGCAATAATCCTATGTGTAAGGATATGAGAAAGTGTAGAATATTGAATTCTAAAATCAATATTTGAAGATGAATCTATCCCTTAAAAACAATAGGTAAATAATGTTCTCCTTGATTGCCAAAGTTTTTGCAAGCACCCTAGAAAAAAAGATCAATCAGTAGTTAGATGACATATTGGTTTTAAAATTTGATATAATCTACCCACGTTTTACCTTTGTCATTTAGTAAATAGGTTGGACTTGCTGAGTTTTGTTGAGTACTCGCCAAAATACTTGACGAGTTTTCATTCAAAAGTCAGCTTTGCAACTTGGTTAGTTAAAACAACAAAAAATTGCATGGCTAAACAACTTGCGGATACTCCTAGAGTTTGTGAACTATGACCAATACCAATGTCGAGGAGCTAGAGATCGGGGTAGCTTAGATTTCATCGCTTAAGGCATGCAAATAAAAATAAGTCCAAACTAGTGATGTTGATGTGATACATGATGAAAAACGTTGGGAATCATGGTTCAAGGATACCAAGGAAAAGGTACCTCAATTAAGAATGGCCAAAACTCTAGCTCCAAAAGGTAACTTAGTATGAGGATTGGAGAGTTGAGGTTTAGATGAAAAGGCATGTTGTTAGAATAAAGTCCAAAACATTGACAAGGGGAAGGGAACAGGCAGGGCTTAGAGGAAATGGATGTAGGAAGGAAAACTTCGAAATCTCAATGGGAAAAGGGGATGAAGGTGGGGAATAGATGGAATTAGAAGGTATGCTTTGACGGGAGAATTTGAAACCTTGATAGGGACAAAGTAATAGGTGGAGTTGGGAGGAAAGACATACCAAGAAGGAAAACTTTGAAAGGCATGCTAGGAAGGGAAACTCTAAAAGTTGAACAAATTGCTCTAACTTATAGGAATGATTTGAAAATACCCCACACTTTGAATTTTCTTGGATCTTTGTAGACGCTAAAACATGGGGTATGACAAAGAACAATAGTTAGGAAATTTCTACAAATGGAGACCCATACGAAGATTTGTTATATGTGATGGGTAAAATGAGGCCAAAATGCACAAACGGGTTGGTACTTGAGCAAAATTTGGCATTGCCAGATTCAGTCCTAATGAGCTTGAGTGGTTTTTATCTACTTTTTGGGTTGTGTGGGTGGATGAAATACCTCAATTAGGTGCACAACCTAAGAGGACTGGTAAGGAATTCAATTTAGGGCATGTGCATTTTTCTCTCTCTTTTGATCATTTCCAAGCACCTAAACTATAGAGATATTTTGAAGCATAAGGCAAACTTGAGTGGGAGGATGCCATGCAAATAGAATATGATACCTTGATGTAGAACAATTCTTGGAGATTGGTGAAATTACTTCTAGGGAAACAACCTATTGGATGTAAATGGGTCTACAAGTTCAAATGTAAGGTTGATGGTACTTTGGATAGCTACAATGCTTAGCATGTTGCGAAAGGATTCTCACAATAGGAGGGAATAGATTACAAGGATACATTTGCTCCTATTGTGAAGATTGTAACTTTTTGGTTGTTTTTTACTATTTTAACTTACTTTGGAGGGAAATCTTGTTAGAAGAATGTCAAGAGTGCCTTCCTAATTGGAAATTTGGATGAAAAAGTGTATATGGTACATTGTGAAGGTTTTCAGGCATATGGTCGTGAACATTTGGTTTGTAGATTGATTAAATTAATGTATGGAGTATAGGCTATCATCTACACAATTTTGGATTCAAAAGGAGTATTTTTGATTTGAATTTAATGTTAAAAGCGATGGTGATGACATTGTGATACTTATTATTTATGTTGATGATCTTGCCATCATGATTATTGGGTCTATTGCTATTCTACAAGTAAAACCAGATTTTTGTAATGCTTTTAACACGATTGATTTAGGTCTCCTACATTATTGCCTTGGTGTAGAATTTTGTCAACGTGACCAAAGTTATGAAAATGGTCCTCATTATAATTATTTGAGTATGGAAATACTTTACTTAGTGAAAAATATCACAAAAAAAATCTGAATAATACTACACAATAGTATCTCTGATTTGCTTAAAAGTCATTAATGTCGATGGGGACACTGATTAATTTGGAGGGGGCAGGTGGATGCAAGTATGAGAACTGATTGATTTTTGTGGCCATGATTTTTTGTTGTGTTACCTTGGCATCTTTGTGTTACTTTGGCATCTTTGTGTTGATACCATGTATTGTTTGTTATAATTAATTAATAATATATTTAGCACTTGTTTTCAGTCAAGTACGTGTCTATAGTATGCACTAATCTAACTTGATTTTTGCTATGTTACCGGGTTCACTGGTTCTGGTCCCTGCACCTGAACCAGATGATTTTTGCTATATTTAGCCCTTTGCTGTTTTTCTTCTGCCATTCTGCATTGTTCCATCTTCCAATTCAATTCTGAACTATCAATTGGCATTTGGTATTGATCAATGATGAAATATCATACTATCAAATGCATTTAGTTTTATAATTTTGTATATTTCTTTAAATTTTTGTATGTGTGTGTGTGTGTGTGTGTGTGTGTACGGACGAACCAGACCCACAAACCCAAAGTTCAAAATTATTTTTGCCCGAACCCATGAACCGGGTTCGTGTACCCGAACCCAAACTGATAACTTAGGATTTTTGGGATTAGCTCTTATCAGGACTAGTGTGCTTTGTAGGAGTTGTTGTTGGGCGATTTTGCAACTACCAGACCTTTTTGATTGACCTTTTAGTATATTAGGACTAGACAAATGTTCCTGGATCTTGCCTTGTAATTCTTTGTGCTTCTCAAATGCTGTATTTTTGGAGAATAAATTATGCAGCTTAATTTTTTTATATGAAAAATTTGTCAAGTTCAGTTGCTGAAAAATAACTCTACAACTGGAATCTTTTATTTTATTCAGCTTTGATAAAGCTTTTATTTACAGCCTGGCAGATGCATGTGGAAGCATTAATATTGTACCATGACTTAAGTTGTTTATCTTGCCTCATGAAGAACATTGTGTGTTGAATGGTTCATGTTTATTTCTCTGTGTGAACATAATTTTTTCCGACTGTCAGATTCCTATACCTTCAAAGGCATACTAAAATTCTAACATTGTATTAATGCTTTTATACTTCTCATTCTTGGTGGGGTTAGAGCTAATGATTATTCAAAAGAAAAAGATTGACATAGATTACTCGCTTTTCAAATTTTTTCTTTATTGTATTCTGATTCAGAAAGAAAGCAATGAAGGAAGATTTTAATTGTTAGCTTTTTTGGAACCGCTTAATGCATTTCTTTTGTTTGACTTTTTGAGTTGTATATATGGTAATTGATAGTTTCATATTTCTCATCTGTGGTTGATTATCCATGATTTGTGTAGATGAGGGTGAGGATGAAGCTGCATCTCTCGAACATGTATCCAATGAAAAGTCCTTTGAAGATATAGACGGTGAAAGTGAGTCATTGCTTGGAGATGCAACATCAAGAACAGTTAACCACAAGGGAAATGTTTTGAAAATGCAGATTCGTGGATTATTATCTACCCGTTTTTGTCTTTATAGGTAAGAAGATATACATGCCTAGATAGCTTAAAGTATTTGCTGCTTCTCGTTTATTTTGTCATGATGTAATGCATTTATGGAATGATTTTTTTAACTTCATTTCATTTTTTTTCTTTTCCCTAATGTTCTAATTGTCTATTATATTTCCAAATATATCAATAAATAAAATAGAAAATTTAATAATTAATAGAATTCTGATTGAGGGTTTCCTTACTGACAATAGACAAATTACAAACTGTAATATCCCTTGCTAGCTCTGATCCAAATTTGCTGATTAGAGGCTCAAGGAATATCGTCAAACACTTTGCACACAATGTCTGATCCTGTTAATTTGGGCTTCGGTATTCCTTGCTATGAGTTAGTATGCTGCAAATGATGTTTTTTGAATGCTTCCAATGATGCAAGATGGGTTATTAATGTAATAGAAATGATGTGCTAACTGCTCTTGATCTTTCACATGCATATAAGTGACTGAAATTAACTTGTACAGCTAGTTGGCATTATATCAAACACTTTCCATGCATTCTAATTAACCAACATGCACCTACAGCAACTAGGAATTAATCATGCAAAATAGGCTGGTAATTGAATCACAGCAGCAGCATATAAACCTTTATTAATTTTTTACAAGTCCCAATGATTACAAAATATGCCATTGAATTCAGAAATCATAATAGCAATATAAAGAAACCTGATGATGACGTTTTTGCTGCTATACTTGTATTCTCCACTTCGAAAGTGTATGTAATGCCTTAACAATGCTGGGTATTCCAAATGGTGATGAGCTGACCACTAGAAGAGAAGGGGTTTTGGCCTCCAATTGACACGCCTAGGCTGCTGGAACTGTTTTCTGGTAACAAATGCTTGTGATCTGATTTATAATTGCCGCAATAATATATTTAGGATCTGCAGCTGATAAACCTTCGACACATGCTCAAACCCTCGTCCAAAATCTTCAAGTCGTCACCAATTAAGCTCAAATATGACCACTGTATGTAGCCACCCCTTAAAGCAATCTTCAGTTGATTTTCCACAACCTCTGAAAGCTGGAATCAATGAGAGTTTTTCGTTCCCAATGATCAAATATGGCTGAAGCCCTAGCTGGTTCCTTCTCCAAGCAAGAACTCCAAAGGCATAAGTCAAATATCATCCAGAATGAATAAACATTTGCTTTTTGAGTCCTTTTATAACCTCAATTTCCTTAATAGCATTTAAATCCACTTTAGTGTTTGCATAATAACTTTATTCAATATCCTCATAAGTGTGCGCCCAAGTCTTGAACTATTAGATGCACATTAATATCATTTAAAATGATATTTTATATTTATTCTTTGACTTTATCAAATGCATCAATAAATAGGCCTCAAATATAAAAAATGATTAATTGCACTTTAAGTCACTTAATTGAGGGTCATACCCCCATTGCACATAAAGTGATTTTTAATACCTCATACTATAATTGCACTTATTTAATAAAGTAATTACTTTATTAATAATTAAATAACATAACTGCACAAATAATCATTATTTCTAGATTCCGTCTGAACCAGGGAGTCAACCACTGTGCATCCAACTGCCTTACTAAAAATAGTAAGGGTCCTTCTCAAACAACCACTGACTTACTATAAATAGTAAGTCCCTCATTATCTAATCAAACCAACTGTGTATTGCAATCATAGCCTGTTTAGGTGCCCTGCTATAAATAGTAACCCTGACTTTTTTGAAATAGTCACTTACTATAAATAGTAAGTGTGCCAAACTGAACCAAACAAAGAGCAATACTGAACACTTCTGATCTCCGGAATGGGAATAAGCCTCCTGCACTGCCAACTGGGACCCTCTAACCGTCGGTCTTAGCTTACGAGGGCCAATAATAGGTTAATCCAAATATAAACCATATCATCCCAAAAAGGGGACATTACACAAACAATATAATCCTTCATTCATCTAAACATTATTATTGATGTGATCTATATAGCTGGTTTGTTATTGTTTACAGTCCCCTTATTTATGCCCCTAGGACCCTAAGTCTAAAATCTAAACAATATTCAAAACATATATGAGTGTAGATGTGTTTCCTCATCACTCAATTTAAAGTTAGCATGCCATAAACTACCTGCACCGTTCTTGTATAGCTCAATTGTAATAAAAAATAAGATTCTTTAGTTAGAATTATCAAACTTTTCAAGATACGTAGCAGGATATATACTCTCTTCTCACTACACTAAATCAAAACATATATTCTTTTGTCAAGATATAAACTGAAACACTTTTGCTGTTCAATATGTAAGTCAAAAAAATATACATGCAGAAGTGGGATGCCCTGAAGAGGAGTTTGGAGTTTGTTGGCAACTTTGGCCATCAAAATGAGTCTTAACAATTGTACAACTGGAGTGAAGCTGGCAAATAGAAGGGCCTTTGCCTTTCACTGGGCACTGGAGATGACTGGATTTTTGCTGAAAGTGGTTATGATATGTAGGGATTTATAATTATATGTGTTGGTATTTGAATGGTGTGAGATTGCTTTTGTGATATCTTGAGATGAACTATTCTAAGCTAGATAAACATGGTAAGTTTATACAGCAAGTTCATGTTGACTAGTGAGCTGTTTTATGACTTGTTTGGTCTGGTTTTGACTCAATGTTTTATTTAAATTTTATTCCTATCTCATATAGTTTTCTTAGCATAAGAGAAATGTCAAAAATATGTGTGCTTTTCCAAATATATATATACATGAGGAAAAAAGGTATTGACTTTTGAGCCAACAGCCTATTTCTTGCTACTTAAAGCATTACCAAAACATTAATTGGCTGCACATTAATTTTCAGACTTCCATTTTCATTACCCAGCCAATTCCAACTTATGCGATTTGTATTTGGAGGAGTTTTGTGGAGTTTTAGTGCATTTTTTAGACCATTTTATCCTTGTTGTAGGTCTGAAAACTCCATTGTAGGCAGTTCTCAGAAATTTTCATTTCCAGCCACCTAACCACTTTGGCGATTTCTTGGAGCTGATTCCTTAGCTACTTTCCATCATTTTTCAGGGATTTTTAACTACTTTGCAAGGCACTGGTAAGTCTGAAGTAATTAATTTTCAGACTTGTCCTCAAAAATTTATTTTTTACCAGCCACACTCACATTCCTGGATATGATTGCTTTCATCATCAAAACTGATTTTTATCAAGTTATGCATATTTTTGAAGGATTGCAACATGTTTTAAAAGTCTGATTTTCAGGGTGTCTTCAAATTTGTTGACCTCCATTGTTGACTGCGGAAGGTGTCTTCAGACATACTTTGTGTGAAAACACAACCTTTCACACCTTTCCTTAGTCATCATTGATCTGGTATACTCCTTTGCATTTTAGCTTGCATATTTTCTAAGCATAAGGAGGTATTAATGAATTTCATAGAGGGTTTCCATGCCCTAGTGTTGTCATACATTGAATCTAATTGTCAAAATCCACAAAGAGTATGGATTATTCTCCTGACTTTATGCTCTAATTAACTAAAACCTTTAGAAAGTCAGGAATTTTATCAAGAGCATTATTTATTTTCCTAAGTCTAACTTCAAGCTTCGTACAGGTGCGATGTTGAAGTCTGGATTTAAGGAGAGGAAAGAACTACTAAAGATGCTGGAGAGTGGATTCTATCCAGAGCTCAAGATTTCATCCAGATGGAAGGAGATCACAGATACAAACATGCATTTCCTAGACTTCGACCAGATGCAACAGCGGATGTTCGGAGTTGGAGATCAAGTTCCTTCCCCAGCATATGCGAACATTATGAAGAGTGGTATTTTTCATGCCGCTAGATTTCCAGAGTCCATACAATGCAATGAGCTTATCCTGGAGTGTGCACGGTGTTATGATCCGCTCACGCAAATGATCAAAACTCCTAAGGGTGTTGTCATTGCCTACCTTGCTGAGGTGTTCGGAATTCCACGCGGAACGGAGATGAAGGATGTGACCAAAGATGGATATACAAAAAGATACATGAAGAAGATGGGTGTATGCAAGAATTTGATAAACAAAGAGTGGATGATTGAGCCTAGGTCTCATCATTCCAAGGCTCCCAAGACACTCATGTGCGTAGACTTCAAGGAGGAGTATAGCGATTTAATATTCCTACTCAACAGAGTGATGGGGATGCCGTAGGGAGCAATATTCGATGGATGGATGTTCTACTTCATCCAGGATTGTCTTAGAGGAATGTTAGTAAATTGGTCTAAGATTATAAGTGACAATCTGAACTTTCAGTTGCGGAATGTAGAGTGGTCCAAGTCATTCGCCGTGACTTCTTACCTGGTATACTTGCTTGCACAGTTCATTTCATACAGAGGATTGATATGCAAAGGTGAAGTCGGGAATGGGCAAGGACAATTCAGGAGTCATGAATGCTACCCCCAGTTGAGCTTGTATAGAATTGAAGACTATAAGAGAGTGAATGATGCATTCACTATGTACATCACACGGATGCTCCAAGGCGGAATCCACATAAGATTGTCCAAGGAGGCAACGGAGTTAATAGAGAAATATGGATCATGGTATATTCAATTTCCCACTTTCACGTACCTTAGGATTCATGGGTTTCAACCTGAACCCTACAGACTTCCTAGGTATCCGATCGACATAATGATCTTGTTGGAAGTGGTGAGACAGCTTCTAGAGTTCGATGTTATTCAAAGTGAGAAGCATAGGACAAGCATGACATTGCCTATTTCAGTTGGGAAGACATCAGTGGTTTGCCAGTCTACCATAGCCGCTAGCACTGCGAGTGAGGAGCTTGCATTCTATCGATTTGCTACATAAGAAAAGAGAAAAATGATCTCGACAAGAAAGTAGGAAGGATCAGGGGAGAGAAGTTCATCCACAAAGTAGACATAGAGGATTATTGAGCCAACCTGATGGACGAGCAAGCAGTGCAGAGAAGAATGTGGTCTAGAATGTCATTGGATTTCATGAGAAAGGGTGGACTTTTCCTCATTCCTGATCAAGTGTTAGATAACAAAGATCATCCGCATCCACAGTATGAGAGTGAAATGAAGAAGGCAATCCTATTGCCAAATTGGTCAGAGTCAGAAGAGATTGACCTGAATGTATTGATGAGAGAGGTCTTGAGTTTTTCCTGTGCATGGGTAGATATACAGATGAATAAGTTAGTTGATATGGGTGTTTCCTTCACTTATGAAAGGATGAAGCCGGAAGAGTCTACTTCCGAGGATGATCAAAGGATTATCAGTGATGTTAGGATTCATGTAGACGAAGAGAGTCAAGCTCCCAAGAGAAGGAAGAACACGCCAGGAGAAGTCAAGGCCAGAGGAAAGAAGATTGAGGAGGTGAAGAAGAAAGAAAAGATTATCATTCCTCCACCTGTCATTCTTTCACCACCTCTGATTGTCTCATCAATCAAAGTGATTGAAGTAATAGAGCATAACAAGGAGACTCAACAGTGTTCCAACACAGTGATACTACCAGGGAATACTTAGGAGTTATATGCCACAACGACATCTGCATCTCCAAATGAGAATGATGATCAGCCGGGATCCTCTACTGCCCTTTTGGAAGTTAGTTTGGGAAATGAGGTATACGATTGGACCAAGAATAATCCTGATGATGATGATGATGTTATCTTGGCATTGAGAGGACTTGATCGAGAAATATGTCTTGATGATGGTATGGAGATGGCCGCTATTCTTGAATGGCTGATGAGAAGTATGGAGAAAAGTAAACAAATGATAGAGGTACAACCTATTGACGACATTCATGACTATGTAGCTAGGAGTGTTAAGGAGAAAGAACCCAAGAGAGCGGAGATTTTGTCGCACATAGCTAGAGATGAGAGGGGAATGCGTATTGCGTAGATTGCTGTTCCTATTGCAGGCGTGACAACAGACATTGCTACTCCTATGGATTTCCAAATCACTTCAGTTGCACTTGGTCGTACATCCAAAAAGCAAGAATTTCAAGAGGTTGGTGAAAACCTCAAGGCAATCAATGCAAGGTTAGATAGAGAGATTGCGGAGAAGGAAAGCTACAGAGAAGAGAATATCAGACTTAGAGAATATATTGCAGGGATAAGGCGTGAAAATCCCACCCTCATATCCCCTATTGCAGTTGACCATGGAATACATTCACACTATGAGGCAGCGAGAGGTACACTCTCGGAGCTGGAAAAGTGGATTGAGAATACAAGAAAGAAGGTAGATAATTTCCTTACTCAGTTTGTCCATGCATATGATAAGACAACAGGGCTTGTATTCAGAATCTAGTATTTGGAGGGAGTTTGGGAAGAATTCCGGCCTATTCAAGAGAAGACTATTCCACGCTTCCAGGCTTTGAAGAAGATTCCTAATTCCACCTTGGTCAGCGAGAACATTATGCACAGTGGAGACAGATACGATTTCCATGGCTGGTATTGTTCATTCGCTGTGAAGAAATCAACTTATGAGAACGCCTAGTCGAGTTGTATGGAGATGGAGGGATTGATTCAGGACATTCAGATGAAGATCCTTGCCTCGATTGAGGAATTATTGGGTGTTGATGTTAGTGATGCTAGTGGTTTAAACTTAGCCAAATTAAGAGACAAGATGAAATTTATGTATTTTTGCCAGTTGGACTCTTTGAAGAAGAGTCAGATAGATGACTTGGTCTCTTTGTTGATTCATGTTCATAGTTCGCAGAAGCTCATGCCAGAATGGGAGAACACTTTGGATGCTTGCTCGGATTTACTGGACGTGATTGATTTACAACAGGATACCTTGCCTAGCATTTCCATGGAGGAGTTAGATTCAGTATTGGCTAGATTCTTGGAGTATGTTAGGAGAGAGAGAGATGCAGGGAGGAATCTTCTAGAAGATTCGTTATTTGATGACTAGGTATCTTTTCATTGGGCCATATGTAGGTGGCGCCATTTTTGATGTAAACCCTAATTAGGGCAATTCTAGGGTTTTGTTGGCATGATCTCAGCCGTTGATCTTGGATCAATCTTGGCCATCCATTTTGTAAGAGACTCTATATTTGCCTCCTTGTCTCTTTTTTGTAAGAGAGTTTTTGTAGAATTGTTGGTATATGCTGCAGCTATTTGAATCATAGTCATTGTTCAATTGTTGGTGATTTTTCTCTTCAAGTGTTGTATTTGCATTCATCGTTCTGAATTACTCCAAGTCAGATTAGAATTTATTTTCATGTATGTTAGATTGAGTGGAAGATTTTTTGAATTCATTTGTGTGGAATCCTTAATCCATACCACTAGCCTCTTGCCGCTGGTAAGCGCACCTTGTGTGGTCAAGTGGAAATTTGAGTAAGCTTAACTTCAACTATTACGCGTCCTTTGACAAGCATCAACTTGGATGGTGTCAATGTTTGATGGTGATAGCCTGAAAATCTTTAAGTATACCTTAGACGATTGCACTAAGCTTGTGTCAATACCTGTTTGTGAGACCTCGCCTAGTTTGATGCCACTAGATCTGTTCATCATTTCCTACATTCCTAGGCTTAGAATAGATTTCCTGAACGCTATTCCTTTTGCCCATTTTTTAGTAAGAAGTAAATCCAGAGCCATATTGATAAATCTTAAGTTGTCAGCACACCGACTCCGCATCATTCATGATAATCCAAACATTTGCGTAAGTCCCCAAGTGAACACAACAATTCACATCGACCATTGAGTTACCCAGTCGTCAAGACCTAACATGTAGAAACCTTGGAATCATTTTAGTTGATCTCATTCTTAGCATCTGAAGTGATTTTGTTCAAGAGAGGGTAAAATACCTTGGTATTTTATTCTGAAATGTTATGTGCATAAAAAACACGTCAACAGGTAGTCTGGAAAATGAGGGGAAAAGCACCTCTAGCATGGATTTTGACCTTCTAACCCTTGGAATATGGATTTACCTTAGGAATTTGGTATTTTAACCACTCAAAATCACTTAGAAACTTCAAAATTTGATTGGACTTAGGCAGATTTTCCAAAAAATTGAGTGAAACGCTAGGAAATTATCGAGTTAAAGTGCGAAATCAATTTAAATAATACCTTGTTGACGTGTATTTTGTACACAATCATACACAGAATAAAATACCGACAGGCATCTTATCCTCTCTTGAGAAAATAGTCTCTAACTGCTGAAGATCTGCGAAAAGGATCAGTTAGATGGACTCCAAGGTTCTTTTAGTGGGGTCTCCACGTGTGGACAAGCTTTTTTAGTGGTATGATGTGATTTGCTGTTTCCTCCAAGGCGTCTTACGGATTCCAAAGGCTCGAAGATTTTACTAATCTAAAAGGAACTTTCAAAAAATGGCAAAAGGACAGGGTTTAAGGAAGTCTAATCTAACCTAACCCTATGAATGACTTAGCGTGAATGAGATTTGGCAAGACTCAACCAACTTCAATTTTGCCATAAGGTAACAACTCAATTGAAATTAGTGCGATCTTCTAAGGTAATAATGGTGTTCAATGCATCAAAGACCAAGGACACTACTATGAAGGTACATATCCTAGATACGAAAATGCTTGAAGGTTAAGGACGCAAAGTGTTTTCCAGTCGACCACGCAAGGCGTTCCTACAATCAGCAAGAAGCTAGTGGTTTGGATTGCGAACCCTACCAAATATCAAATCTCACACTTAGTCTTTCAAATTAGCAAACTACTTTGATTGAGTGTGATTCAAGTACATCCAACAACCATGAAGATAACTTAAGAAATTTGCAACAAAACACCATAACTTCAATATTTTATTGATTTCCAAGTCATCATATACAACAATTGCTTGAATTTCTCTCTTCAAGACTCAATCTTGCTACAAAATAAAAATTGCTTCTAACTCTAATCTCTCTATTACATCAACTATTATCTCTTACACTATTCACTATTATACTATTACCAAATGAAATGAAAAATGGGGGTATAAATAGCATCCCCAGTTACAATGAAAGGTCCAGATTGAAAGTAAATCAACGGACAAGATCATGACACCTAAACCCTAATTAGGGTTTGTTACAAATGACCTTTTTACTGAACAATATTAAATACATAGCCAAATATTAAATTTGGCACAAAAATCTAGGAGGTATCAACCAATGAGAAATAGGATGTCATGTCATCTGTAACAACCTTTCATCTAGAATCTTATTCCCTTTGCAATTCTCTTTCTTAGCATATGCAATGAATTTTGTCACGATTCCTTCGATTTCTGTGCTTGGAATCTCGGGAAGATTCTTGATACTCTCTTCTAAGTGGATAACTTGATCAAATGCATCTAGAAGAGCTGTGTCCCAAGTAGGTTCAAGTTCCTTTGTTCTATCAATCAGGAGCATGGTGGCATACATCTGATCATACTGCTCATCTGTAACATCTGCGTCCTTGCGAAAGATTATCTTGATTCTATCCTCAAATTCTTGTAAATCCACATCTGTCTCGACCTCGATCCTTCTGCCAAGAATGGTACGAAGTACCTCAAATACTCTGTCCTGGATCGGATTGATCACCTCCTCAACTTGACCACATCTAACACTGATGTCCTCGAAGAGAACACTCTTTATATGGAGTAAGGTTGACCACTGAAACAAACTGTGAGAATCACCTTCTAAGATCCTCTCCTGCGTTAAAATTCTTCTGGATGTGTGTCTTATTACTTTCAAGACAGGGATGACAACGTCCTTGGTATGGGCAAACGCAGCTACTGTTGCCATCAATCTGTGAATAATCTCAAGAACTTGGATAGCCTGATGGGTGATCTTCGACATCCTTGTAACAAACTCAATGGCCACCGTGTGAGATCTATCCATCCAACTACATGTACGCTGGACCAGGTTCCTGAATCTTTCTGCTTCATTGATCGATTGAAGGGGCAATGCCTGCAATGGTGATCTAACTGGATCCTGACGTCCCAAAGGTTCATTGATGTGACTGAAATATGTCCTCCATGCACCGACCTCTTTCTCAAGCTTTCTATTCTTTTCCACTTCTTCTCTAAGCTTGTCCTTTAATGCTTCAAATGTGTCGGTGGCATCATCTAAAGTCTGCTCTGCTGTGGATGGTCCTAACTCAAAAGTCTGTATATCATAATCCTCTGCTAGGATCTCACCCTCATATTTATCTGCCGCTGGTGTAGCTATCTGCAGTTTTCTAGATCCAGTCTCATCTCGAATCATCTTGGACATCTTTGTAGCCTTCTTCTTCTCTGTTGTCATATGTGAACGTCCCACGAGGCTCTCTAAATCAATTGCACTGTCCTCGTCCTCAATTACGATCACCTTAGTCAATCTTTCCTTCAACCAATCTGGGATATTCGATCTTGTCTCTTGAACTTGAATTTCTTTATGTACTATTTCTTCTTGTCTGGGAGGAGATGTTACTTCGTTATCTTCTTCTAAATCATAGTCTTGGAGAGATCCATCGGATGAAACATGCTGTGCCTGTCCTTCCTCCTGTCTATCATTCTGTACCATCGATTCCATGGACTCTTCCACTCGAACTGTTCTATCCTCTGGTCTGGAAGAAGTACCTGGTGTTTGATCTTTGTTGGCACCTTGCTTTTTCTTGGAAGACTCTTTCTTTTCTGATCTTTCCTTTCTCTTCGAACCTCTCGAATGGAGATTGCCCTCACTGGCACATCGAAGGTTACCTTCACCTGAATTCCTAGGATTAGGATTGCCTTCACTAACACTGGCTCCACCTTCGGCTGGTTTCTCTTCCAAAGTAAAAGACATAGCTATGCCCTGTTCTCTCAACTTCTGATGCTGAACGTCTACCCATCTGCGAGTACAAGACAAGACTGGTGCCATCAAATCATCTAAATCCACGGCCTCGGGCTCATTCCAATTCAAACTAATTGTTTTACTTTCTCTATCATATGAAGACTGGATGTGCCTGCCATTGTCCTGAGCTTGGTCGGCCACTCTGTAAATCCTGCATTTCCTGATGAAATCCAAAGGCAATCTAGAATGTATCTTACGTTTCACTTCAAGATCATCTAGGAGGTTCATCATAAAATCTTCAATTTGGTGCTCATGTCTAAATCTTCTACCGACCTTCTCTTCTAAATGTCCATATGGATCAAAGCTCTCTCTCCAAGCAAAAGATGAAAAAGAATACAAGGCTAACTCCTTCTCTGCGTCATCCATGGCTAAGACATTAGGACATACCTCAACTGAATTACCCAAAATAATAGGTACCTGAACTCCATTCTGATGTCTGTGTCTGAATGCCTTCACATATGCTGCCAACTGCCTTGTTACTTCAAGTAACACAATTCTGTCTGTCGGGTACCTCGGCAACATGTATGGAGGTAAAGGACATCCATGCACTCTAATGTAAGTGAACTTGGGAAACTGAATGAACCAAGCACCGTACCTCTTGATGAATTCCTGGGCATCCTGAGATAATCTGTTGTGAATCCCTCCTTGCAACGTCCTTGTGATGTTCATCGTGAAAGTATCATTGACTAATTTGTAGTTCTTCCCTGGTGGATGATGCAAGTAGGTATAGGATTCACAAGCTCTGACCTCGCCGGGTCCTCTTCCAATCACTCCTCTGTGAGGTAGTCCTGCGTACTCAACGCTCCTGATTAAGGCATAGATGACGTATGAACTCATGTGGAAGGACTTAGTAGCCCTGAGTCTTCTCAACTGTACGTCTAAGCAATGGCTAATTATCCTAGCCCAATGTATCGTACCCTTTCCTTGAACAATCACCTGGATGAAGTAAAACATCCATTTCTCAAAATAGAAGGCATGAGGTGCTCCTGTAACTCTGTTGAGCATGGTAATCAAATCTCTGTACTCCTCCTGGAAATCAATCCTGTGTGGTGTGTTCGGTACTTTGCTCAGACGGGGACGACTCTTGAGTAGCCAGTTCTTGTTGATTATGCTTAGGCAAGCATCTGGATCATCATCGTACACTGATCTGGCTCCTTCAATGCTCTTATATATCATGTCCCTGTGCTCTGGAAGATGGAAGGCTTCACTTATGGCTTCCTCTGAAAGGTACGCCAAAGTGTTTCCCTCATTGGACACAATTGTCCTGGACTGTGGATTGTAATGACGGGCACACTCGATCATCAATTCGTGGCACTGAATAGCTGGAGGAAAACCGGCCGCCTTGATGATGCCACTCTCTATTATTCTCCGGGCGACAGGTGATGGCTTGCTGATGTAAGGGACCTCTCGGAACTTCTTCGTGCTAAAGTTCCCCAAGTTTGTATCTCCAATGTTGCTCCACTTTGACACGATCTTGGTCTCCACTTCTTCGGTCTTCTGATCTTCTTTCATGAGAGCTGAGCGGCTGGTGGATGCTCCTGCCTTCGGGGTCGCCATACCTACACAACATTTCATTATAAGAAATAGATTTTGCAATAAATAGCGTAAATAAGAGAGAAAAGTTTTTAGGAAACCTCATGATAAGTCTCTAGAGTTATCATTTCCTAAAAAACAACGATTGAGCCAAGAGATTCAAAATTCAAAATTTCAAAATTTGAAATATGATGATGAATGAATAAAGCAATAACAATAAATCGCCATACCTCGATAGAGAGCTAACTCTAGAATGCAAAAACAAAATTTGCCTAGGCAAAATTGAGGTATAAAGTAATCTTCAATATGATCTCCTCAAAATTGACTTCGCCACCTCTGGAGAGAACGTGATCTTCAATTATCGCCTTTGACGTGGTCTCAAATGGATCTTCAAGTTCGCACAAACAAATCTCCAAGTTTCGCACCTTCGACGTGGTCTTAGATGGATCCCCAAGTTCGCCTTTGGTGTGGTCTTCAAATTCGCACCACCTTTTGATAACTAAGCGCCACCCTTGGATGAATGAAACTCGCACCACCTTTGGTCTTCAACGCAATTCGCACTCCACCCTTCAAGCACACTTTGCACCACCTTTGCTTTCCTCAATTCGCATGAAGGAAGGTAAAAATGATTATGTGAAAAATGAAATCTCTCACCCCTTATATATAGCGCGCTCATCCTTCACCCCTTAGGCCGACTTGATAAAAATAAAACCATTTTTTAAATGATTTGCAATAAAATAACAAGGCCGACCTGCCTAATTGAGCGCTCAAATCGATTTTTTATTAATTAATTAATTAATTATTAAATGCCTTACGTTTTTTAATTTGCAAATTTCGATTCTAATAAAGGCAAAATAATTAATAAATGTTTAACGCCATATTAAATGCTAAATAAATAAGATTTTCAAATTTTAAATCGATTTAGCATTTAAGGAAATTTGAATTGTTTAATTTGGCACCAAAAATATGAAAATAAAGGGACGTACCTCATCGCTCTGGTCCCTTGGAGAGGGACAGGAGCGATCCATGATTTTGGTCTTGATTTTGCATTTTTCACGTTCAACTCCTTCATCTCCATGTTGAAAATCGATCAACTTGATGGTCCTTCAAATTTGATCGCCTTGTGTGCGCATATGGGTGTCTTTTAAGTGCATATCGCCCTGGTCCTTGTCCAAAGGACAGGAGCGATCCATCAACTTTGTCATGACTCTTGCAATTTTTACGTCCAAGGTCCTCATCTCCACGTTGATTTTGCGATGTTTGTTGGGTCCTTCAAGCTTGAATTTCTTTCTTGTGCGAACAAGTGCATCTCATGACCATTATCGCCCTGGTCCCTTGGAGAGGGACAGGAGCGATCCTAAGGTTTTTGCTTGAAATTCTCCATTTTGATACGATCCTTTCCTTGTATCATCTTCCAAATGCCATTTAAAACCTTGTGCGTCCTTATCTTAACGTGATTTTCAAAGAATATCATGTGTTTTGCCTAACATCGCCCTTGTCCCTTGGAGAGGGACAGGAGCGATCCATGTCTTTTCTCCGTTTTTGAGCTCAAGTTGGTAACATTTGACCATGGTTCATCGTTTATCGTCTTCGAAAAAATGTCTTTTTACCTCGTCCATCCTCGCCTTGACTTGCCTTTGAAGAAGTATGAGTGTTTTTGCAATAATCGCCTTGGTCCTTGTCCAAAGGACAAGAGCGATATAGACTCCTTAGCTTGATTAATAACATTTGGACGTTAAAAACCCTTGAATATCACTTTAAAAAGATGTCTTGAACCTCGTGTGACCTTGAAAAAACTTTGACTCAACGTGATTTTGCATGAATTGATCAATACACTCAATATCGCTCTGGTCCCTTCCTGAGGGACAGGAGCGAAGTTCAACATTGTGAGCTTGTTCTTGTTTTTATCAACTTGCAATTATCTTCAATGCGTGTAATGACGTCCTTTCGATCCTCTTGGTAGCTTAACACTTGCTTGTCTTTTGAAATCGATGCCTTAATGGAAATATCGCTCTGGTCCCTTCCTGAGGGACAGGAGCGATCCTGGGTCTTAGAGTGCAAATCCCTTCAATGCGACGACCTTGATGCTTGTGTTCGATTGAAAATGCCTTGAAACGTCCCTCGCCACCTTGTCTTGACTTGTGTCGACCTTGAACTTTGGAGGAACGACCTTGAACTTGCGTAGGAAGTATCATCACCATTGTATCGCCCTGGTCCCTTGGAGAGGGACAGGAGCGATCCTCCCCTTGTGGCCTTCATCTCACTTTGCCAGGTTCCAAGTTTATATTCAACGGACTCGTCCTTCTTCACTCTATTCGTTCATGCCTTGACATTGTTTGTAACTTTGCAAAAAAGGCAATTATATCAAAAATCGCTCTGGTCCCTTCCTGAGGGACAGGAGCGAACTAGGCATTTAACACCGTTATGGACGTCCCAACAATCTTCAATTTATATTCAACGCATTTATCTCATGTTTTCCCTTGTTTTTGAACGTAAACTTGCCTTGACCTTTGTCTGGATTTTGCATAATGAAGGAAATCGCTCTGGTCCCTGGGAGAGGGACGAGAGCCACAAGGTACCTCGCCCTGGTCCCTTGGAGAGGGACAGGAGCGATTTGGTCAATATAGGCCATTCTCCTTCGTTTTTGCATATCAAATTATATTCATTTGGCAAAGCATCTTCCCTTGGACGTCCTCAAATCATTAAGTTTTCGAAATCTTGCAAGGACAAGGCGAAATTTGAATTGTAGCTTCGGTCCTTCACTGAGGGACAGGAGCGATTTTCCCCCTGGAGGCATTTCTGTGCTCACGAAAATCTTCAATTTATATTCAATGGAAAGAATTTGCCGTTCTCCATCACTTCCAACTCGAAATTTGTCTGGACTCTGCAAGGACGATGAGATATTTGAAAATGAGCTCCCGTCCTTCACTGAGGGACAGGAGCGATTTTGCTCCTACAGGCCAAAATAACATGATTTTTCACATTTTAACACTTCACGAGGCGAAAACCAATCAATTCCAATGCCCAGGATCAAAAATCAAAAAAGTCAAAATTTGGTCAAAATATTCAATCGGACAAAAATTCACATTGACTGTCAACACTTAGACAAATTTAAGCTCTGCATGAACATTCCAATTGAAAATTAGACCATTTTGGCGAAATCATTGCATTCAAAATTTGCATTCTAGAAAAGAAGCTCAAAGCTCTCAAAAAACGACTGGATTTTGGCTTGAAAAGGCAAAATTTAAAACCCTAAGGCTTGGCCCTAAATCCAGACAACTAACTAACTAACAAAACCCTAAAAACGAAAGCGAAAACGAGCGAAAAACAAGCAAAAAGAGGGGGTCCCCATTTGCGATGGGGCGATGTGTGAAATGGTCACAACATCTTGACTGGACTTAGGCAGATTTTCCAAAAAATTGAGTGAAACGCTAGGAAATTATCGGGTTAAAGTGCGAAATCAATTTAAATAATACCTTAGGAGCGAGAAAACAACTCCAAAAGGTCTGGGAATACCTTGGCACTTTAAAATCACTGATGCGTGTGTTTTAAAACACGTTAACGCTCAAAAGGTCAACACTTAGACAAAATTTAGGATCATTAAAATATCAACGTTTGCAACTTGATCCTATAACCTCAAAAACTCTAGACGGCACTAGGCATGATCAAAACTCTGAGACTCGGGCACGGGAAACACAAAATTGCGCACTAAGCAGCCAAAACCCTAACCTAACAACGCAACAAGCTAGAAAAGAGGGTGTCGCCGTTAGCAATGGGGCGATGTGTGAAAAGCTCACAACAATATGTTAATAAAAAAATAAGGTATTGGGTTTTGAACCCAAATCATATGTCTTACTACTTAAGTCATTTACCATATTTATCTCATCATCCTAGCAACCACCATGTTCACCCAAGTAATGCAGCCTCAAAATCCCTTTTATGGCCTAACAATTACATGAACCAAGTTGGAATTTTAATCTTGACATTGCTATTAATCAGGGATTCACTAGGAATCTTTGAATGCTTGGTAAGAAAGTTGTGAAGAGGGTCAATAAAATCGTCAAAGAAAAAGATGTATAGGGGCTTCAAAAATTCCTCCTTGTAATTGCACTTTTCTCCAAGACTTAATTAAGTAATTGCAATAAAATTAATAGATTAAATATTAAAGTTAAGATCAATTATAAGATGTGACAATATTGAATTAGATGTAAATAGACGAAGTGACTATGACATGTAATAATCTAATAAGAATTATAGGGTCAATTGTTAGGACAATAAAATAGCATAGCAACATAACTCAACCATATTATCATCAAATCATATATAAAACCTTCTCAATATCGTAATCTTGAGCACTTGGAATGGTCATTCTCACTCTAAGAAGATTCTAGTGGGCTTGGGTCCTTTATGGCTATAGCACCCCACGGAGGAAATCGGTTCTTACATAGAATCCATGGTTCTTTCACAGAACCCTGCATGCCTTCACAGCATGGAAAACACAACCCTAGCCAGGACACTCCTGGGTGTACGCTGTACCCCGAGTTGAGCACACAATGTGTGCCCCTTCTCACTAATGGTCATAGCCTACCAAGCTACCACCTTCTTCTTCATCTTCTTCCATGAGTGATCTCCATACCCTTCCAAGTCTCACATAAATGACACCCTTGCGAAAAGGTCACCTTTATTTAACATTTCATAAATACCATTATACTCTCTTTTAAGAGAGTTTTCATCAACATTGTTTACTAATCTTTCTTTAAGCTAAAGGATTATAATATCCTTTATTTTTATCTCCCTTTTTAAATATAAAAGGTTTATTTCGTAACTTTATCTTCTCTTGGAGAAAAAGTCACATAACATTTCTCCTCCTGTAATTTAGCTACTGTCTTCGATAGCATGAGATGTATCTACATCAAAACTCAAAAAAATCCATAATCAATAATTCAATATGCCAAGATTATATGTTTATACTCCATCAAATATATTATTTTCTCCTTTTTATTTTAAATTAACAAAGAGAGAAACATTTTGCTAATCGAAATTATTATGAGAACTATATATACATATGTTTCTTAATTAGTATATCTCAAATGCTTAATCTCATATATTTCAACTTCATCAAATTGTATTATTATGTGATCTATTTTCTTTAGTTCTTTAGTATAGATATTTAACATGTAACTTCAACACTAAATTTAAAAGTACCATCCTATGTCAAGACGTGACATATGCATATCTCATACTATCTAGTCACTCATTATTATATATTCAACATATATTCGAAGACAATAATCATGCATTCTGGATTACATGAATATCCTCTTTTATAAAATAAATCACATGTACAAGGTTATTGGGTTGATCAAGTCCAATAACAAAGTACAATAGATAAAGATAGTACTAAAAATAATGTTACTAGCATCTTAAAAGAAAACAATAATGCATTATAACCACCCGTAAAACACTTGATATAAAATAGTTCTATCCTTTCTTATGTGTAAGTAACTAGGGTGTTCGAATTTTAATTTCTATTAATCTAAACATAAAATAAAATAAAACTAAAATTAAAGGTTGTTTCTCCCCCTGTAAAGTTCAATAGGTCCCCATGTTTCCTCCTAAATTTTTGAAGTCCTTTAGATATTATAGTTTCTAGTTATGAAATTGATCTTGGGACCTGTGGGTTATGGGACCACAAAATAATTTGCATTAGACAAATTCAAATGTCAAGTTTATGCTTTTAACTATAAACAAATTTATAATAATACTACTTTTTATAAAGTAAATAAAAATTGGCATAGATGTTCAAAATTGATCATTAGAAAAACTTACTTACCCCCCCTTTATATATAATATATATTTATAACAATATGTCCATTGTAGTAGTATTGGTACACCATACATAACAATGTTGAAATTTCACTTTGGGAACTCAAGCTTGGGTTTTACAATAAGAACACAAAACTTAACTATTTGAACACAAATCCTTTTAACCTCCAACTTTTAGATTCTATTTGCTTCAATAAACATAATCTTATGGAGGGTAATTATGGTAAAGCTAATAATACTAAATTTAACCTATGTGATATTTTTTTTTTTGGACTAGTGAATCATATACATCTCCAACCTTTTCTTCTATGATTTAGACATTCTATCTAAGAATCTCTTTCTTTAAACCACCATATATGACATAGTTTATGATTACTAATGCTTCTATTTTTAATTTATTCTATAACCACCTATTGTCTCCCATTTTGTTTACTTAAAAGATATATAATGACAAATATACTATTAATGACCCTTCACTTCATGTCTTTATCTTTTAACATCTTTCTAAAGCCTTATAGATATGTGAAAGCTACAATAACACAAGCTCCTCTATATTCATGAGGGCAAGATCAAAAGTTCCCAAAATGACCCCTTTCTAGCCATTAGTCCATAACAAATATTATATGAATTCGAAAATGAGAATCAATCAATACATGTGTGACATTTGTTAGACTGTTCAGTGGAATTGACAAATTTATAATTAAAAACTACATCGTCACTAGAATAAGGTCATGTTAACCTTTTCCTATTCCAAAAACATTTAAGCATTTTACACAACAATACTCACCCTTAAACTCAAGGATGATGATTTGTTCAAGTAAATTTCTAAATAATTATTTGAGTCTAAGGATTCACATTGTCAATCATTTAGGAAGCCCCCCAAAAATCAAGTGGACCAAAATCATTTTTATAAAGAAACCCTAGCATAGGGGTGGATTTAGAGATTACCTTTCAATAAAGGCTTCCAAGAATTTAAGTGACCCGTTTATGTAAAGCAAGAAGTGCAGGCCACAAACCAATGAAACGATTGATCAACCCTTGGGAAGCATAAAAAGCTTCACTTTCAAAGATTTCATCTTTAAGAATATTCTCAAAAAACAGGACGAGAGAGTCGGAGGAGAGAAGCAAATGTTTATGTTTTCCCCTGCATGTGTTTGCAAAAACACCATATAGAGGAGGGGAGCCTATTCGCACAGAAACCACAACCACAGAGCATCGCCTGGACAACAACTTAGGGCATGACAATACATGCCTAGAATTAGGACTTCCATCTACGTAGGGAGCCTTTGCGTTGCCATGGGAATGACCATTAATTAGAGTTTTATCTTCATTAGTGCTTGAAGGGAGTGAAGCCACAAATCACAAATTAGGAGGGCGAAGTGTTGATCGTAGTAGGGCCTTCGTGAGAATCGGAAACTCCCGAAGGGCAGAAAGCTACAAAAGCGACATTACTAGAGCATTTGACTAATTTTAAATATTATTGATATATAAATAATAAATATATTATAATAAAAGTTTAATTTAAATAGTTTAAAATATGAAATTTTAACATATTGAATAAAAAACCAACTTAAATACCAAATCGATGTGATTTAAAACATAAAGTATAAATAAATTAATTTTTATTTAAAAAAGAAAAAAATTAAAATAAAAACAAAACTTAAAAAATTAGGAGGCCTCTTCATGAAAAAGCCCTAAAAAGGCAGCCCAATTGTAGACTAAAGGGTTGGATACATAGGAGTTTCTTGGGCACAACTAAACTCCTAGGTAGTGCAAGGCGATTGCAAAGGCAAAGCTTTCTCTTCCATCGTAGGGAGAGGTTTCATCATTGATGGAGGCAAGAAAGTTGGGATTCATCCACTATTGTAGTTTGGAGCTCCATAAATGAATATGTTACAGCTTTTTAAATATATTTTATTAAAAAAAATTCCCTTTACCTATATGAATATATTTCGAATTTCAATGGATTTTTAATCATGTTATGAAGTCCACCCATTTTTGAACTTTATGATTAAAATTCAACAAATGTTGTGACATAGGTTTTAGTTGTAGTGGATTGCAAGGATGAGCAATGCTTCACAAATTTATCTCCATTTGTATATGAATCAATAGTTTCCGAAGGATGCTTAACAATTCCACCTTTTGTTAAGTGTTGAAATAAATAAGTAATTGGTTTATTAGACCTAGGACCACCGCAAAGAGGTCTATGTTTGAACTTGGTGACCTCATGAAGAAGAAAGCCAAGCACCTTTGATAAAGATAGTGAAAGAAATTTAGTAGAGAACCACTAGAATCTTTGTGTAAACAGTAGTACATACCGTGAAATTCATGGTACAATAAACATTATAAAATAAATTAATCCTCAAGCTCCACTCTTGAAAAGAGCAAAAGTGGCATAATCTTTCACTTTGTAAAATATGGTGGTTTAAGTTAATGGGAGCATACACACAACTAGCCCAGGGGAATTCTCAA